>NW_020664601.1:335596-488227 GCF_002925995.2 Terrapene triunguis | reverse complement strand
GGGGGGGGGTGTGTAAAAAGAATGGAAAGTACTACTTTTAAATTGTGCCTTTAAAGTAAGTCCCTACATAGGTGTATTCATCATTTCTTGAATTTTACACTTTGCTACCTATATCATACCACAAACAAAACTGATACCTATAAAGACTAAGTGACAATCCAAATGCTGTTGATGTGAAACTCCTCCTTAGTGAGCTGCCAACGAGTGCCATGGAAACTACACGATATTGAAATCCAATTCTGCGAGGTGACCAAAAGCATTATGCAAAAATAAAATAAAATAAAGGATTATCTTAGACAACTTCACAATCAAATTGAGGTTTGGTTGAGCATTCTGTAAAATTGCTAGAGGTTATACATAGATTCTATGCATAAACTGTTTTTTTGTTTGTTTTTGTTTTCAGGAAACCTGAAAAGCCATTTGCACTTAAAGTTGGCTAACCCATAGAGCTCAGCCTACAGAAGCAATGAAGGCCTTGGCTACACTCGGGACTTCATAGCGCTGCCATGGCAGTGCTGTGAAGCGCGAGTGTATATGCGCCGCCAGCGCTGCGAGAGAGCTCTCTCGCAGCGCTGTATGTACTCCACCTCTCCGAGGGGAATAGCATGCAGCGCTGCGAGTGAGCATGCAGCGCTGCAGGCTCTGATTACACTGGCGCTTTACAGTGCTGTACTCGCTGCACTCAAGGGGGTGTTTTTTCACACCCCTGAGCGCAGCAAGTTGCAGCGCTGTACAGCACCAGTGTAGCCAAGGCCGAAGTGTGCAGCCCTCTGCCTCAGGCTGAATTTAAAAAAAATTAACAATACCTAGGTCTACAGTTACAGTAAAGCTGTTTCTCAGAACAAGTTTAGGGGAAATAACATTGTTCTGATAAATAGCTTAACCATTTTAACAGAAATATATATATAAATATAAAATCAGCTCAAATAGTTTGTCTAGCAGAGTTAGAAACACTGAAAATGGGGTCTTATAATGTTAAGGTTGCCTAGCTTTCCTACCTGTGCTGTTTATAATAACTGAGAAAAGAAAAGATTGATGTAACGGTGGTGAGCGGTAAAGGTTTTATGGCCAGGAATTTAGGATGACTGCATTATTCATGGTTGGCGAAATGTGGTGTTTTTTCAGTAATGTCGAGAGGCCATGTGACACAGAGGCCCATTGGTGGTTCACTATTCTGTGTCAGCAACTCTTGTAAGGCCTGACATACTCACTACACCTAACACACTGTTGTCATGATATTTACCCAAAAGGTGGCATGTAATACATCGTTGGAAAACTACAAACTCACTGATCATTAATATTCTTGCATGATGTATGTATGGTAAACCCATAAAGGACTTTATAGATTAGGGGTTGACAACCTACGGCACGCATGCCAAAGGTGGCACGCGGGCTGATTTTTAGTGGCACGCTGCTTCCAGGCAGGGTCCCAGCTGTCGGCCCCGCTCAGCCCGCTGCTGGCTTGAATTATGGAACCCCAGACCAGCAGTGGGATGAGCCACTCAGCCCGCTGCCGGTCTGGGGTTCTGTCCGCTGGCCTCTTGCCAGCCGGGGTCCCGTCCGCCAGGCCCGCTCAGCCCGCTGCCGGCCTGGATGGACGGAACCCGACCAGCAGCGGGCTGAGCAGGGCCGGCTGCTGGGACCCTGGCTAGTAGGGGCTGGTGGATGGAACTCCAGACCGGCAGCGGGCTGAGCGGCTCAGCCCACTGCTGGTCTGGGTTCCGTCTGCCGTTCGCGCCGCCGGTCTGACACGCAAAACCTTTTACTGGTATGTGAAACCTTAAATTAATGAAGACTTGGCACCCCACTTCTCAAAAGTTTCCGACCCCTGTTATAGATATATGCCTGAAATACGTGACTTAAATGTGTTTAAACCATGCACTTCAGGGGGAGTTGATAAATAAGTTTCTCCAGACAAAGGATACATGATTTCAGAGATTTGCTGAACCCAAAAGGAGTAGGGGTAAGGACTCCATAGTTGCCCATCACTTGGGGGACTCAAGCGGCCAGAGCTCTTGAAATCACAGAATGCTGCGTCCTTCAACCAAGGTGGTTGAAGTCTCTGAGAACTGAGTTTAGGTGAGAAACCTGCTTAGGCAAAGATTTTAACTTGCTGAAATTAAGTTTTAGTCTTAGAAGTGTATTTTTACTTTTGTTTGCTTGTAACCCTTTCTATCTTTATTCCTTAAGAACATAAGAACAGCCATACTGGGTCAGACCAAAGGTCCATGTAGCCCAGTATCCTGTCTTCCGACAGTGGCCAATGCCAGGTGCCCCAGAGGGAATGAACAGAACAGGTAATCATCAAGTGATCCATTCCCTGTAGCCCATTCCCAGCTTCTGGCAAACAGAGGCTAGGGACACCATCCCTGCCTATCTTGGCTAATAGCCATTGATGGACCTATCCTCCATGAACTTATTTAGTTTTTTTTTTTTTTTTTTTTTTTTGAACGCTGTTATAGTCTTGGCCTTCACAACATCCTCTGGCAAGAAGTTCCACAGGTTGACCATGTGTGTGAAGAAATACTTCCTTTTGTTTATTTTAAACATGCTGCCTATTAATTTAATTTGGTGACCCCTAGTTTGGTGACCTCTGTCATATTTCCCCCCCCCCTTAGTCATCTCTTTTCTAAGCTGAAAAGTCCCATTCTTATTAATCTCTCCTCATACGGAAGCTGTTCCATACCCCTAATCATTTTTGTCGCCCTTTTCTGAACCTTTTCCCATTCCAATATATCTTTTTTGAGATGGGGCGACCACATCTGCACGCAGTATTCAAGATGTGGGCGTACCATGGATCTATATAGAGGCAATGAGAGATTTTCTGTCTTATTATCTATCCCTTTCTTAATGATTCCCAACATTCTGTTTGCTTTTTTGACTTCCGCTGCACATTGAGTGGATGTTTTCAGAGAACTATCCACAATGACTCCAAGATCTTTCTTGAGTGGTAACAGCTAATTTAGACCCCATTGTTTTATATGTATAGTTGGGATTATGTTTTCCAATGTGCGTTACTTTGCATTTATCAACATTGAATTTCATCTGCCATTTTGTTGCCCAGTCACCCAGTTTTGTGAGATCCGTTTGTAGCTCTTCGCAGTCTGCTTTGGACTTAACTGTCTTGAGTAGTTCTATCTTATACTTGGTATCACTTAAACCTATGGCTCTTTGTTTAATAAACTTATTTTCTTTCTATTATAAAACAATAGTGTTGTGTTTGGTCCAACTGCAGTTAAATTAATGAGCTGCAGAGTATTGTCTCTTTAAAGGAGCAATGAAGAAGGTTCTTTCTGTGACTGTTCCAGGAGAGGGCTGTACACTACAGGTCAGATGGTTTTGGGGAAGGTCAGAACTGGGAGGGTATTGGGGTCATCCTGTAAAAAGTAACTGGGCGGTGGAAGCCAGGGTGTGACCTGCATGCTTGTAAAGCTGGCTGTTGGTGTCAGGGCTGTGAGCCACAGTAACATAGCATGTAAGGCAGTGGACACCAACTGGTAGATCACTGAGACTAAGATCCACTGTCAGAGGCTCCACCATCGACCAGTCAATCATAGGGTTGCCAACCCTCCTGCAGCCAAACCGGGAGATCGGCTGCTAACAGTCCAGTGGCGCGGTAGGGCTAAGGCAGGTCCTCGCCCCGCGCCACTCCTGGAAGTGGACGGCATGTCCGGCAGCAGCTCCTGGGAGGGAAGGGTCTCCGCATGCTGCCCTCGCCTATAGGCACCGGCCCCCGCAGCTCCCATTGGCAGAATGGCCAATTGGACCTAGATCCCATAGGCTCAGTCCAGTCCCTTAACCACACAACTATCCTTCTCCTTGTAAGAGTTCTGCAGGTTGTTGTAAAGCTCTGCCAATAAAACCTTCATTCCACCACTTGTATCTTGTATCTGTCTCACGTTGTTTCAGAAAAGAATTATTTTAGACATTGGAGGGGGGGGGTGGTTGTTGTTGTTTTTAAGCTTTTTGAATCTCCACCCCACATACTCTACTTTTCCTGTCGGATTTACCTGCCTTAGCACCATGAGTCAACTCTTGAGAGCTTTGCAAAAGAGAACAACACTCTGTAACTAACTGAGCGGAGACGCTTCTAGAGTAGGTTTTCTATAAATCCTAATGTTGTGACACAAGGTTTGATATCTTGCAACTGACCAGGGCTAGAAGCCTTATCCTGATGGACAGGAGTGGGAAATGCCAGCTCCCCAGTGGGACAAAGCATCCATTTCTCACCCTAATGGCTCATGAGATAGCGGATCTTAGATTATTGCCTGTCCGTCAGACACCTCAGACCAGTAGTCTTAGGGGTGGAAGGGACTCATTTCTATGTCAGGTTAATTCTGTCAGGCAGAGGTGGATTAGCGGGCAGAGTGCTGGAGAAGTGTCAGAGGTGTGCAGGACAAATGCAGTTGATCATATGTATATCACTATCTAATACATGGAAACTGTATGTTACATATGTGTACTGTACATGCATACATCTTGAACACGGGTACACACACCTGGGGCTTACCTGCTCTGGGAGTTTTATGGCAAAATATGGTCACGAACACGCTTCAGTGAACACATTTTTAAACCCCACTTAGCTCCTGGTGTAGGCAACGGAAGAGATGTTTAAAAGCAAGTTAGCCAGTCGTGGTCAACCTATGAGGGACTGTTTTATACATGGAAAGGGTTGCTTTGCCTTTCAAATGACTTTCCTTGCATATGTACCTAGGGCCCAAATCTGCAGTCCTCACCCAGATCTATCTCCCATGGCTTCACCAGGAACTGCACCTCAGTAAAGGCTGGGGGTGAGGTCCTGGGGAAAGAACCACACAGTGTCCTCCTCCTGCTGGAGTTACAACCCCCAAGCAGCTGGCTGGAAGTAAAGCCATGGGGAGAGTGTGGAGTGTCCCCAGGGATCCCAAAGATACTTCACAGGGAGCCACACTGCCCATCGGTGGTGGGGGGGCAAGGTGTAGGTGTCAGTGCACCTCTGGAGGGCTGGCGACACAGTCAGCGTGGGACACTGTTCCGCTGGAGGCAGGGTTGCAGTTAAGAGCCCAGAGCTACAAAGCTTTGGGGGCAGAATCGGGGGGGCTTCCCATAATATTGATAGGCTCAGAGTTTTCTTACCCAATAAAGTCTGGCTGAGGCTGCAAAGAATCTCTTGTACCCCTGCTCCATCTGCACCCTGCCCAGCTTTGATCTCTAAACACCTGACTCCCCAAAGCGCAAATGGAGGGGCTTCTGCATTTCCTCTGAGGGACAGGGGGATGCGACATCTCGGGTCTGCCCAACCTTCAGCTGAAATGAATGGGAGCTTTACCCAGTGCCTGGGGCAGGAGCAGGACTGGACGCATGCTGTACCAGTGTAACGTATCACGCACCCTGTGATCGTTTTTCTTAATCCACGCTGAGCGACCACGCTTTGAGACAGATCTGAACCAGGAAGTGGTACCGGCAAGCGGATTTGTGTGGCTTGGTTACGTAAACTACTTTGTCTCTTAGCTCTTTGTAATTGATTAAGGAGGAAAGGAGAAGATTTTCAGCGGATCTGCTAAACTTAACATGCTCCGACTACAGGTCATCAGTGTTGGAGCCAAGGCATTTCTGGGTCTTTGGAGTGATACTTGGGACAAAGTACTTCTCAACCATTTATTACCTATTCCTTTAGACTGGGGTTAGATACTGTGGGTTTCTGTATGGTATAAAAGAGCATCTTGCTTGGTATGTGTGTCATGTGCGTTTGTTCACATATTAGAGAACTTTTCTCCTGAAGGCCTAGATGAAAAATGAGAGCACTTCCCTCCAGTATTTCCCATGGCTTTTTGGAGACCTGTTTTCTTTCACTGATAACACTTAAAGATTCTGTCGGAATAATGCAGTCTTAATGGGGCAAACAAATTCATTCATCCCTAGAATTATAAGGCTATTTATAATCTGGAGCCAGAATGGTTCTGAGGTGGTGGTGAAGACTAGTGATTGTAGTCCAAAGCCTAGATTTTAAAAGTGACTATATTTGGGGTGCCTCAGTTTGAGTCCCCAACCTGAGACAACTTAAAGGGGCCTGATTATTCAGAAAGTGCTGAGCCCTGGCCTTCTGAAAGTCAAGCCCCTTCAAGGTGTCTCAAGTTGGACAGCTGAAGATTAACTAGTCACTTAAAGAAACTTTTAAAAACTAAGGTTTGGACTACAACTGGGCTGCAAAGATTAGACATGAGAAAGCACCTTGGGCAAATTGTTGGTGGTCCTTGTTTCTTCCAGCCAACTCGCTCTTCCTTCAGTCCTGTAAGAGGCTGGTTCTGGTTGATACTTTTCTGAGGAAAGAGAATGTTTTCTGATGTGCAGTGCAAAATATCTGTCTTCTAAAGTGAACAGTTTGTTTGGGTTAGTCAACAAGAGAGCTCCAGCAGTGGCTGCCCCAAGTGCATCTGGCATGTAAACCGGAAATTCTTAGAATCTCAGATCCTGTAAATTACACCTTCACAAGGATCGTGTATAAATCATTTTACTGGTGTAACTTTTGCAATGGTCCTTTAGGCTGTGAGGATTTCAGTCCCTCTCTCTCTCTCTCTCAACGCGACTTACTGCAGTCACCATATTGCTAGTCAGAGGACTAGAGGCAGCTCCTTTCAGAATCCGTCAGTGCTGCTCCTTATTCATCCAGAGGGGCCACTGTTATGTGGTGCACGACATCTTGGGTTAGGTCCACGAAGGGAACTTAGACTCAGCATTGCCATGCCTGACGTTTAGGTGCCCTGCCACGTGGCGAATCTATAGCCCTGAGCTAAGCACCCAGGCTGCCTATGCGTTACGCGCCTAAGAATGGGAGTGATAAAAACTAGCATGCTGAGTGGGGAGCCACCTAAGCTAGCCAGGAGGAAATGCCATGGTGAGGCGTGTGGCCTATGCCCCTCCTCTCCAAGGGAGTTAGGTGCCTAAGTGCAGGCTGAAGGGGGTCATATCCCTCCTTGTTAGATTCACAGTCATGAACCCTCCCCATGAGTTAGGTGACTAAGCCAGGTCATCCCTTTCTTGCAAACAATGATGGGCCAGAGAGAGTGAGTGACTCTATAGCCCAGTGGTTGTGGCACTCACCTAGGACACCCAGATTCCAGTTCCTGCTTCAATGACTATTTAATTGTGTCTATATAAAGTGGAACAGCTTCAACAGGAGAGATTGAGAAAGACCCACCCCAGAATATCCTATAGCCCGGTGGTTACAGCACTCACCCGAGAAATGGGAGTTCAAGTCCCTGCTCCCAGTCACGCAGAGTGGGAACTTACATCTGTCTCTCCTTTGCCCTGGGTGAGGGATAGAACCATTGGGATAAAGGGATAAGGGGGGCAGCACCACCACCTCAGGCTCCTGCCAGATCAGGCCGTGCAGACGAATTAGGTGAGGAAATGCCTACTGGGAGGATCCCACCGGGACTTCGATGCTGAGCTGTGTTGGGTGGCGTCAGGATTTGGGCAGCTTTGTGAACACCCTCTGGCAGAAATGTAGGCACCTCTAGGGCTAGGCAGCAGCTGAGTGGGGGTTCTGAGGATCTAAATTTTGACTTAGACACCTAAAGTGACAGTTGGGCACTTAATCCCTCTGTGGATCTAGCCCTTTATTTCCTCCTCCTCCTTCTTTACTTCTTCTGTTAGCCCAGCAAGCAAGCCACCAGGAGTCCAGCCTGGGCCTCCCACCTGGCAAGGCAGAGTAAAGCGTCTAGGCCCTGGGGCTGACACAAGTACCTTCATTCTCTCTCTCCCCCCCATTTCATTAGCATTGCTGCTTCTCATTGGCTAGCCAGTGTGGGATTGCTCCTGACATTAGGGTTCATGTTTGTTCATGAGAAGGCACATTCACCGAGATCAATCCGGCTCTCGTCAGAGAGGAGTCTCGGAACCAAGAGATCAAGGTAATCTGGGTTGTTTTCCTGTCTCATGATTTGTTGTAGGATCTTGGGGTGGCTGCACATGATACAACAGGGGTTTGGCAGCTGGTGTTCTGATAGGAGTTGCCAGATTGGATCAGACCTGTGGTCCATCTAGTCCAGTGTCTTGTTTCTGACTGTGGTCAGCACCAGATGCTTCAGAGGAAGTTTTGATATATTCATAAATTGAGTCTTAAGGCCAGAGGGGACCACTGTGATCATCTAGACTGATCTCCTTTATAGCACAGACCTCAAAACCTCCCTGAAAAAAAGGTGTGAGAAACCCCATACTGGATCATTATGGAAGCCCCTGGCCATAAATAAAGCTTCTTCCTAACCCCAGTCAACTAGAGATTGACTTATGCCTTGAAGCATCTAGTTTTATGTGCCTTCCAATACACCAGACAGTCTGTCAAAATGAATCCTGCTAAAGGCAGTGTGCATCACCTCTGCCAAACACAGACTTATGGCTGTCCATCTTCTAAGAAGTGATGTTAAGACAACTAAAGCTCTTTGAATAGGGACTAGTTTAATAGACTAGTTAATTAGCCTGGCCTCTCATGAGCCTTCAGCAGGCTGGTTATTGATGCAACTCTTGCAAGAGCTGTGCAAACCATACCTAGAGAATTTTGTAAGACCTACTGTATGGTATTTGGGGGGGGGAGGTGGCGGCTGGGGGAACCCACTTCTACATTGAGTTCCATTATCTGCTCTGTGTGAAGAGAATGTTCACTAGAAAGATATCCAGCTTTGGCAGAAATGCTGCCAATGTTTCCCATGGGAAAAAACAGAACACTTTTCCCCGTTAAAAAGCAGAAAATAAAAGTGGGTGGAAACTAAGTTGCCTTTGAGCACTATTTAAAGGAAGCCTAAGCCATATAAGATCTTTAAAGCTTTACACTGTGTACCTTGACAGGCTAATCTCCTGCAATCTACTGTAATTAGGTAGCAATTCATCACATGACCTAGTGAAGCCAGTTCTGTCTATTAATTCCAAGTCAGTCAAGTATCCAAGAGGCAGTTGGGTGCCTTAGCTAATGCAGCCGGAGGGTCATGCTGCATGGCAACAAGTCATCCTTAAATGCTGCTAATACCACATGGAAAACAGACTTTTTCTATTTTGAAGTGATTCTCCTTTGTATTTTCTCTCTCCTTCTCTGTTGTAGACTAGAGAGGAACTAAAACCCCAGGCTGAGACCTTTCAGAAGTGACTAGTGATTTTGGGTCCCCAACTTGAGGTGCCTTAAAGGGGCCTGATTTTCAGAAAGTGCTGAGCACCTGCCCTTTGAGATTCAGGTCCCTTTAAAGCTGGGCATCCCAAAAATGAGGTGCCCAAAACTCACAGGGACTTTTGAAAATCTTGGCCCTCAGATCCAAACTTCCCATTTTTCTAATAGTCAGACCCACCCCCCCAGGATCTGAATGTGGCAAGACTTGAGGGTTTGACGTTGAGAACTGAATCAAAACACTTTCCAACACCACAAGGTGTTTGGTGTTTGTATTTGGCCAGTTCTAGAGAGAGGTTCAAAATCTTAAGTCTGATCTGAACCTTGATCTGGCTCCAAGATTCTGGTCAGGGTGTTTGCACAAAAATAACCATTTCCCTGGAGTCCATCTGGTCCCACTCAGCAGAAATCACAACCTTGCACTGACATCACAACTGGTTGTTATTAATCCTCGTGCAGCTCCCTTCCCTTGTAAAGTATGTGTTTGGGAAGGATTCTGAATACAGTAGAACCTCGAGTTTGCAAAGAACTCAGGGGACACCTACAATGTTAATAAAATCAAAGCTCTGATGGGAACTAGACTTTGAAACCTATCACTTCTAAAGAGAGCAGGGTTCTTACGTGTGCAAAATCTTAGACCTAACTTCATGGATCATCCTTCTAACTAGAGCAAGGGAAGGAAAGTTGTCAGAACTTGGGATGGAGGCATTTTGGATTAAACAATTCCTTAAACTGAGTTAATAAAATCGAAGTTATTACAGCAGATGTTTGTTGATGGTTTTCCATGGGGCATCAGCATCTCTTTAACTTTGCAGGAAGACCTGAGAAATGGCAATGTA
The DNA here is from genome assembly GCF_002925995.2 of Terrapene triunguis. Lineage (NCBI taxonomy): Eukaryota > Metazoa > Chordata > Testudines > Emydidae > Terrapene > Terrapene triunguis. The sequence continues at coordinate 478,255 of NW_020664601.1, read as the reverse complement.
GTATTTATTTGGACTGAGGCTTACTGGGTTGCCTGAATGAGACTTGCCTAGTGACAGCGAGCAGCTTCAAACTGGGGATTTCCCTGCCTCTCTTTTAAACTTTGTCCCTTCCTATTCTGGGGGACTCGAAGGGATATGGTATTAATGTCGTTGCTTCTGTTGAAAAGGATGGTGCATGAGCATAGGGTTTAGACTTTCACACATCAAAGCTCAGCTCAGAGATGAAGGGATTCAAAGTTTAGTTCCCATTGTTTGTATTTATAGTGGCCCTCACCGAGATCAGGGGCATCTGTCTGGAGAATGGGGGAACCAGAGAATTACTGTCACAAATCATAATTTGGTTGCTGGTTTGCTCCTGGGGCAGCACAACTGTGCTGCCAGTTATACAGGGCTTGTGGTTAAACCACACTTTGACCCCAGAGAAAGGGACGACTAAGCATCAGTAACAGTGGCAAAATCTGACTCGGGGGAGGCGGGTGCTCACTCTGGAGCAAGATTTTCATTATATAAATTGTAATTCCCCTCGAGCTTCTGTCAAGTGCAGTGGAGGCCAGGGTGCAAGGTGCATTGGTCCATTAGACACTAGTGTATGTATTTTTATATATATATATATTTTTTTTTTAAGGACATTTTTACAAAAAGTATTTACTTGGATGGCCCCTTGCCTACCCCCTCCATGACTGAAGATGTTTGTGCTTTACCAAAAAACAGCCCCATTTCTCCTTCCGACCCCTGTCCATGGTCTGGGACACACATCTTGTAAATGACCTGCAATGTTGCAGAATCAGCCTTGAGATTTCACTGAAGGATGGACAAAGAGAGGGGGAGAAGGGTTGGGAAGGAGCAGAATTTTGTTCCGATATACAGAGTATGTACAGCAATTGGCATACGTGCCAGTCTGGCTCCGAGATAGCCTATTACTGTGCCGGGAAGGATTCCCTGGTGCGAAAGTCCCCCTCTATAGCAAACAACGGGCAAGACTGAGTGTGTACTTTCAGCCCTGAGCAAGGGAAAGCATGAAGCTCTGCCACCCCAGAAAGCCAAAGTGATTCCAAGTCTCAGTTCCCTTTGAGCCTGCTTGCCACCTTGCATCCAGTCTTCTCCATCTCCGGCCCTGCCCACATCCTCACCTGAAAGGAGTGTCTGACATGAAGCAGCTGCTCTGCCTGCCCACTCCTGGGCCAGCCCTGCACAATCACACAGCAGGAGGAACCTTATGTCCCCTGATTTCCTTGCACAGCCGTGCAGGGCTCAGTCACAGTCATTGAAGCTACAGCTGAAAGAGGCCTATTGGCTCACCCAACCTCTCTCTCTGCCAGATTGTTCCTGGGATATTCCCGAGGAAGCTGGGAGTCTCAGGTTTCAGTGAAATGGTTTTCTTTAACCCCACCAACGACATAAGGGATGAGGCCTGGTCTTACGGAGAGAGCTCCTAACCTGATCCAAGTCACTCTCTAGCCGCCCTCCCATGAGATACCTGCGCTGTCCCGTAGTTCCTGATGCTGTCTATTTTGTTCACTTGTCCCAAGCAATGGAGTCTCTGCCACTTGCCCGGGAAAACCGTTCCACATGCTAAAATATCTCAGTGCCAGGAAGCTGTTCCTGATATCCAGTCTAAATTCCTTCCTTTCTGAGCAGCATTCCATTGCTCCTAGTTCTACCCTTGCGTATCCTGCTAAATAACTCCTCTGCATCTCCCAGGCACATACAGATTCTTAGCATGTCTCAACGGTGTTTAGCTCTTTCCTTAAAAATATTTAGCTCTTTATCTTCCCCCAGACACTATCTCTAGCTCTTCAGCTCCCACGATCATTTTTGTTGCTGTTTTCTCAACTCCCTCCAGTTCCATCAATATCTTCCTGCTAATGCAGTAACTGAATGAGATATTCAGGCAGCCACTGCACCAGGGCTGTATAAGAGAGTGACTGTTACTCCTCAGCTCGGCTATGGGATGTTTCCGCAGTATAATAAGTAGACAAGCGGCTGTGCCCTAGCAAATGTCGTCATTAACAGCACTCCATGAGATCTGTGTAACTCTGTGCTGTTTTCAGCTCACATCATCCGCTTCTCCAGCCACACTCGGGTCTCAAAATGCCATTGGCTCACCTGCAATGGGAAGTGCAACTAGGACACTCGAATGTTACTGAGTGGGTAATTAGGTGTCGTATGGAAATAATTGGGCACCAAATATTCAGCCTCTGTGCTGATGTTAGCCACGCAGTCAATATGGACTTCCAGACTTCAGTCTGCACTCAGGCTCAGTGCCTGTGGGGACTAGCTCGCAGATTCTGACTGCATCTGAAAGCATAAACGTCCCCAGGTGAGGATGAAAATTGGGCAGGGACTGTGCTTTGCTTTAGGTTTGTACAGCACCTAGCACACACGTGTGCACTATTGGAAGCAAATAACAGTCATGGAGAGGAGGGAACTTCTGGAGATTGCAGTCCTGATTCTGGTCTCAGACTGGTGTAATTCCATCAACCTCAATGGAGTTACTCCTGATTTAGGGCTTCAATGGGAGTCTTTTCGATATATTCAAATGGCATTGGATCAGGCCCTTATACTGGTCAGTGAGATCAGAATCAGTTCTGCCTGGAGATATGGGGCCTAAGTGAGAGATCACTGGTCAAAATAACCTGGCCCCCTGAGAGAGAGGAGCAGATGCAATGGGTGTGAAGATAAGGACTAAGATTATTGGAGCTGGGGCATTGGCAGCTCTACCCTAGCACAGTCAGGCCTGGTCTACACTGGGGGGGGAATCAATCTAAGATATGCAACTTCAGCTACGAGAATAGCGTAGCTGAAGTCAATGTATCTTAGATCGAATTAAAATTACTTACTTCACGGCGCAGGATTGAAGGCCGCGGCTCCCCTGTCGACTTTGCTTCCGCCTCTCGCTGAGCTGGAGTTCAGCAGTCGACGGGAGAGCGATCAGGGATCGATTTATCACGACTACACTACACGCGATAAATCGATCCCCGATAGATCGATTGCTACCCGCCGATCCGGCGGGTAGTGTAGACGTACCCTCAGAGAGCACAACCTCAGCGCTTCAAACATCTGGTTTATTCTAGGGAGTGATGCTAGCACGCCATGTCACCTTTGGGGGGGGGTTTCCAACTCCATCCAGAATGCCATCTGTTTTATTTGGCTTCAGAAGATTTAACCTCTCTCCCCCCCCCCCCCCCCCCCAAGAAAAAAACATACAGCAATCGATAAGAGAAGAAATACATTACTGAATTGCTAAGTGACCCTGATGCTCTGATTAGATTTAAAGCTATTGTTTAAACAGAAAGAAAACTCACTCTCTACGCAAAGGAATAAATGGACACAAATCAGATGTCAAGAATTATAACATTCAAAAACCAGTCAGAGAACACTTCAACCTCCCTGGTCGCTCAATTACAGACCTCAAAGTCACAATACTCCAACAAAAAGCTTCAAAAACAGACTCCAACAAGAAACTGCAGAATTGGATTTAATTTGCAAACTGGACACCCTTAAATTAGGCTTGAATAAAGACTGGGAGTGGATGGGTCATTACACAAAGTAAAAACTATTTCCCCATGCTAATTCCCCCCCCCCCCCGACTGTTACTCACACCTTCTTGTCAACTGTTGGAAATGGGCCATCCTGATTATCACTACAGAAGTTTTTTTTCTCCTGCTGATAATAGCTCACCTTAATTGATTACTCTCCTTACAGTTGGTATGGCAACACCCATTTTTTCATGTTCTTTGTGTGTATATATATCTTCCTACTGTATTTTCCACTGCATGCATCCGATGAAGTGGGTTTTAGCCCACAAAAGTTTATGCTCAAATAAATTTGTTAGTCTCTAAGGTGCCACAAGTACTCCTGTTCTTTTCACTCAATACTTATATTGCAGAAAGGTCAAAAGAGCCTCGTAAATGACAGAACCTCTCAATTTAAAACCATATTATAATCCATACTATTTGAAATAACAAATGTTGTTTGCTAACCTTCTTAGTGTTTTGTATGTGCTGGGACATTGGTTCTGTTAGCTGACTGTTAACTTTTCCAAAAACCGAGGGCTTGTCTACACTTAAACAGCTGCGTGGTACTTCAGTGAAGATGCTGCCTATGTTGATGGGAGGGATTCTCCTACCTGCGCAGGTACTCCACCTCCCCGAGAGGTGGTAGTGTAGCTATGTGATGGGAGAAGCCCTCCCATTGACCTAGTGCTGTCTACGTGGGGAGTTAGGTCGCTATAACACAGTTATGGGTATGACATAGTTATACCCATGTAAGTTGCTAGCATAGACCAACTCTGAGACAAGAGAATTTGCATTGCAAATTAATTCCTAGGAAGGGTATTATTCCTAGTAATGTGTTATCCATTGTAACCCTGAAACTCCACCTTCATCAGCCAATTACAGAGACAAGACCCTTCTGCACTGCTCATGTCCATGCAAGCATCTTTATCGGCTCAAGGTTGGGCCGAAGTTCCTTGAATGTCTCCTTTCCATCAAGCCCACCCATCCATGTAGGTGATTGCCAGCTGGCTGCTTAAAGCTGGTTGAAAACTCGGAAAATGAGTTCATAAAGAAATTCAAAATGTTTTTTCCCCCTTTCTGCAGGGTTCAGGATGGACCCATTTTCCATAAATGCTTTCCACAACCTGATCAATTCAACTGCTGGGGGAAGGTCCATTGTGGGGTATATACTCTGCAAAGTTTATACTCCAGCCAATCTGTGCTAGACAAATGTGGCGAAGTTCTGGAATGAAAATTGCTGCTGGCACTTTTCCTCTGCCCTGCTCTAGGGCTGGTGGCTGTGATCACACCAAGAGATATTATGTTGTTCATTTCCCCAAAACTAGAACTGCTTTAACATACTCCCAGAGGGTTTGCTTGTTACCTAGTGCGGTAGGATGAAATAATTGTGTAGTAATGAGTAGTAATTTATCTGCATAGTTTTTACAAATGGGGCATTCATACTTAGACCAAGCGAAAGAGGAATTACTTTTTGGGGTTCAGGATCTGTGAATTAACTAGGGAACCCATCTCAGATTAAATCAGTTACCTGTTTGTTCTGAGGGCTCAGGGGTGTTGGTTATGAACCCTGATGAAAAATGACTTTCAGGTGGGTTTCCCCCCACTCCAGTCAGCAGTGGTTGTATTGTATCCCAGTTCTTCTGCTGGGTGGTGTTTTGGGTGGAAACATTAACCTTACCCTAGCGTGAACCTCCAGCCTGGCTAAAAATTAAGGGATAACAAAGCTGTGATCTACAATGTGTGAATAAGCCACCTGCGTGGACGTCATCTCAGTGGGGGATTATAGCTAGGACGGAGCAGGGATTACCTGATATTAAACCTTTTTTCTTTCCCTCTAGGACAATCCCAGACCTTGTGAATGTGTCTAGGATCCCCTATTAAAACATGTTGAAGTGATACTTATAGTTCCAGGGTGCACAGATCCCTACTAATCGCACAGGCCTGAGCCAATCTGGCCCCCTGAATCTGAGCTGGGGTGGCTAGCTCAAGCTGCTGCCCGAGTTGCAATATCCGCACAGCTGTTTTTAGAGAGGAGTGCGAATCTGGCTACCCATAATGAGCTGCAAAGCCCTGTGCGGCGTCAGGGTCTGACATGCACTGACTGCCCCTCTCTCTTTGCCTTCAGTTCCAGGGAGGAGTGTGGGCCTTGAGCACAGGTCTGTGTGACGCTCTGATGACCATGGATGTGATGTTGTGCACGGCCTCTATCTTCAACCTCTGTGCTATCAGTGTGGATCGGTAAGCACTTCCCCCAGCTACTTAGCCCATCCGAGCTTGTCTCTTGTCTGGGCTTTACAGCCCTTCCCCTGGGAAATCATTGAAGGGATGTTTCCCCATCTTCCTTCTGCATTGAAGCGGTGCTGAGGTCAGACTGGCTGGGACTTTCTTCATTGCCATGCAGGGAATCCCTAGCCCTGTTTCCCCTAGGGAAGTCTCTCTTGGATTGAATCTATTTCCCCTATCTCCAGCCCCAGTTTTGGTGGAGATTCGCTCCCTCATCTCTCCAAGGCCTGGAGCCCAAGCAGTCTGGGAGCAGTTAATAGTGATGCCAAAGGCAGAAATCAGGCTGATAAGAGCTGTCCCTTGTTGGGTTTGACTTGAGAGAGTGAACTATGTCTAGAATAAGCCTTCAGCCACTTGGATTCCAGAGTCCTGCCCTAATTCCCAGCTCAGAGGACCAAGCTGGGGTAAGCGGAGCATTAAGTCTCAGGGCCCATTCAGTCCTGGCCTCTCTGCTTGGACGGCCAATAGATACCAGTCCATTAGAAGCTAGATTCAGACCAAACACGCTTCACACAGGCCACCAAACAGCTGTTGGATGCCTTCTTGTTTTTGAGGCTGGGAAAGCTGGTCAGGTGTCGCCTGTTCCTTGGTGGCAAGGCTCCGTGTTGGTTTTCTGCCTATCACTTTGAAATAAGCAGAGCAGAACCCAGCGTAGCAGGTCTGGATGGTTTGAGTGGCAGCGGCAGGCTATTGCTGCATCACAAAAGGCTGTTTATTGTTCAGGAAGGTTGTCCTTCCTGGGGATTTGGAGGTGACGGTCGATTCCTGAACAGAAATCCGTTAGCCGGGCCAGTGAATGGATGAGTAAGAAACAGCTGGGAAGTGATCACTTGGTCATAGAGCGCCCTTTGCAGAGCTCAGCTCGCTCTTTGCTCTGTGGTCCCAGTGTGCCAAACACCAGCCTGACCTCCTCCTGGGAGCACGCGTGTAACAAGAATAGCTCCCTAAAAGATTTAATTACAGCCCCAGGCGCTCATTTCATTTACATTTCAATAGGCCGGCTATGGCATGTCAGCAAAATAAGAGTTGAGAACCTATTTACGGAGGATTAATAACTCTGTCCGAGAGTACATTCGCTACATCGCCATTGCAAGCTGTGGCTATTAATCCATGGTCAGTGTCTTAAACACCATGGGTTATTGCACATACATCATCTGCCTCATGAATTCAAGTGACAACAGCTGTCTGGAACCCGAGGTGAGGAAAGGAGAAGCTTTGCTGGCTCAGAACTGACTGATCCACATTAATAACCTGGCCGCCGCCATCTGGCACATGCTTGGTGACCTACAGTAAAATGCACTATCCCCTCCACGCTGCAGAGGCTTTATATTGAGGGAGTCTTGGTGAGGTGAACACTAAAATCCCAGGTGGTGGTAGGGTGACCAGACAGCAAATGTGAAAAATCGGGACGGGAGTGGGGGGTAATAGGACCCTATATAAGAAAAAGACTCAAAAATCGGGACTGTCCCTATAAAATCGGGACATCTGGTCACCCTAGGTAGTGGTGGGGCACACAGGCAAAGCATTCTGTATAAAGCAGATCATGTGGGTGGGCGTGTATTACACTGCTATATGGGAAACCCAACCTGGGAATGATATGGCCACCCTCTCTCTAGGGGAGAAAGCGGAAACTGTGGGAACTCTTAGTAATGATTAGGGTGAGGGGAAGGCAGCTGAGAAAGTGCCCCTTTCCTGTTGTCGGGGAACCATGCTGTTCTCTTCTGCCATGCAGGGTGGGAAATAAATACCATGCGGGGGATGGGAGGTGGCAGTGAGATCAGGAGCTCATGCACCGAGTAGCACTTGTGGGTATGATGCACCATATTCTTGGGAATGATGAGGGGAGAGGCAGTGCCACCACATAGGGCTTCAGCAGCCAGTGTGCTAGAGGAAGTGATAGCCTGGGAAGGAAATGAGCATCCCTAGATGGAGAATAGGGGCGGTGAAGGAGGCGGGTGTTGAAGTGGGGTCAGGGACGAGCCGAGGGAGCAGCTACCCTAGAACAAAGCAGTGAATGTCACCCAAACAAATGGCTGGATTTCACCTTCCCTCCCATCCTTTGATCACCAAACATGGCCCCCCAAAATGACAGGAGTAATAGATGTTAAGGCCAGAAGGGACCATTGGGTGACCAACCAGCCTGAGATCCTGCACAAGTCATAGAATGTCACCCAGGGATGAGATGAGATTTGTCCTGTCCTCAAGAGAAGCTTATGTTAAGGGAATTCACACCAGTGAAACACCATGGATGTAGAGACAGCAGGACAAACCCATATTGTGCCACACTGCACAGGTGCCATGGGGGGTTGACGCTGGTGCAGCTGGCTCTGGGCTGCTAAATAAATAAATTAATTAATGGAGTTATCCTATCTCCTAGAACTGGAAGGGACCTTGAAAAGTCATCGAGACCAGTCCCCTGCCTTCACTAGCAGGACCAAGTACTGATTTTGCCCCAGATCCCTAAGTGGCCCCCTCAAGGATTGAACTCACAACCCTGGGTTTAGCAGGCCAATGCTCAAACCACTGAGCTATCCCTCCCCACGCTCCACTTTGTGCCTGTTCCACTTTGTGCCAGTGCCATGTGAGTGATGAGGATTTGGGTACATCAACATAGCGATACTGCTGGGAATGGCCTCATGGTAGATGGGGCCTAATGGTCTGATGGCGCTCTCCTAAATGTGCTGGGGAAGAAGGGGTCCCAGCCAACAGCAGGATCTCAGCCTGATACAGGGTTGGGTTTGGGAGAACATTGACTACTCCATTTACTGTCAGAGTCATTGCCCAGGCAACTCGCACAGTGATCGGTGGGAGAAGAGGACATGCTCTGCTGGCACCACTCTCCCAGCTCAGGGCAGCTCCATGCTACCAGCCTTGACCCTGTTTTCTCTCTATGTCACAGGTTCATCGCCGTTTCCATCCCGCTGAACTACAACCGGCAGCAGATCGACCTGCGGCAGCTGATCCTCATCTCCACCACTTGGATCTTTGCTTTCGCCGTGGCATCCCCGGTCATCTTCGGCCTCAACAACGTCCCAGATAGGGACCCCACCTTGTGTCAGCTGGAGGACAACAACTACATTGTCTACTCCTCCATCTGCTCCTTCTTCATCCCCTGTCCAGTCATGCTGGCCCTCTACTGTGCCATGTTCCAGGGACTCAAGCGGTGGGAGGAGGCCAGGAAGGCCAAGCTGAAGAGCAGCTTGTATGCGGGCGGCAGGAAGCTGTGCTGCCCACCTCCCCTCATGGAGAGGAAGCAGGCCGAGGTCAAGCTGCAGGAGCGCAGTCTGTATGACCGCTCCGAGTGCTCTTTCCCCAGGGGGTACGTGATGAACAGTGGCATCCAGACTGTCTCCTACCCTCACCTCAAGTACTCCCACCCGGGACACACACAGAAACAGGCCAAGATCAATGGCCGTGAGAGGAAGGCTATGAAGGTGCTGCCGGTTGTGGTCGGTGAGTGGATGGTCCTCATTACGTGGATGCTAGAACAGTGGAGGGGGGGAGAGGGTTACACTGGGGCTGGGATTTTCAGAAAGGCTGGTACATTGGGAGCTGTCTGTGTTTAAAAATTGGTCTCTAATTCAGGTGCTGTCTTGAAAATCTGCCCCCAATTGTTGGCTTTTTTAAGCACCTGTAAATCTGGTCCTGAGTGCAGTTGAAAATCTGGCCCCAAGTGGGCTCTTGTATTTTAACAGGGCACCAGTAGCCTTCTTCCCACCCACCCTTTAGCCAGGATTAGCACTTGATTGCCTCCAGAACACCTGGACTAAGATCTCACCTGGTGTTTCATGCACACGCCAGGGGAAGGTATGCCCTGCCAAGTGCATTCCTCCTCCTCCTCCCACCCCCACCAAAGTGAGGGTGGAAGAGGCAAAGTCAGCTTCTTGTGCTGCCCCTGTGTGGGGTGCAGGGCAGAGCTATGATTTAGCCCTGCAGTTTCGGAGGTTTGATTTGATCACCGTGACTAATCGAGCACCTAGAACTAGAAATGATTCTCTAGCCATCCTGGCTCAACTGCTGTGACCTGCAATGCAATAAGTGAGGGAAGCAAAGCTGCTCTGGCCAGAGGTAATCCTATCTCATCTCCCCTGTCTGAAAATACTCATACTCCCACATGGAAATCCATGCTGGCCTCTCTTGTTATGGCTAATGATGATGCTTATCCTAAAACCTTTACAGCTCTTTAATCTGATAGCTGAAGGCATAGATAGACACTATCTTTTATTGGACCAGCTTCTGTTGGTGAGAGAGACAAGTTTTTGAGCTTACCCAGAGCTCTTCTTCAGGTCTGAGAAAGGGGAACTCCCAGCATCACAGCAAAACACAAGGTGGGACAAATTGTTTAGCATAAGTAGTTGGCACATATTGTAAGGCACCATTCAGGGTAGAGTGGTCCATTAACACCTCCGCAGTCAGAGGACAAAAAGAGAGGGTTAGTGGGTTACAGATTGTTGTAATAAACCATAAATCCAGTGTCTCTGTTCAGTCCATGAAGGCCAGGGCTACACTACAGATATTTATTGATAGAACCATGTCGCTCAGGGGTGTGAAAAATCCACATCCCTGAGTGACGTACTTATACCAGTCAAATCCCCGATATAGAACTTCTCCCATTAACATAGCTACCGCCTCTTGGGGAGGTAGATTAACTGTGCCGCCAGGAGCGTCTTCACTTAAAATGCTGCATCAGTTCCTACGCACTGCTGTAGCCCTTACGTGTAGACCTGCTCTAGCAGAGTAATGAATTTAAGCTCCCAGGCTTGTCTTGTGAAATTGTTGTGCAGGTTTCCTTTGAGGATGAGGGCTGACAGGTCCGATATAGAGGGATCGCTTTGTGAAAAGTGTTCACCTACAGGTGATAGTGTTTGTCTTTTACCCTTTTCTTGTGTGAGTTCATTCGACAGTGCAGTGATTGTCTGGCATAGTGAGAGCCCCTGGCTGAAAGCCAGAATAATTCAAACTGGAAATTGACACAGCTTTTTACTACTAAGGAGTGGGGATGTGGTGGAGTCTTTAAATCAGAGTTGGCTTGCTGGCTAAAAGCTTTTGCGGTAGCTCAACCACAAGCTGCTGCTGGGTTTGCTGCAGGAGCCATGAGGTGACGTAGAGAGCTCATGCTAGGCAAGAGATGGTCCTGTTGGGCCTTAAAATCTGTGAATCCCAACAAGCTAATGACTCAAGGGCCTTTTCTGCCCTTATTTGTCTCCTTGGAGGCTTTTCTGTCACGTGAGGACTAAACACTCAGGCATCAGCATCATGACTGTTCACCACATGCTGCAGGAGATACGTTTGGTTCAAGAGCCGTCTCCTATTGACGTGCACTGTACACAAAGGCAGGGATTGGATGATGTAGCAAGACAACTTATTCCACCACTTAGACCATGTCTACACTACCACTTAAGTCAGCAAAACTTGTCACTCAGTGGTGTGAAACCCCCCCCCCGCCCCGGCCCCAAGCGTCAAGTTTCACTGGCATAAGTGGTAGTGTGCACAGCTACAGCCACTCGTGGAGGTGGTAGTAATTATGTGAACGGGAGAGCTCTCCTGTTGCCATAGAGCGGCTACACAAGCGATTGTTCAGCAGTGCGTCTGAATCAGTACAGCTGTGCCACTGTAAGCTTGCTAGTTTAGACATGGTGTTATTGCTCGGCCTCCTGTCTGGTCACAAGGGCAGGATGCAGGCTGGGAGGGGGGGGGGTGTCCGTACGTCCCTGTGGGTCTAGAGCAGAGGTGGGCAAACTTTTTGGCCTGAGGCCACATCGGGGTATGGAAATTGTATGGCGGGCCATCAACGCTCATGAAATTGGGGGTAGGGACACAGGAGGTGGTGCGGGCTCTGGGGTGGGGCCAGAAATGAGGAGTTTAGAGAGAAAGAGGGGGCTCCGGGTTGGGGTACCGGGGGGGGAGGTGCGGGCTCTGGGATGGGGAGAGGTTTGGGGTGTAGGAGCGGGCTCCAGGCTGGGACCAATGGGTTCAGAGGGTGGGAGGGGGATCAGGGATGGGACAGGCTGTTGGGGCATGGGGGGGTGCAGGCTCTGGGGGGGCTGGGGATGAGGGGTTTGGGGTACAAGAGTGGGGGTCTGGGCTGGGATCGGGGGGTTTGGAGGGCAGGAGGGGGGATCAGGGCTGTGGCAGGGGATTGGGGCGCAGAGGCGGGCTCAGGGTGCAGGCTTTGGGCGGTGCTTACCGCAAGCAGCTGCCGGAAGCATGGCCCCCGTCCGGCTCCAAGGCACGGCCAGGCGGCTCTACGCGCTGCCCCATCCGCAAGCACCACCCCTGCAGCTCCCATTGGCTGGGAATCGTGGAGCCGGAGGGGGGGGGGTCATGCTGGCTGTTTCCTGGGAGCCGCGCAGTGCGGGACAAGCCTCTGACCCTGCTCCCCGGCTGGAGCTGAGGGCCGGATTAAATGGTCTGAAGGGCCGGATGTGGCCCACAGGCCGTAATTTGTCCACCCCTGGTCTAGAGGGTGGGGGTCAGTTTGTTCTTGAAGTAGCTTTCCAGGAAGGCCAGGAGTCCAGCTGTTCTTGTAATTGAACCATGCACAACCAACAGAGAGATTTTGAGTAACTCCATGAGAGTATCACGCACAACTATCTGCAGCAGCACTGAGACCCTCATCACAGGTGTGTCAAAGGGCCACAACGACAGTGGGGTTGCACCCTCTCTCCCCCCACCCCCGCCTGCCCCCCCACTGTTCTGTCCTGCATGCTCAAGAAGTCACTGTTGTTAATAACAACAATCTCTAATGGCTGGTTCAAGAGCACTAGGAGAGAATGTTGACTTTTTAGGCCTTCCAGGCAGCAAAGCTAGGGAACAAAGCCAGGCCCCTGAGAACTGCCAGACCCAACCCACGCTCCAGCCTATTGTAATGTTTATGCTCTTCCAACTACCAGATTGTGTGTCTCGGATCCTGAAATGCTTTACAGTGATCAGGAAACCAGCTTAAGACTCCAGTTAACTGTAATCAGACTGGCATTACAGGCCCTTTGATTAGCAAAGCATGACTCAGGGTAGTTTTTGTGTTTCAACTATGCAAAACCCGAGCTGAAGGAGGGCCCTCTGGATGGGCTAATGGGCCTTAATCTACAACCTGATGAAGGGGTAGAGCACGGATGGCTGCAATCCAAACCAAGCCAGTGGGTCAGCAGGTCAGATGAGGATTTTTAGTGGAGGAAACTTGGAAGCTGGCACTTCACGTGACCTTTGCTAGGGGAAACAGACCTAAGTGCTTCTGTGGCCTCTGTAGGATCTGAGCATCTGCCACACAGTTATGAATTTAAACTACCCTACCTCCAAGGGATGGTCGCGCCTTTGCCAGCTAAGGCACAGAGAGCGATTCAGTGACAAGCCCAGGGTCACACAGGTCCGTTATAGCAGAGCTGGGACTTGGAAGCCACCCTGCTGTGGACCAGGCCAGTGCCTGAGCAGTAAGCCCAGGCTTCCTCCCTCAGCCCATCTACTTGGGGCCTGTTCTGTCCTGCTCATCAGTCACTATAAATGGGGTAAAGTTCAGCCCACCATGAGCGCCTCCCTCTTTGCAGTAAAAGGGCCTGGAAACAGCAAGGCAGCCAGAGCTGGCCCTTTGATCGAAGAGGGTGAAATCCTATCCCCCAAGAGGCTCTGAACTCGGCGCTCTGCAGGAGGGCAGTCTTCAGGGACAGCTGCTTCCCTGCCTTATGGGCCCTGGAGCACAGCTCCTCTGTGGGGGATGGAGTAACAACAGCTCATCACTTAAAATCCAGTATGTTGTGATGGGGGCAAGTCCGGTCCATCCCTGAGCAGGTGGATACATGGGCCCTTCTCCCTGGAGGGAGGGACTGCCCTAGAGGCTAGTGAAGCCCTAAATTCCTGCTGGTGCAGGATTGCAGAATCAGACACCCTAGGTGGGGGCTGAATAGGGCTGCATTTGAGTTTCACTGTCCTGGCGAGCGGAGTGCCAGCCTGCTCATGCATTTCTCTGGCAGTAGAAGCTGGGAAAGCACAGCGGAGGAGTAGGGCATGAGATGAAGTAAGGCGCACGCTTGTTGCATTTGCTAGCACTTCCTGGGATGATTTCACCAAACGCAGTGTTGTAACCTCAGGGCCGGTAATTCCTTGTGCAGCAGCCACCATTGCTGCTGCTGCAGGTCAGAGGGTGAGCCGCAGAACGTGGTCGCGTTCCTCCTGTTACAGCTAGAGAAATATACTGCCTATTGACACAGGTGTGTGTAATATATTCAGCAGCTACCACCAAAACATCCCACCCCCTACCACAGGTAAAAAGCTGTGCTTAGATACTGCCGCACAGCTCCCCCGTGCAATCTCAGGCTGTGTTGCCAAGGGCAGTATCTGCCCTCCAGTTTCCATGCTGGTTCCACCTTCTCACCTGCCCTCATTCAACCCACGCATCTAGTCAAAGTGTTGAGTTGTTTCTGTAAGGAGAAACTGACAGTGGAGGCAGGGAGTCCTTTGATGCTCTTGGGTTTATTACAAACAACAGACAAAGTCCCGTTTGCCTGAACACGAGAGAGCTTCTTTGCTTGCAGTCCAAAGCCTCTTTAGTCAGCACCAGAGCAGAAGCCCCTTTTCCAGACTTCTGTCAGGGTCACACAGTGTGTGACACACACCCTGCTTCTCCAGTCTGTTCTTTCGCTTATACTCCCCCTACCTCCCAACAATACCCAGCAAACCACTCTGCCCAGGATAGCAGATCTGGACAGTCTTGCGTCTGCCTGTGGTTGGGGGCTGGAGACTGCTATTTCAATCACACACATTCTGAATGAAAGGCAGCACTTACACTCAACCTGTAACCACAAGGTTGAACCCAATACCCTACTACTTATTTTTCTCTAGGCTGTGGGTTCTCAACTTGGGGGTCATGACAAAGTCAGTGGGTCTTAACCATCCTGCAATGGAAAAGGTTGAAAACCCCTGCACTAGGTGATTGATTGGTATCCCCTCCTTTTGATGTGCAAGTTGATGCTGGCACCACACTTGATCTGTGCCTGTAATGATGCAGGAAGAGATGGCTAGAGAGGTTGCTTAATGCTTGTCCTGGTTCCCACTTCCTCCATTTATGTCTGTGTATATGTTTCTCTTTCCATCTCTGTAACGCCTTCTTTAGCCCCCAAACCCTACTAAGCCAGACAGGTGCATGGCAATTCTCTAATAGCACAATACAATCTCAGGCCTTGGCTACACTTGCCGATGTACAGCGCTGTGAGTTAAACCTGAGTTCGTGCAGCTGAGTAGGGAAAGCGCTGCAGTCTGTCCACACTGACAGCTGCCCAGCGCACTGTCGTGGCCACATTTGCGGCAATTGCAGCGCTATTGGGAGCGGTGCATTATGGGCAGCTATCCCACAGAGCACCTTTTCCCATTCTGGCGCCGTGGGTTGTGGGAAGGGGGCGTGGGTGCAGGGGATTCTGGGTCCTGTCCCAATGCCCCGTGATGCATCGCTTCGCATCCCAGAAATCCCTTTGTTTCCGTCCACCTTTGGCGCCATCTTTCAACGGTTTCTGTGCAGCGCGCTCTGTCTGCGGGAAATGGAGTCCGAACTGCTGAGGCGTATGCTGACGAGTCTCGCCAGCACGTCACGTTTGGCTGTCGAACTATTCCTTAAGATCCAAAGTGACAGTGAGAGTGAGGAGTCCGATGATGCTATCGAGCCGCGTAACGCGTACGACACGAAATTGCTTGTGGTATTCACGGACACGCTCAGCACTGTGGAACGCCGCTTTTGGGCTCGGGAAACAAGCACTGAGTGGTGGGATCACATCGTCATGGAAGTCTGGGCTGACGAGCAGTGGCTGCAGAACTTTCGGATGAGAAAAGCCACTTTCATGGGACTGTGTGAGGAGCTTGCCCCCACCCTGTGGCGCAAGGACACGAGATTGAGAGCTGCCCTGCCAGTGGAGAAGCGGGTGGCTATTGCAATCTGGAAGCTGGCAACTCCAGACAGCTACCGGTTGGTCGCAAACCAGTTTGGAGTTGGAAAGTCGACTGTTGGAATCGTGTTGATGCAAGTTTGCAAGGCCATTAATCGCATCCTACTCAGAAGAACCGTGACTCTGGGTAACGTGCAGGAAATAGTGGATGGCTTTGCACAAATGGGGTTCCCTAACTGTGGAGGGGCGATAGATGGGACGCACATTCCTATTCTGGCACCACCCCACCTAGGATCCGAGTACGTTAATCGGAAGGGGTATTTCTCTATGGTTCTCCAGGCGCTTGTGGATCACCGTGGGCGTTTCATTGACATTAACACAGGCTGGCCCGGAAAGGTGCATGATGCACGCATCTTTCGGAACACTTGGCTGTTCAGGAAGATGCAGGCCGGGACTTTTTTCCCAGAGCGGAAGATCACGGTAGGGGAAGTTGAAATGCCCATTGTGATCCTTGGAGATCCCGCTTACCAGTTAATGCCGTGGCTCATGAAGCCCTACACAGGGAGCCTTGACAGCAGCAAGGAACGGTTCAACTACAGGCTGAGCCGGTGCCGAATGACTGTGGAGTGTGCCTTTGGCCGTTTAAAGGGCCGCTGGCGATCTCTGTATGGGAAGCTGGACTTGGCCGAAAACAGCATCCCCGCGGTTATATCCGCGTGCTGTGCCCTCCATAATATTTGTGAAGGAAAGGGTAAAAGCTTCACTCGGGCATGGACCTCCGAGGTTCAACACCTGGAGGCTGAATTTGCACAGCCAGAGAGCAAGGCTATTACAGGGGCCCAGCGCGGGGCTGCAAAGATTAGGGATGCCTTGAGGGAGCAATTTGAGGCTGAAACCCAGCAGTGATATCTGGTGCCCTGCACGGGAGTGAAGTGCAGTAGTTCCAATCTTTAGGAATCAGTGTCTGCTTAGCAGACAAGCAGACTTGCAGTGCCTGTTTATTTCCTGGGCTAAGGAGTTTTTTACTTTATGCAATAATAAAGAATGTTTTCAAAGCCAAAGAATCCATTTATTGAAAAGAAAAAAAAAATTTTTTTATTGAAAAGAAACAAGGGGGTGGAGTGGGGAACGGTACAATCACAGATTCGCATATGTCCTGTCTGGTGTGCTGTGCAGTGAGTGCTGCACTTCAGGATAGCTATACTGCATGGTGATGGGGGTTGAGTGCAGAGGGTAAGGGTCGTGGTTTTCAGGGCTGGGTGGTGAAGATACTGGTGTTGGAGGCAGCGGGTGGCGTGAAGAACACGGAAGTTGGGGAAAGTGGGTTGGAGGTGACAGTGGGGCACAACGGAAAGAGTTTTGGGACAAGGGCTGTGGGGGGGGGGGTGGCGTTTGCGGTACTGCTCCTCTTTCTGCATGGTTACCAGCTCCTGGATAGCATCTGCTTGGCGCTCCAGGATGCTTATGAGCCTATCAGTGCTTTGCTGCCGGTGCGCGGTGCTTTGCCGCCGGTGCGCTGCGTTTTCCTGGCGGATCCTGCTTTCTCTCTCCCTCCAGTCCTATGCTTTCTCATTCTCTTTAATAGATTGCCGCATCACTTCTTGCAGCATGTCTTCTTTGCTTTTTCGCGGTCTCTTCCTGAGTCTTTGCAGTCTCTGAGCAGGCGATAAGAGGGACGGCTGAGGTCTCAAGGTTGATGCAGCTGTATGGGCAAAATGCAACATTTAACAGAGGCAGCATTGTTTATACCAGACAGAGTAATGATTCCCCCCGCACTTAAGGAGTAGAAAACACACAGGGTCTACACAATAGCATAATTTTCCCATCAGAAACAGAGCACACACATCCCACGGGAGCCTCACAATGGTGAGTAAGGGGGACTGATTGTTTCAGGGCTGCACTGTCCTCTGGGTTTCTGTGCCTTGGGGAGAGCCAACAGCTTCAGGGGGCACCTACACTGAACACTGTCCCAACATTTTCAACAGGAGTTCGTCCTGGACGATATCTCGCTGCTGAGGGTGACCTGGGAAGCAAGGGAGGGTCTTCTACTGCAATGCGGCTTCCGCCCTGGCCCATATGCAGCTTGCCTGTGTGCAGCAATGGTCCCCCCGCCCCTCGCGGCACAGGGGCGCGGACACGTTAGCCTGGCTGGGACAAGGACCACGGCGGCTCTCCCAATAAACCTGCGTAAGCGCATTGCACATGTTCTGGATGAGACATTCGAGGAGATTACCGCGATGTGATAACCCACATCAATGCACTATTCCGCATCTAGGCATGCATGCCTAACCCTCCTCTCCCAAAGAGCCCGCACTAAAAAAATTCCTTCCCGAAAAAAAAAAACCGCTTAGTGGGAACCTGCTCTTCTGTTTGTCCTCCACCAAGTACCGGCCGCTGCGACTGGCTACCTTCCTCCTGGCTCGAGAAGAGCTCCTGGCTGCATGGCTCCAGGGATTCCAGGGTTTCTCCATCCGGCCCACCACCATTACTCCCGTTTTCCTCCTCTTCCTCCTCCCCCCTGCACACCGGCTCTGAAGTGTCCATGGTGGTGCTTGGAGTGGAGGTGGGGTTAACCCCAAGTATCGCATCCAGCTCTTTGTAGAATCGGCAGGTCGTGGGGGGAGCACCCGAGCGGCCGTTTGCGTCGCGGGCTTTGCGGTAGGCACTCCGCAGCTCCTTCACTTTAATCCTGCACTGCAGGGCGTCCCGGTCATGGCCCCTTTCCATCATGTCCTTTGATACCTTCCCGAAGGTATCGTAATTCCTACGGCTGGAGCGCAGCTGGGACTGTACAGCTTCCTCCCCCCAAACACTGATGAGGTCCAGCAACTCGCCATTGCTCCATGCTGGGGCTCACTTGGCACGTGGAGGCATGGTCACCTGGAAGGATTCGCTGATAGCACTCCACACCACGCCGGGCTGAGCAAACAGGAAGGGGATTTTTAAAATTCCTGGGGAATGTAAAGGGTCGGTCACATGGTTGGTTACCTGAGGCCAGGGCAGTAGAGTTTGAACTGATGACCAGAGGGGCTAGAACAGGCATTGTGGGATACTGCCGAATAATTCTGGAGGTCATTCACAGCGCATTGGGCGGCCACACTGGCGCTGCAGCGCTGCACTCGCTATTCCTCTCGGAGAGGTGGAGTACATGCAGCGCCAGTGTGGACGGGGAGTGAGTTACAGCACTGGGGGCGGCTTTACAGTGCTGCAACTCGCAAGTGTAGCCAAGGCCACAGGCTCTCATGCTCTTTAGATGTTGGCTCACCTGCTCTGTTGTTTGTATCAATACTATACCCAGAGGGTACAGTCTGTAATCTGTATTTGACAATGCCTAGACCTCATGGTACAGACACGCTGTAAGAGACACCCTCCCGCTATTTGTGTCTTGAGAGGAACTATTTCACAGAGAAATGAAGTGACTTGGCCCAGGTCTCCTCATTTAGCCTGTGACCCCTCCACTGGGTTACACAGCCTCATCTATCAACCCACGATCTACCTATACTACCCCACCCCATCCCATGGTACTTGTGTGCAGTGTCTGACGTTGCTGTCTGTTCTCTTTCACAGGCGCTTTCCTCTTCTGCTGGACACCCTTCTTTGTAGTACACATAACAAGAGCCCTGTGCAAATCCTGCACCATCCCCAGTCAGGTCATCAGCATTGTCACCTGGCTGGGCTACGTCAACAGTGCCCTTAACCCCATCATCTACACCATCTTCAACACAGAGTTCAGGAAATTCTTCCGCAAAGCTTTGCACGTCTTCTGCTAAGGTTGGCACCTGCTGGAGTCAGGGAGGAACTGAAGCACAGGGCACAGCAGGGAGTAAAGATGACCCAGTGTTGGTTTTTTTGTATAGTTCATTAAAGTTTGATTTCTTGCTACGTTCCTGTGTTTTACACTTTTTCCATGCACATTGAAAGCACAACAGCCTGTCCCAATCCTGGGAGGAATTGTCCATGGAGTCTAGTACCCACGGCTTGATGCACTTGTTAATATGCGTGAATAAAAATTGGGCCTCTGGTCAGTTTGCAGTGTAAAGATCTGGAAGGTGCCAAAAGAGAGAGACTGTGTAACAGCCAAAGTGGCCTATTGTCTGTTGTTCTGGCTCTTCCACTAGCCAATGCCCGATACTTCAGAGGAAGGCGTGAGACTGGCACACGGTGCCTCTCCATACCCTTGGGGGAAGACAATTGAGAGGGGTCCAATGTCTTCCTACACCCCCTTTGCTTTGAGGGCTACCCCAGCATCCTGATGGATAGACATTAAAGTGCACTGGCCCCATGGCGCTTATTGTAGCATTTAGCAAGTTGACCAGGTGACCTACTGTAGAGGGAAGGAGGTGCAAGTTTAAATACTAACAGATTAGCGTCCCCTATTGGCACTGCTGCAGTGTGACTCAGTGGGGATTATGTACTGATCAGGGAAATAGTGGAAAGTGCAGGTTCATGTGTTAGAGCACAAGAGAAAATATTTTAAACCCTGATGATTGCCATGTTGATTAAACCATTCTGCTAAGTACTCCTTGCTCCTCGGGAGTGTCGTTAGTGCCCCTGCTGTGCCAGGCATGAAGCTGGCCAAGTGCAGAGGAAGGTGAACGCTACTCTCCCTTAAAAGCGACAGAGCTTCTGCTCCCCTGGAGAAATCCTGGCCCCCTCTGGCTCTCTGCTACATTGGGGCCCTCCAGCCCCACTGCACTGGGACAGGCCTCCAAGGCAGATTCTTAGCCACACTGTGAAACTATCTGCTTTGTTGCGGCTAGCATCCATCCATCCAATCACAGATTCTCCTGCCAATTTCAGGGCAGACTGTCAAGAAGCAGAGCAGGGACCCCAAACTGGTTGTATGTTCTATAATTACTTGTTATGGGGTTGGTGAAATGTGTGAACTCCTAACGCACTTTAACAGTCCTACTGTGGTGTCACAGACACCCCTTGCACTTTCCCCTCTATTTTGCTACCCAGGCAAGCTGGCCTTAGTAATAGATGGTTGCTAGACACCAAAGATCACAAAATAGTCAGGTTACTCCCAGTCCCAAAGGACCAGTCACTTACCCCAGGTCAACTGAACTCAAACCAAAGACAATGCCTGTCGCCAGCCTGGTAAATAAACTAACAAAAGATTAAAAGAAAAGAAATTATAGTTATTACAAGGTTAAAGCAGACAAACATATATACTAGGGCTATCAAGCGATTAATCACGATTAAACAATAATAGAATACCATTTATTTAAATATTTTGGGATGTTTTCTATATTTTCAAATATATTGATTTCAATTACAACACAGAATACAAAGTGTACAGTGCTCACATTTTTTATTACAAATATTTGCACTGTAAAAAACAAAAGAAATATTTTTCAATTTACCTCATACAAATACTGTAGTGCAGTCTCTTGATCATGAAAGCTGAACTTACAAATGTAGAATTATGTACAAAAAATAACTGCATTCAAAAATAAAACAGTGTAAAACTTTACAGCCTACAAATCCACTCAGTCCTACTTCTTGTTCAGCCAATCAATAAGAGAAACAAGTTTGTTTACATTTACAGGAGATAATGCTGCCCGCTTCTTGTTTACATCACATGAAAGTGAGAACAGGCATTCCCATGGCACTTTTGCAGCCGGCATTACAAGGTATTTACGTGCCAGACATGCTAAACATTTGTATGCCTCTTCATGCTTCAACCACTGTTCCAGAGGACATGCTTCCATGCTGATGATGCTTTTTTAAAAAAAAAAAATGCGTCAATTAAATTTGTGACTGAACTCCTTGGAGGAGAATTGTATGTCTCGTGCTCGATGGTTTTACCCGCATTCTGCCATATATTTTGTGTTACGGTAGTCTTGGATGACGACCCAGCGTATGTTGCTTAAGAACACTTTCACTGCAGATTTGACAAAACACAAAGAAGGTTCCAATATCAAATTTCTAAAAATAGCTACAGCACTCAACCCAAGGTTTAAGAATCTGAAGGGCCAAACTGTGGAGCATGTTTTCAGAAGTCTTACAAGAGCAACTCGCTGATGCAGAAATTACAGGCCCGGAACCACCAAAAAAATAAATAAATCAACCTTCTGATGGTGGCATCTGACTCAAATAATGAAAATGAACATGCGTCGGTCTGCACTGCTTTGGATTATTATCAAGCAGAACCCGTCATCAGCATGGATGCATGTCCTCTGGAATGGTGGTTGAAACATGAAGGGACATATGAATCTTTACCGCATCTGGCATATAAATAGCTTGCGATGCTAGCTACAACAATGCCATGCAAACGCTTGTTCTCACTTTCAGGTGACGTAAACAAGAAGTGGGTAGCATTATCTCTCGTAAATGTAAACAAACTTGTTTCTCTTATCGATTGGCTGAACAAGAAGTAGGACTGAGTGGATTTGTAGGTGCTAAAGTTTTATATTTTGTTTTTTTGAGTGCAGTTATATAACAAAAAAAATCTACATTTGTAAGTTGCACTTTCACAATAAAGAGATTGCACTACAGTACTTGTATGAGGTGAATTGAAAAATACTATTTCTTTTGTTTGTCATTTTTTTAGTTCAAATATTTGTAATATAAAGTGAGGAGTGTACACTTTGTATTCTGTATTGTAATTGAAATCAATATATTTGAAAATGTAGAAATACATCAAAAATATTTAATAAATTTTAATTGGTATTCTATTGTTTAACAGTGCGATTAATCATGATTCATTTTTTTAGTTAATTGTGTGAGTTAACTGCGATTAATCAACAACCCTAATATATACACAAATGAGTTACAGTCTATGGTTCCAAAAGGTGACAGAGTTGCAGTAATCCGTCAGCTCTGCATGTCTTTTAGGGCTGACTGTGGGGATCTCTGCTTCGGTTTTGTAGCTCCAGCTCTGTGAGAGTCCAAACATCAAAAAGCTGACAAGAAAATTTTCCTCTCTCTATTTGTATTGCCTTCTGCAAGAATTCAAGCTGATGGGACGAGCCCTTTTGCACCTCTCTCTTTATGGGTGTGACGTCTCAAAATGACCCATTCAGTTTTGATGGGCAGGAGACAATCGCGTCTGACTGGGTTCATAGTTACAAAGCAAAAATTTAAATATGTTATAGCATGTGCTAAAGACATTATAAGTGAGATTAATGCATGCAGCAACTTACAAGCATATCAAGGTCTAAACACACTAACATACTAACACATGAGTGAAACAGACTAGTTTCCAGCAATGCATTCTTCAGTGCTTAGATGAGGCCTAAAGCCTTAGCAAGAGCTGGCACCTGGTCTTCCAGCCTCACTCAAGGTTTCTGACAGGAGATAAAACATGAAAAAGAGCAACATCAGATTCAACACAGCCCACATACTGCAGTGTCAGGGAGCTGTGCCCTAGCAAACAGAGCTCAAGGTGAGGAGCCAGGAACAGGCCAGTTCTAATCCCAGTTCTGTCACTGATACACCCCTTATGGGGGCCTGATTTGGCAGAGGTGTCGAGCAGCCCAAGTTCTCCTTTGAACTCGATGGGAGCTTCAGGTGTTCAACACCACTGAAAACTGGACCACAATTACCTCTCGATACCTTGACTTCCCCAGCTGTGAAAGGGGGAGAATCCTTGTTACCTCACTGGAGGCAGGGGGAGTGGAGAGTGTGTGTGCATGTGTGAGTGATGATTATAAATGCTGAGCATTAGGATCTGAGCACTGAAAATGACATAAAAGGGAGAACAAACAAAATACAAGTGCTCTGCTTCTGTGAGACGAGGGAATTGCCCTGCCCCAGAGAGAGGATTTTAGTCAGACAGTACCACAGCCATCAGACTGTTGCATATGAAGCTGTTAAATGCTTTGCGTTTCATTAGAATCCAGGTGTTCATTTCCCCCTGAACGCTCACAGCTGGATTTTCCATTCTTTCTAATGAGCTCCTGAAATACTAAGCAAACTCTGATGAGAGGGACCCTGCTGCTTCCTGACAAACACACAGGGGTGGTAAGTAGTGGAGGAAAGCCAATTTGCAGGCTAGCTAAAGCTCCTTGTCTTTGCAAAGAGGGCCAGGCTCAGCGATAAACCAATGCTCTCATTTTTATCACAGATTACCCTAGGGCTTACTCCCAACACCGTCAGTCCCCGAAAAGTTTCTTTTTATGCCATATACATATCAGGATTGTCACATCTGGTCTCCTCTGCCTTTGCTGGAGTGTCTTGGAGATTCATTGGGCAAATTCACACCCTAATGGAAGGGGCTAGGAGCACTGAACATTTCATGCAGACTAGTGTTAATTAGGCATTGGAGTTAAATGGACATTAAGGTTTTACGTCTCACTGAAAGCAGCAGCCCCTCTCAAAGGCTACCCCATCAAGCTGTCATGAATTTATGAGCTCCCTGAGTTTAATTCATGATGCAGAAAGCCTTGTCTAGACTCGCACTTTCACCAATGCTGGCACTGGTTCAGCTGACGTGGAGGTAGCATGAAATTCCCATTAGGGGGAAAGTTGGAGAAGACTTCCCCTATCTCATAGGGGATCGTTTTCTACTGTAAAAAGCAAGCACTTTCCCCCCCTTCATTAAACTCTTTCAGGCTTGCTTATCCATCCTAAAGCAGCACAAAAAAAGGGCACAAGGCCGTTTACTTATTTTTGCAGCTCACTTTTAGAAGTGAGCAGAACAGTGCTTAAAATGACGCAAGCCCTGAACAATCCAGAGAGGCAGACTGAAAAACCTCAGATTTGCAATGTAAAGCAGTAGCTGGAAATCAGCTCCTTCCCTTCCCTCCCATGTCTGGTGCTAATGGAAAAGTAGGTCTGGGAACATGGTCTTTGTCTTTGCTGAGTTTGAAGACACTACAGCCATCACCTTCTGTAGTGAGGTTACGGCTAAACACTAACAATTTGCCCCCTCAGCCAGGGATACACATGATCTTCCCTGGGTAAGACCCTCTCCACCCCAAAAATCCATCCCTATCCATCAAATCCTCCCTCCCTGCATATCCAGCAACTCTTCCATCCCATCCCTGGCCTAATATCCCTTCATCACCATGCTTCCCCCATCCCTGTACCTCACTGAGACGGCTCCCTCTTCCTCACCATAGCACTGGCGGTGGTTGTCCTGTGAGTGGGTCCCCTGTGGGGCAGGTCTGGGAAGTGAACAAAGAATGGAGGTGCTCTCACTTACCTATTGGGAGAGGGAAGAAGCTCTCCTTTGGCCATTGGGTGTGGGAGGAGGGAGCTCCAGGCCCTCTCCCTGTACCAGTTTGGCCTCAGTTCTCCTCCTTTCACACAGCTGGAGCAGCCAGCATGGCCACTGGGGGGAGGGGAGGGAAGCGAGAGAGCGAGCATGGTGCACCCCCCCAGTGCACATTGAGCAGCTGGAGGTCGTTGTAGCAGCTGCTGCATTTACACTGGGAGAGCTGAACGCTTCACAGAGCAGAGCCAGCTCTACCATTCGGAGTGGGCTGCGACACATTTTTCTGTTAACTCCAACACTGTCCCCCAGAGTCCGTCTGGACTCCTTCCCTTGTCCCCAACACCTCTCTCTGCCACTCGCTGCTGACAGAATCCCAGGACATTCTTCCCCACTGCTCCCCCCCCTTAGCCCTTGTGCTGGGAACAGAAAGATGTATCCACATTCCCAACACAGACTTCCCCAGGCACTGCAGGGCCCCAAAGTACTTTGACTGTGGCCTGAAGGGCTATGTCGGCTCTTATGCTGCTTTGGCTGCAGACTTCCACTGTACCACAAGAACACTTGCTTCCTGAGCCACAGTGGGCCAAATCCATCCCTAGTGCAACTCTAACTTCTTCCAGGGGCGAGTTTGGCCCACTTTGTCGTGCCCCGGC
The DNA here is from genome assembly GCF_002925995.2 of Terrapene triunguis. Classification (NCBI taxonomy): domain Eukaryota; kingdom Metazoa; phylum Chordata; order Testudines; family Emydidae; genus Terrapene; species Terrapene triunguis. The sequence continues at coordinate 452,772 of NW_020664601.1, read as the reverse complement.
ACTCTGATAGCAGCCTCAGAATTAATTCCCTTGCTGCCTGAAGCCGGGCAGAGGCGCTACAGTCATTAGCGGCATGCCGGGGGTGGTGGTAATATTTTCCTTCTGCAATTTGAGTGACACAATTGTGCCCGTCAGCTTCCCCCAACATGGCAGGTGCCTTTATGTGCAGGTAATTGTAGCGGCTGAGCTAATCCGAGTGTGCAGCCCCACAACATCGCGGCAGGAGGGACTTCACGCCGTGCCACAAGTGTTCCAGAAAACGCTTAGCATCTCCCGGGTGTTATTTCCCGCTGAGTTTAGATGAGATGTTTAACTGGTGTTTCCGGCCTTTTTATCCAAGTGATTTTGCAAATAAGAAACTCGGGGCTGTGGGAAGCCTGGCAGGGGAAAGCAGGAAACTGGGGCCGGAATGAAGGGATATGAAAGTATTTTAACAATAAAAAGACAGAGGAGACAGTGGGGTCAAGTGGTTAGAGCAGGAGAATGGGGGTGAGTCAAAACAGCAGGGGTGAAATCCTGGCCCCATTGAAGTCAATGGGAGTTTTGCCATTAACTTCAGCAGGGCCTCCATTTCACCACTGGATTCTATTTATGGCTTCACCACGAATACACGATGTTAGCTTGGACAAGTCTCAAAGTCTGTGCCTCGGTTTCCCCATCTATAAAATAGGGATAATACCTTGGTCAAGTTAAGTTGAATTCACATGTGCAGAGAGCTTAGAAGCTCTTGCAGGGAAGGCTCAACAAATGCAAGATGGGGGGAGGGATAGCTCAGTGGTTTGAGCATTGGCCTGCTAAACCCAGGGTTATGAGTTCAATCCTTGAGGGGGCCACTTAGGGATCTGGGGCAAAATCAGTACTTGGTCCTGCTAGTGAAGGCAGGGGGCTGGACTCGATGACCTTTCAAGGTCCCTTCCAGTTCTAAGAGATAGGATAACTCCATTTATTATTATTATAACTATGAACAGGGACCAAAGTCTGCTCAGTTACAGCACCGTATAGCAAGAGTATAATCTTCATGGAATTCAATGGAGTTACTCCAGATTTACACCATGGTAACAAATTAGAATATCAGAGGGGTAGCCGTGTGAGTCTGAATCTGTAAAAAGCAACAGAGGGTCCTGTGGCACCTTTAAGACTAACAGACTAACCTGTTAGTCTTAAAGGTGCCACAGGACCCTCTGTTGCTAAATTAGAATATCTTACTGATATTCTGTGTTTGGGCAAAACAGTAGAACTTTTTTATTTTCACCTTGTTGCACATTTGTTATGCTTAAATTATAAAGGTTTTCATTTGACGTGAGTGTAAGAAGAAACCATTTTAAAGAAAAACTGATCACTATCAAGGAGTGAGCTCTGCACTCCTACAGATCTAACATTAAGAAAACTAGAAGAGAGAAATTTTCAGAAACTGACTCTTTTAAAGATCTCAAAAATTAGACAATACAATAGCTAAGCTAATGTGCAGAAAGCTATTTTTAAACTATCCAACTTGGACCAGGTGTAGGACATTTCCTATATTTTATGGCCAAGACTTTCAAAAGTGATTCATGGTTTTGGGTGCCCAATTTCAGATGCCTTAAATGAATCTGATCCTCAGATAGTGGACACAACACATTGGCTGAAAAATCAGAATCCTTTAATGTGTCTAAAGTTGGAGACCCAAAAACTGAGTCACTCCAAATATCTAGTTACTTTTGAAAACCCTGGTGTATAAAGCACAATATACTCTAGCACTGCATTGGGCATTTTAAAATGAAAAAAAGAGAGTCAAATTCAAAATATTTGTGTAATATGTTGGTAAGGGCACAAGAGCCAAAAAACCTCACGTGCTCTATGAAGCAATTATTTCACCACCTTGGAAAGAATTCTTCACAGTTAGAAATGGATTTTCAGAAGGGGGGGCCTCCCTGAGACCCATCCGTGGGTACCATTTGTGCCTGCATTTCAACTGCAGGGACAAATCAAATAGCCTAGAAGTGCCAACTACTCAGATTTATGCCTGGAAATCATTTTGTGGGCTCTCACAAACAGGGATGCTCCGGACTTCAGCTCAAGCCTATACCTTAATATAGATATTGCATACACACAAAATCATCATGCTCTGCCCACTTTTCCAGTTGCTCTACATTGACATACTGTGTTTATCCTCCATCATATTACAACTGAACAGACAGTCTTATACCTCACATGAATAAGCTGGAATTTTAGTCCCCATTCGATAAAGGCCAGAGTCTCACACCAATCATGGGAAATCTGATGGGAACAGAAAACATGTAGTTCCCGCATATGCTAAATGCTCCTTTTAAACCTTATTACAAATGAGCCATCTTTAATCTCCATCAGATAAAGGTCAAAGTCTCTCAAACACAGTTAATGGCCCTGGTGGCCTTTCCAGTCAGAAGGAAGTGGATACCAGAGACACAACTCAAAAGACTGAAGAAATCACTAGCCTTTCATAACATACAGGCACCACTGACCAATTCACTGAAACGCAACCGCTAGAAACTCATGTAAGCTACCCTTATGATTTAGTAATACAGACTGTTCTTTGCTCAATATTTATTATAATTTTACCTGCCTTGAAATGGGAACTGTTAGTGCTTCACTATTGCTACAGTCCTTATTCATAAAACACTCCTATTACACTAAGGATTGAGTAGGAACTGAAGATGCGGCCCAATAACAGCTTTTATACAGACACACACAAAGTACTAAAGGATGCCAAAGTACTTTAGAAGACTAGACTGTATAAACCAGATATCATTTCTGCCCCTCCTGAAAACCTGCAGCCTCTCTTTCGTTTAACTTCATGTAGCAATAGCTTAGGATAGGAAGTGCAGAAAAACACCACTTCCAAATTAAGCTGCAGAAGGAATTTAGGGAAAGAATATAAATTATTAGCGCTGATCCAGATGGTCAGTTTTTGACAAATATTTTTGTAGAAAATTTGAGTTTTGGGGGGAAGAAATTGACAAAAAAAATCTTTTGTTGAAACTTGTTGGGTATTTTGATTACCTTTAGAACTGATCAAAATGTTTTGATCAGACATTTGCAGTTAAGTTTTAATTCCTGCCAAAAAACAACAAACCAAAAAACCAAACCAGCTAGTAATTTTCTGGGTGGAATGTCTGGGGAACAGCAGGACTCTTACAAGGCAGTGCCACCAGATCTTTACTTACAAATTATCTGCACCTCCAGTTTACATTTTGGCAGAAACATACATATTCGAGCACGTAAATGATGGGATTTTGTCTTCCTCTGATGAATCAGATATTGGCCACTGGTAAGATATGGGACTTGTGGGCTAGTCTAATATGGAAAATCCTACATTCTTATTAATTGACGGCACAATGTAGCTTTTATAAGTGCCTTGGTATGCCCTGTTGAAAGGTTATTTTGCAGTTCCTTACAGTTATATTCCTCTGTAAATCACAACAGATGGGTCTATTCCTCCAACAGTAGCAGTATGAAACTATTTCTCTCTCTCTGTGGTGGTGGATAAAGTCCCTTACAATATAATGAACCTGACCGGGGGGAAGGGGGGGGAGCCATGAAAATAGTTATTTCAAGTCTAAAAGCAAAGTGCATGTATAGTCTTCAATACTAACACTCGAAGGTGCTATTGTCAAACTAATCTTCCTGTTACCTAAAGCCTCTCTTCTGTGTTCTGGTGTGAGATGCTGTGGAAAGGCACAGTTGCACTTTATCTTATTTTGGCAGAATAAACAATGTCTTGATCAAGAGCTTTACTAACTTGAAGCCACAACTTTGCTTCTGGTGAACTCAGAAGTATCTTAAGAAAGTTTTGTATTTATTAAGCAGATGGGGAACCAACCCAAGAAGAATGGAACCAAGCATAGTTTAGGTCATGAAAAGGAACAAGCCAAGCCACCCTGAATATGCTCCAATGAGAAGTCACAGAATATTTCCTTTTCCCCATTACGTTCTGGATTGAGATCAATGACTCTCTTCACACAGACCGCCAGACAGCCATCAGATAGCGACTGATCATCATTACCACTAACCTGTGTTGGATTTCAATCATCCTCCTACGGGAAAGGGCTTCATGTTCCATCACAACTATCTTCCAAACCATTCAGTTCTTCTTCTTCTGTTATTGGCAGAAGCAATCTTACTGAGGAGGAACCATATGTGATACCAGGAGCCCAATATGAGATATTACAAACCAGTTTCCACCTTGTTAAAATAAATACTGGTTTACTATTACAATAACTTTACGGTTCAGAGATTCTAAGGCCAGAAAGGACCATTATGATAATCTAGTCTGACCTCCTGCATAACAGGTCATGGAATTTCACCGAACAGTCCCCTCACTTCTGCCCATGTGTCACTCGACTGACTGGGACTGTGCTTAAATTTTAAGCCAGGACATCAGCCCTATGATGAGTGACACTAGTTCATGTTCAATGAACGGAAACAATGGCTAAGGCACATCAGTAGAAGGTTCCAGGTCTGGATCAAAGAAAGCACTGAGGAAGAGTTTTTCACGGGTGGTGGCAAGCCTCAGCTCTTAAAAGGGAGTCTAGGACACTTAGCCTGGCTAGTCTAAGTCACTAAAAGGGATTTAGTTGAATTAGCCACTTTTGTAGAGACTTATCTCACTCACTTTTTGTTTTAATAGCTGCAGTGAAGTCCCGATGACAGTAACCTAATGCCAGGAAAGAAACCATTTTCTTACTTTGGCTCAGGTAGATCTGATTTTGGCAAGACAGCTGCCACAAAAAGGCAGCTGAGAAACACCAGTGTCATGAAGCTTCACCTTACTGGGCTGAGCAAAATAGGTCCACGCTGTCTAACAGTGCTCTGGCAAATACACTTGGTGTAAAAGGAAAGTTACAGATATGCACTTTCATGATTTCACTGTATTTTGTTTAACAATATGACATCTTCTGTTTACACATGCAGAATTTCCAATACGTAAAACTTTGCCCTGAAGGAAAAAATGAGTCAGAAAAAGGGCTTCTAATGACAGAATATAGTTTATGATGTACGTTTTTAAAGACAATTAAATTAAACAAATGAAGGAAGATTTGTTTTTTCAAATGAGAGGTAGGGTAGCATGGGGTGAAATGGAACACTGGCACATCGTAACTTTCACTCCAACCTCTGTAGATGACCCTCAAGAGAAATGGCTCTAACATTGTAATCTGCAACGGAGGGGTTTCAAAGTCTTGCAAGCTTAACTTTACAGTCCAAAATTCCTTAAAGTGAGGGTGGTCTCCTGAACAGCAACTCTAGTTATTTTTCCCAGATCACGTATCTTTAGTGTCTCCTTTGCTAAGATTTTGTGTAGGCCTCCAAAATGCAAATGATGTCACAGTGCTCAAGCGTCTTCATAAGATGAGCTCACCGAAGAGAAGAGTTCAGTTTCCAGACACCCAACAATATGAGCTCCCATCCAGTTTGCTGATCCAGCCAAGCACCTTCCCCTGTTCTTTTCTGGGACCTTAGAGAAGTAGATTTTTCAGACTGCGACTTTCTCCATGACACTGTCTGTGACGTGCACCTCATCCGCTTGCACTGTGACTGTGGCTGACTGACCGCACATGTGCTGGTGATCCTTCCAATCCTGCAAAGAAGCACGCAGAGAGACTGTGAAAAAGGAGAGCGTCAGGAGACTGAGGGTATAGCTAAACAGCAAAAAAAAAAACCAAACCTGTGGCAGTTACTCCTAGAGCCAAGGTCAACTAACTTGGGCTTCAGAACCTGGGTTCCAGCCAGAGCCTCTACATTGCTCTGTTTGGCCCTGCTACGCAAGCTGACGCAGTCTCTGAGATTCGCTGCTGTGGGTCTTTTCTGCTATGTAGATGTACCCTGTATAATCTTGTGAAAGCCAACAGCAGTAGCACCAGATATGGACTTGGGATAACTTATTTTAATAGAATGTCTGTTTCCTCAAAGAATCTCTAAATATTTATCAGGTTTTATAAACCGTATTAAGGAACTGCTTCCCCCGCCATGGGTGACATGCAGCAGCTGCTTAACAGTGCACAGAAAACAATACCAATTTAGGAGAGGACATAAGGAATATAGTATCCGACCAAAATCACAAAGGGAATTTAAATAGGCAGAAGGTCAATTCCCCCAATTGGAATTTAGTCAGGAAATAAGTCAGCTACCCCACCATTGTGAAAAACATGTCAGGAGTTTTAATTATCACAAAATGGTGAGGACCTTGGTTGTAACCCTCATCTGAAAAACAACACAACACACTTCTAGCATTGTGCTGGGGCACTGTTTCACTACGAACAGGGGAAAGTTGGCCTTGGCCAATACCCCTTTCTGGTAATCTCCTTTCTTACCTGTTGGTCTCCTATTCAAATATTGATCAAATCCAACCCTGCTTAGCTCATGAGATGTGATGGGATCACAGACCAGGAGGGGAAAGAGGCAGATCATAAATGAACTAATCTAATATTTACCAGCAAGAGAAGACAGAGTTTGGGCTTGCAGCTACAAATAGCTGGATTAAACTACTCTACTGTATTATTTTTTCAGCATCAGCAGCATGCGAGGTGTTTTGTTTGTTTGGAGCAAGCATCTGCACTGTCTAGTAAGAAAGTGAAATTGTGACTGTTCAATATTGCCTACATTTTACACTGAACAGCTTGCGTTACATTGTGTGTGTTACATTGAGGTAATCTGGTGGGACTGCTGCCCTGAGACTCTCAGGCAAATGACATCTAGATTTTAGCAGGATATTGCAGCAAACATTCATTCATTTTTTAACTATCTTAACAATTGCATTCTAAGTGGAAAATGCAGCAGTAATTACTATTCAAATCAAAACCAGGCAAACAGGATACAAGAAGAGCATTAATTTGTTTAGAATTAAAAAAATTGATTGTCTATTCTCACTGCATTTGACTTCAACCAACTGGACTGAATTAGGACATGCTCCAAGAACATAACTTTGGCTAAACTAAATTTTTGGTTCACCTTTAAGTTCTGGCAAGAAATAGGTACAGAATGTGCCAGTAAACAGAATGTGAGGAACACACAGCACAGAAGATTTAAAATTTTTATTAAAACTAATGTTAAAATTGTATAATACACAGGTTAAGACAAGAGTGTCTGTACATCTGGGTATAGTGCTTAAATTATCCAAAGTTGGTTTAAAAGTCATACCATACCACCTCACCTTTTCATATTTGTTTTTCCCTCCTGGGAAATCCTGAGTTATTTCTTGGTTTGCTTAAACCATGCCACAATCCATATATTTGTATTATCACCAATGGCAGAGATCTCATGCTACCTATGGTATCAGTAACACCACAGACCAATGTATTCTGGCAAGTTGTTAACAAAGCAGGAAGAGCCAGGGGAGGGTATACATTACATTTTATTTCTGTGCCTCTGTGACATTTTGGGGATCACTCAGACCAGTGAGGGGTTCTATCACCACCTGCCCTGTCACCTTGAGTGCCTCAGTGTGATGCTGCTATGACTCAGAGCCCTGACACCAGCAGCCAGCCTCAAGCATACAGGTCTGATCCTGACATCCCCCAGCCTAGCTATGCCTTGCAGCCCTTTTGATCCAGAATCTCCCCAAATACATCTACCCTATGTTGTTAACTCCTAGACACTCAAACTTCTCCCCTTCGGTTCGTCACCCCTGATGGAGTGAAACCTGCCCCCGTTAGCCAGTCATTGTGGGGACACTCCCCACAGTTTGAACAACAGAGACCTGTTTGGGGTAAAAATAAACAAAAGGTTTATTTAATAGAAAAATGCAAACTGTCACAGCCTCATGCTCCTGACAGTTCACTTGGTGAGGGGGTCAGGACCCGTTTCAGGCCTTACCTGGATTTTCATTTTAGCTTGGGAGTTCACCTTGAAGAAGGTGAGTTGCCAATCTTAGAAAACCCTCTCCAAATATTACAGACAGAGGGGTGGTAGCAGCATCAATGAACATGTAATTGACACACGGGCACAGGTTAAGTGTGCATGGGGCAGGCATGAGAGTGCAATGAAGGTTGTGTGTTACACCATGAGGGAGATTAACGTGTTGTGTGGGCGTGTTTCCTTTATCATTTGGCGCTTGGAGGAGGTTCCTAATGACAATGCGGAGTCTGTCGCAGTCAGTGGAAATGTGTCATGTGTGCATTAGGGGACAGTTAACTTATTGCCTTATTTTTTAGGGATTGCATGATGAGGGATGTCACACTTAATTACCCTTAATCTCTTTTTAAAGGACGGTTTAGTTTCTGCAATACAGATAAGTGATGCACATAAACAGAAGAACTTCACTGAAAATGGTCTCATTTTCCTCACCTCCACTGCGGCTTCTCTCTGATTGGCAGGGTCTGCTTGGTACACTGCCCCAGCATGCTCTCTGCTGGTGACGTCACAACCACCACAGCTCAGCACTGGAACATGCAGGCAGGCTGCCTATAGGGACACATATGTCCCAGTTGTAAATTTGCCTTTTAAAAAAATATGATTGACAAACTTACAAGAGGCGACAGACCCTGGGGATGGTAAACAGAAAAAACACGAACCACCTAAAAAATGCGGGAAAAACTCCCCAACAACAAGAATGACCACACTCTTACAGGCAGCCTGTATGTTCTCAGTCATGGGTGTAATGCTGAATGCCTGCTGAGGTTACAGTGTGAACAGCAGCCAGTGATCTGTCAGGTCTGCAATCTGTAGACTCGCATTCCAAGATAAGCTCACACATACTAATATGCTGGCCAGTCCTCTTTACCCTGCTTATTTGGGGGTATTCAGTATATGCTTGCACCTGTTTCGCCAGCTATGCTGACTGCCTTTAGACAATGGTGGTATGTGTGACTTATAAAGAATCCATTACCTTCCGCTGGCAGAAAGTTGAGCAGTAATTGACTTTATGGCATCCGGTGCACTCATTCATTGCCTCCCGACCACAGTTTACACAGGACTGCTGCAAAAAAAGGACAAAGTGGGCAGGTCAGGGATGACAAAAAGCTAGATGGTTTCAACTCAAACAGTAGTCTGGTTACACAGGCTGAAGCTCATAGCAGTGCAAAGGAAAAAGCAGCACAATGGCTCAGGGAATAGTTTTGGAAATCCACTCTCCCTTCCATCTTAGCCTAAGTCACTTCAGAAAGCAAAACAATTTTGAGCCAGCATAGCGATTTCCTAGTACTCCATCCTTCTGCCTTTCTGAAGAGCAAACAGCGACCCAAAGCTATGAATCAAACCCTGGGACATTGGGGAAACCTCGCAATACATCCCACACAGGTTCCCCCCCACCATGTTTTACTTAAGCTGACCTGATGTATCTGAACACGGCAGTCAGCCAATGGAGGTAAATAGTATTTACAACTCTTCATTAAAGTGGATTCCTCTCAGAATCCACTAACAAGCTCTTTACATGTCTCTCTCTAGGCAGAAGTTTAACCCTTCAGCCGCCTTCAGATAAACTCAGGGTTTAACAAGAATGGACCAGGGATTGGAAAAGGGAACTCATCTAAATTAGCTCCAGGTAAGTTTTAAGTATGCATTGCTCTCGTGGAGCCTTCACACACAGATATACTCTAACCCCCAGCTGGGCTCCCCAATTTTCATTACAGATACGTAACAAAAACTTTTATTTTACCAGTGTGCTTAGCTCCTTTACACCAGTTTATTGCTGGCTCTGACTGTGATAGAAAGGTGTGCATGGAGTACAAATAGCTGGCTCACACTCCACATTTAATTTTCCCTGATTTTCACAAGAGGAGGAGGGGTCCCACATACATGGAACGTTATGTGAAGCAACATCTAGGCACATGAAGACAAAATGAGGACTGACTTTCTGCCTTCCTTGCTTTACTGATTGAAAAGAACATAATTGCTAATGTGATCAAAACAGCAATTTCCTAACAGGAAAGAAAGACAGAGGGAAAAAGGCTATTTTAGAAGCATAGACCCAGAACCTGGGGGTAACTGCACCATCTCTCTTCATACAGAAAGGACGAATGGATTACGTAACTGCAACACCTAGCTTCATAAATATTTTGATGTCCATTACTTTATCCCTATCTCAATAAAACTCCAATTAAAAATGAAAAGAGTTGTATATTTACGTGGGAGGATCATTTAACCCGGGCAGTCAGGGTACATTTTTTACAGCTCATTCAGTTTCCAACTCATCAAATTACTGACGTGTCATTAGCAAGTCGGAGCAGTGGTGTAATGCCATCACAGGAAGTAGTTCTTGGCTGTGAATATATTGTCACACTGTGGCAACATTAACACAAGCCATATTTAGTTTAGCTGCTTCCTCTCTCTTTCAGGCACAACTGATTTAACATCCAGGCCCCTATTAACACTCAGCTCATTCACACTGTCTGTTTGCATCTTATCTGCATACCTAGAAATAAAGCCAGTGCAATAAAACTATATTCAGAGAGTGCTAATGTTCAGACATAAATGCATAAAAACCAAGGAGAGAGTTAAAGCTCCCACACCTCGTGTGAACTCATCCCCACTGATCCTTAGCAAAGTTAGTCACTACCTCACACAGTACTAGGAGATACTGAAAAATACACTAATACACAGAGAGCATAAATATTATGAGAGGCCTGTCGAGTCGTCCAGAGACAATGCTGTGTCCTCTTAATGAGGAGATCTAGGTTTGAATCCCAACTCAAAGCCCTACTCCCAAAGCTGCCAGGAATGTAGAGAGATGTAAAAGTGATGGTCAACTCACAGAGTGAGAGGTCAGCTTCCTATTCTTCACTAGCAGTACCTGCTATGCTAACACAGCTCGGAAGGGACTCAGTTCAGACTGTCTGGCCAGAGAACAGTGGTGAAATGAGGCTTGTGAACATGAAAAGCCATGTGAAAGGAACACCGGATTTGCCAGATCATCTTGCTGGCCCATCTAGCCCAATATCCTTATGTCTGCTAGAGGACAAAACCAGATACTTCAGAGAGAGATTAAATAAACCTGATAGGCATGGCTACGCAAACACTCACTGCGCTCCATTGTGTCGCACACCATGCGTCCGTGTGGACCCAGCTGACGCACACTACAAGTTCCCTAGTGTGCTTTGTTGCACCACAAAGCACGCAGTAAGTGTTTGTGAGGACAAGCCCTGTATCTTTAACTGAGAAAGGACAAAGAAGCAAGTACATGCCTAAAGAACACTCTTAAAGCATGTGACATTTACAGCTGGGATTTAAAGGCTGCAACAGCAGCCTTGTTCTTACCTTGATGATGATTTCTGTTTTACCATCGACATCTTCCGTTTGTTGAAATAATTGGTTTTGATATTGCTGCAATGAAAGAGACATTGGAACCATTACTTGGTATATGCATCATGGTTGTGAGGTGTGGCAGCACAGGGAGCTATTTATATCAAATGATAAGTGTGCCTCGGCGCGGTGGTAATATAAATAATAAAGATACCATTACTTGAGCTCATTCTGCTCCACTACTGGACTGGGGGCATCTGAATGAGCCATTACCATTCCTTAAAAGAAGGTGACACTGGGGGGTCCACTCGAGGTAAACAAAAGAGCCTGTACCAAGATGCTTTGCTTTGATCAGACATCCTGGTTAATTGCTCATGTAACTGTCAAGTAACGGCAATGTTAAAGCAATCCCACTTCTCCCCTCCACCCAAACAGGAGCTCATCCGTTAACGGGGTGTCTACACTAGGGGTGCACGACATTGTGTAGATACTCCCCACACCGATGGAAGGGGTTTTTCCGTCGATTTAGATAACTGACCTCCCCGAGCGGCGGTAGCTAGGTTAATGAAAGAACCTAGCCATGTCTACACTGGAGGTTAGGTTGGCTTAACTACAGCACTCAGGGGTGTGAACACTCCTATGCACATGTAGCTAGATCAGTCTAAATTGTAAGTGTAGACCAGGACTTAGTCTTGCATGACATGACACTTACCAGAAGAAGCAGTGCGGGTAACAATGGTATATGGCTAAAGGCATTTTATGACCAATAACTTGAGTCAAATTTCCCTCAGACCACTAAAAACCCACATCTACACTGCAATAAAAAACTGCAGAACTGAGTCTCAGAACTGACTTGGGCTGGGACTGCAGTGTAGACATTTGGCCTCGGGCTGGAGCCTGGGCTCTGATACCCCATGCAGAGAGAGGGTCTCAGAGACTGAGCTCCAGCCTGAACGTATATACTGCAATTTTTAGCCCCACAGCTGAGCCCCACAAACCTGAGTCAACTGACCCGGGCCAGCCGAGGCTGTGTCACAGGTTTTTTATTGCAGTGTAGACGTACCCAGGGAGACCAGATGGACTCTGGAGGAATGGAATAGCCCATAAATGAGAACAGGGGGAAAAAACAGACAAAATAAATGTTTCAAACCTTTTAGAACTGACAATCCTGTGCAATCCTGTCCCCCAAAATACAAAAACAAAAGTGGTGGTAAAGGCTCCACTGCGGTCCAGCTACCCTAGTAGAACTAAAGGCCAATCTAGTCAAGTCGAAGAACATGCATGCAAAATCCTCTGGATTTATTATAATCTTCACACTAACTGAGTAGACACATTTGGCAAGGACAGACGGGCAAAGCTGGATTTTTTTAAATATTAGGCCAGGTCTGTAACTTGGTTTCTCTGAGAGGCAGTGTTACAGCCATCTGCTCTGCTGTCTCGTATTTGCTGGCATAGAAGAAGTAACCTGTCCCAATGAAGTTCGCACTGGGTGTGTCTCAGGGGACTTTCAGTTTTTCCTCCCCCATCAGTTTCTGAGTACAACAGATGTTCTCTTCCCTGCCCCACCCTACCCCCAACCTCCCGTGGGCCCATATAAGGAAGGAGAGAAACCAGATTAGATTCAGTACTGACCCAGAGTTAAACCTCAGGGGAAGTTTAAAAAAACTCTGATATACCACTGTAAAGAAAAGTAGGTTTATCTGAGAGTAGATCCCCAATGCTTAAACAGATTAAGGGCTTAATTTCAGATCATCTTTACGACCTGGCATCAAGGCATTTATGTTCCTGTGAAACCACAACCTTAGAAATCCTTAAGTCACCATGACATGGAATCAAATTAAGAAACTCTTGGGAGTTGGAGAATAATAGATGGAAATATCTCACCCCTTATAGCAAGAGGCTTGGTTTAGCTCTGGCTTTATTAAATGAAGAGACTCAATCTGTCTATGTAGCATGCAAAGTACCAGGCACAGAATCTTTAATACTTCTAGTCATGCTTAGACACAAGTGAACAGAGTCATACTTGCAGCAGAATTTAATACGTACAATTTCCTGCCTTGAATTTGATGCCAAAATTTTGCCCAAGCTAAAGGCAACCTCAGTGGAACAGCAACAATAATTGCTACTTAGAGATTTTGTTTCTACTTTGGAGTCAGTTTTAAGCAGAATGACTTTTCCTGGGCAAAGGGTGACCTCAAGTCTTGAGACAGACTGGAACTGACAATTTACACCAGCTGAGAATCTGGGTCTGACCTCCACATTCTAGCTAGTGTTTGCTCTTTTGCCACCTTACCAGACATTTATTTGTGCAAAAGAGGCAAAGAATCATACTGGAAAGAAAATGCATGTTCTTCCAGGAAGGTTAAAACAGGCCTTCTAGTATCAAGTGGAAGGCAAACTACCTATGATAATACCAATTAACTAACGTGAAGTGTGGGAAAATGCCACACTGCTTCTATAATTGTATTATTATTATTATTATTTTTTTTGCACTCAATGCTCTGGTCTGTATGACAGCAATTAAGAACATAAGAATGGCCATACTAGGTCAGACCAAAGGTCCATCTAGCCCAGTATCCTGTCTTCTGACAGTGGCCAATGCCAGGTGCCCCAGAGGGAATAAACAGAACAGGTAATCATCAAGTGATCCATCCCGTCGCTTATTCCCAGCTTCTGGCAAAGAGAGGCTAGGGACACCATTCCTCTCCATCCTGGCCAATAGCCATTGATGGACCTATCCTCCATGATCTTATCAAGTTCCTTTTTGAACCCTGTTATAGTCTTAGCCTTCACAACATCCTCTGGCAAGGAGTTCCACAGGTTGACTGTGCGTTCCTTTTGCTTGTTTTGAACCTGCTGCCTATTAATTTCATTTGGTGACCCCTAGTTCTTGTGTTATGAGAAGTGGTAAATAACACTTAATTATTTACTTTCTCCACACCAGTCAGGATTTTATAGACCTCTATCATATTCCCCCTTAGTCGTCTCTTTTCCAAGCTGAAAAGTCCCAGTCTTATTCATCTCTCTTCATATAGCAGCCGTTCCATACCCCTAATCATTTTTGTTTCCCTTTTCTGAACCTTTTCCAATTCCAGTACATCTTTTTTGAGATTAAGTGAAGCATGTTAAATTTTTAAATATTCCCCTCCAATACATGCACACACAAGCGCAGTCCCAACCAGCCACAACAAACCCCTCAGCAATGGTCTACACCAGGGGTCAGCAACCTTTCTAAAGTGGTGTGCCGGGTCTTCATTTATTCACTCTAATTTAAGGTTTCGCGTGCCAGTAATACATTTTAATGTTTTTAGAAGGTCTCTTTCTATAAGTCTATAATATATAACTAAACTATTGTTGTATGTAAAGTAAATAAAGGTTTTTAAAATGTTTAAGAAGCTTCATTTAAAATTAAATTAAAATGCAGAGCCCCCCTAGACTGGTGGCCAGGACCCGGGCAGTTTGAGTGCCACTGAAAATCAGCTCGCGTGCCGCCTTCGGCACACGTGCCATAGGTTGCCTACCCCTGGTCTACACAGTCACACAAACAGATGCACAATGCTGATAGCCAATGAATTCTAGCTCAAGGGGGCTGCCACAGGCTGTGAGCTCCATAGCTGAGGACTTCTTCCCTGCCTAATTTTCAGTGAAGAGTTATAGGATAGCCACCAGGAAGCACACCTGTCAGGTACTCCTCCAGGCCCCACTCCTTCCTGGAATATGCAGATGAAGTTATTTTCACCTCCATTTTATTTATTTGAATCAGGAGTCCTCCAATTACAGGCCACAGATCATCAGCAGTCTGGAGAAACTGAGACACTTCAGACCCAAGCAGAGGGAAATTGGGCGTGGAACTGAACCAAGAGAAAGAATCTCTTTCTTACAATATGGTCTCCAGAAAAATTTGGAGAATCACTGATCTGAACTGCACCTATTGTTGTCCTATGTAGCATAATCCATATACGAACTACTATCTGTGTACAGCTAGACTCCTTAAATGCCTGACCCTTTTTCATTTAATTTCATGCCCTCCTGCCCTGAACTGTTTCAATCTTTCTGGGAAAACAATTCAGACAATCCAGCTGTTAAATTATCTAATCTTCAGCCTGATCCTTAAAAGTAGCATCGCCTCTAGCACTGTTACATTGAAAGGATGGGACTTTTTCTATTGTTTTTCTACATTAATTCACAGAGGAATGATATTTTATATGCATATTATTGTCTTAGGGTCTTGGGCTTTTTTAATGTCTTAAACAGTATTCATTTTGCACAGAATATGGGAAAGGATTTTTGGTGGGTTTACATGTTCTCTAAAACCTGCTCGAACTAAATGGCAGCTTAACAAACACTAAAAATATTAGATTTTGCAGGCATTTCAGGCTTTGTGTAAAGTTGTGCCTTTCATCCATTCCTTTTGGGCTTATCTTGAAAGATACTAAGCACCTCCTGTGAAATGCTGCGCATCCTCAACCTTTAAATGCAGAGTATCCCCCACCATCACCCCCTCTTTTTAAACAAAAAGACGCAGTGAAACCAGAATTCAGTGACCAATCAAATGTAGTCTTTTAAGGGTCTTTCAATAAGGGTGGCTGAGAATTTTACTTGACTAAAAAACAGGAATATCAAAATATGAAATATCAAATCATACTTCCTGGATACCAATAAATATTTTATTGTTTAAAACACAAATACTGAGATACTTTCATTTTTATACAAACACATGAAATACCAATAGTTGATAAAAAGGATTTTCTTTAACGTGTGAGATCACTTTGAGCCAAAACATAGATCTGTCTGTCACTCACAATAAGCTGACCGTATGTAAATGATGTCTGGTGTTTCCATGTGAAAACATACATCCATACACAGAACTAAAGTATCAGCTGCATGCACACCAAATGTTCACATGTACTGGGTGTGTCTTATGGGCACTGAGGTCCAAAGCATTGAAACAGATGTCAGTCTCATATCTGGGACTAGTTCTAGGAGGTCTCTGATTGCAGAGAGATAGTAGAAGTGGTCTCAGTTCAGAAAATCTTTGGGATGATGCATAAAAAAAAGTGGCTTTTAACACTGGTTTCATTATAGTTTTAAAATGCTGGAGTTATTTAAACTTTGAAACTCAGACATGATCAACACTGCATATGTGTATCAATGCTGTCATAACTATAAAGGGAAGGGTAACAGCCCCCCTGTGTACAATACTATAAAATCCCTCCTGGCCAGAGACTCCAAAATCCTTTTACCTGTAAAGGGTTAAGAAGCTCAGGTAACCTGGCTGACACCTGACCCAAAGGACCAATAAGGGGACAAGATACTTTCAAATCTTGGTGGGGGGAAGGTTTTTGTTTGTGCTCTTTGTTTTTGGTGGTGGTTCGCTCTTGGGACTGAGAGGGACCAGACATCAATCCATGCTCTCCAAATCTTTCTGAACAAGTCTCTCATATTTCAAACTTGTAAGTAAACAGCCAGGCAAGGCGTGTTAGTTTTATCTTTGTTTTCTCAACTTGTAAATGTACCTTTTACTAGGGTGTTTACCTCTGTTTGCTGTAACTTTGAACCTGAGGCTAGAGGGGGGTCCTCTGGGCTCTTTAAGTAAGTTATTTTCCATCCTGATTTTACAGAGATGATTTTTACCTTTTTCTTTAATTAAAAGCCTTCTTTTTAAGAACCTGATTGATTTTTCTTTGTTTTTAGATCCAAGGGGGTTGGATCTTGATCCACCAGGAGTTGGTGGGAGAAAGGAGGGGGGGATGGTTAATTTCTCCTTGTTTTAAGATCCAAGGGGTTTGGATCTGTATTCACCAGGGAATTGGTGAAGAGTCTCTCAAGGCTACCCAGGGAAGGGAGTTAGCCCATTGGGAGTGGTGGCAGCGGACCAGATCTACGCTGGTAGTTAAGCTTAGAAGTTTTCATGCAGGCCCCCACATCTGTACCCTAAAGTTCAGAGTGGGAAAGGAGCCTTGACAAATGCTCTAGACCAGTAACACCACATTACAGTGAATTTGTAATGGTTCTAATGGACTGACAACATACCCTAACCATTTGTAGCACTGATGCAGTACTACCTGCATGAAACACTCCCGTGTGCAAACTGAGACAATTCTACTGTAACAGTAACTGCTTCAAGGGGGTTGCTACAGTAAATGGTGGAATCTTATTTTTCAGCTTTAAAAAACTGCTATGAGGATAATTTAAAAAATGTGTCTGATTAATACATAGGTTCTCAACGGGGGGAGGGAGGTGTCAGACTTTTTAGGGGGCACAGCCATGGGTGCCAGAGATAAGGGGGCCAAACAGCCATTACCCCCCCCCACACACACACACACTTTTAAGAACCTGAACTCAGCGGGGATGCAACAAGGGGGAGGCCAGGACCACACCCCACACCCCCGACCAGAGCTGGGAGGCATGGGACGGCAAAGACCCTTCCTTGCTGGCATGGTGGAGGAATGGCTGAGCCAAATCTGAGTGAGTGGATTTATGGTCTGGTGTACAGGGTTGCAGCATCACTCCATTTTAAAAGGTAAGGGGTGTTCTTATAGTACCATTTGACATGCATTTTTATGAAGTAACAAGGAGACTGGTGGCACCTTAAAGACTAACAGATTTATTTGGGCATAAGCTTTCGTGGGTAAAAACCTCACTTCCTCACACCATTAACAAATGAATTTTAGTTCTGCTGTTTACAAACAGCAGAACTAAAATTCATTTGCAAATTTAACACCATTAATCTGGGCTTGAATAGGGACTGGGAGTGGCTGGCTCATTACAGAAGCAGCTTTTCCTCTCCTGGAATTGACACCTCCTCATCTATTATTGGGAGTGGACTACATCCACCCTGATTGAATTGGCCCTGTCAACACTGGTTCTCCACTTGCGAAGTAACTCCCTGCTCTCCATGTGTCAGTATATAATGCCTGCATCTGTAACTTTCACTCTATGCATCTGAAGAAGTGAGGCTTTTACCCACAAAAGCTTATGCCCAAATAAATCTGTTAGTCTTTAAGGTGCCACCAGACTCCTTGTTGTTTTTGTAGATACAGACTAACACGGCTACCCAGATACTTTTATGAAGTAGTAATCTGACCGGAACAAACACATTAGCAACAGTAGGTGGCAGTATCCTTCTTGCTATTGTAAAGGGCGGATTTTCAAGTTAAATATATATATATAGCTAAGATAGGGTGTGATTCAAAAAATGGTTGGGAATAGCCTGGATTAATACTTTGTACTTCTATAGTGGCTTCCATCCAGGGCTCTCTCAAAACTTTTCAAACACTTGTTAAGACTTCACCAAACCTCTGCAAAGTAAGTACTATTGTTATTTTATTGTTGAGGAAACTGAGGCACAGAGCAGTTAAGTGACTTACCCAAGGTCACATAAGAAATTTGTGGCAGAGCTGAAAATAGAACCTGGAATAGACTCCCAGTCCTGCACTTTACCCACCAAACCATGCTCCTTAAGCCAATTTAAATCAACTAAAAAAAAGAAAAAGGACAGTCAGAATTAGTCCCTGAATATATATGTAGGCTTAAAAATTACAATTATATCTTGAAAGAAAATATTTGAGATGTTCAAGTTTGGAGTTTGTGATTCTACATTTCCATGCAACAGCTGAGGGCTTCACAAACATCTAAACTGGAGCATTTTCCTGCTATGAGCATGAGATCTGTAATGCTATCATTGGTCAGAGGCTAATAAACACCTGAACACAGGATTTGGGAGATACGTGATAGAGGAATGGATTTTCGAATATTCCTTTTAAAAATGTGAACGAGAGTTGTCTACATATATATTCCATTACTGTATCTGGATGAATCTTCTTTCTAAAAGCTCTACAGTCCAGCCTTAAACCCACACACTGACTTGAACTATCTAGTGTCTAGCGATTGCCACAGGTTCCTAAGTATACCCAGTGATCTAACACTCCTGCCCAACTCAGACACAACAGACCAATTTAAGGAACGAACTGCAGCCTAAAGCCTGTTTTGCTGGCTTTCATCAATTTATATGACACAATGCTGAATATATTTTTATTTGCTACATTTAGCAAGTCCCCTTTCCCAAAAATTCTCTCTCTGCAACCTCCACCTCTTAAAAAAAGATTTTAAAAAATGCATTCCAGTGACTCAAATGAACCATCATCAGACAGTAACATTAGTACAGAATATCAGAAGGAAGGTCTATGTCAATAATCTGACTGCACACATTTTTTCAATCAATGGTCAAGTAACAAATGAAGACCTATCCCCAGCACAAATCTCTCTTTCAGTCCACGACGACTGGAAGTGGAAGTCTGTCTTTCACATGGTTATGAATTCTACAGATCTCAACACAAGAAAAGCAAATATCCCTTTACTGTACATGGCACAGCTTGATTCACTTCAGCAACACCAATTAAATTGCTGTCATTTGGAAACTGCATGGTTCATTTGCAATATTTAAGGATTAGCCAGTCTTTAATAGTGATATCTATGTGTTATACAGGACTAGCGGCTCTCAACACTGCTTCATTATTTCTCACTATCCAAAAAGACTAAATCAAAGGTAATACATGGGAAAGCTTTCCAGTTTGCTTTCTTCTCCTGTCAGTGAACGTACACTTCAACTAAACTAAGCATTACATATAAGGTGTCAAATGCCAATAAAGGAGTCAGGTCACTGAACTGAGCAACAGTTCTGCAGATGTGCAAAGAGTGAAGCTTGTATTAACAGCTGTAGCAGCAAAGCTTGTTACTGAACAACCTATTAGTGGAAGCAGGCTGATTTCCAGTCTAGCAGATTTTTTCTTTAATCCTATGTGCCAAATCCATATTCCAGGAAGATCTGACTCCATAGCTCTGTTCTGGTTTAATCCCTTATTTGGGCTTGCTCTGCATTTCTTATCTAATGAAAAGATCTTTCATTTCAAAATACTTAAAACGTAGCACTGCAAAGAGTTGGCACAAAATTGGTGGTGATCCTGAACAGAGGTGAGATAGCTACTACATTCAGCATTTCTGGTAATGAAAACCAATGAAAGCCCCTCCTGATTTGTCTACATTAACCCCTGGGGATTCTCTGAACGTAGCAAATGCACATTTGCTCTGCTCAATTCCAGGTACTGCTGCAGAATGGATTCTCTTTACATTTAGCTGGTTCATGCAAAAAGTAAAGTAGATATTTACAAAAAACGGTTCTTGTCCAACACTGAACTGTGGAGATCTGAAAACTCAATTAGAGTAGCAGTTACTTGTGATGGAGCAGTATCAGCAAGATCCCCAACCCACACTCATCCTAAATATCAGAAAGATTACTTCAGCTAGAAAAGGTTCTTGTATTACAGATTAGGCAACTGGCTTTCAACATTGTCAGATCCAGATAGTATTTGACCAACACAATTAAAAGTGGAAAGCCCAACTGTTTGAGAGTAATTAAAATAAATGCCAATGTTATGATCCCTGCCCATGCACCCTGAGCTCTTCCCTATAGTGAAATTCACTAGAGTAAATATAAATCAAGAAATAACTACATGAAAAATAATCCAGATTTGTTTTGCTTAAATATATTTACCAATAATGCCACATGTTTTTATTATATGTTTTAGCAGGGTTTTCATTTTTTCCAGAAGTTATTGCAGTTGGTTCCATTAGACACTAAAAATCATGAACTCAATAAAGACACTGGATTTATGGCTCACTACAACAATCCGTAACCCAGTAACCATCCTGCAGAGGTGTTAACCGCACATTTCACCTTGAATGATTTCTTGCAACATGCATTAACTCCTTACACTTAACAATCCGTTCCACATTGTATTTAGCCGTGATGCTCTGAGTGCCTTCCACAGACCTCAAGAAGAGCTCTGTGTAAGCTCAAAAGCTTGTCTATTTCACTAAGAGAAGTTGGTCCAGTAAAAGATATTACCTCCCCCACCTTGTCTCTGATTTCTTCCAGAAGGCATTGGCTGAAAAAGTTAATTTAGACAAACCTGGAAGCACCGATTCCAATTATTATTGGCTGGATAAGTTTTGCAGTGAATGTACACTTCAACTAAACTAAGCATTACATATAAGGTGTCAAATGCCAATATAAGAGTCAGGTCGCTGAACTGAGCAACAGTTCTGCAGATGTGCAAAGAGTGAAGCTTGTATTAACAGCTGTAGCAGCAAAGCTTGTTACTGAACAACCTATTAGTGGAAGCAGGCTGATTTCCAATCTAGTAGATTTTTTCTTTAATCCTATGTGCCAAATCCATATTCCAGGAAAATCTGACTCCATAGCTCTGTTTTGGTTTAATCCCTTATTTGGGCTTGCTCTGCATTTCTTATCTAATGAAAAGATCTTTCATTTCAAAATACTTAAAACATAACACTGCAAAGAGATGGCACAAAACTGGTGGTGATCTTGAACAGAAGTGAGATAGCTACTACATTCAGCATTTCTGGTAATGCAGGCCCAAAAGTAAATTAGTATTTTTTCTGGTTAGGTAAAGGGATCTGTGCAGCCAGAAAAGTAAGAGTTTTACAATTGTTATTAAGGGTCAATACAAATGACCACACCACCTACACAATTTCTCAAAAGAATATAGTCCCACTCAGCAGAACAAGTATCAACAACATATTACAAAATAAGAATGTAAGTGCCAGAGATGGTACAGCTGGGGGTGTATGTTACTGAGAAAAAGTCACTCTCTCTCACAGGCTCACAGCAGTTGCCCTGTAAATTAGCACTCTGAACTGCTGTGCAACAGCTGGATTTGATCCCTCACTTCCTGTGCCAGCAGAGAATAGGAGCAGCATAGTGAAGTGAGTAAACGCAGCCCTGGTGGGAGGGTAGCAGTCTGTATTGCCATCAGAGATGCCTTTATATAAAGTGTGCGTAGCATCAATGGCCTTCTAATGAGAGCCCCAACCAGCCTTCTTCATCTGGGAGCCCTGAGGGAAGACAGGGCATAAACTGGAGAGGGGGAAAACAAACAAACAGACAACAAATTATAAAACAACAAAAACATCTGTGCCTGCAAACAACATATCTCCTCAAAGACCTGTGGGTCAGATTCTCCAATGCCTCATACCCTGTGGTAGTCCTTACACCTGTATAACATGGGTGCTAGATCAGAAAAATAGCATTTGACACCCACTGTGAACAGGTGTAAAAGACTACACCAGGTGGAATGCAGAGGAGACTTAGCCCTCCCCCTCTCCCCCGTTGTATGTGTTAATCAAGAAAGAACAATCTGTTTCCCAGTATAAACACAAGTCAGTTTTGTTAAAGTAACTAAAATCCTGCTCAGACTGTCCTGCTAGCTCTCCGCTCTAGCATCAAAGTCCTGCCAGATACGGTCTTTCACAGATTCTCTCTACACCCTTATCTAGGAGACCCACAGGGCTGGAGTCAGCAATGGCTCTGACAGTATCAGAAGTTCGTATCCATGGCAATAGATACTAGCTACACTTTGTTATCTCAACAGTAAATAAGACAATTTGCTGAATAAATGTTATGCCCAATGTAAACTCTCCCCTCTCCCCCCCCCCAAAAAAACCCACCAAACCCACTTCACTCAGTAACATGCCACTGCCCCATCCCTTGCTCCTCTAGCAGGAAGTCAGCAGCTTGAGTAGCAGCTTTTAAATGTTTCCTAGCTTGCCATAAAGAAAGCAGAGTAACTGTCTAGCTTTTGCTATTTCTTAGTTGTGTGGTATGTAGGTCTTGCATGAAATCAGCAGCCCCTTCCCAGACACCAACTGATCCTTGATGCCAGGGCTCAGAATCTGTGACCACTGAAGCAAGAGTTTAAACTATTTCCGTAGCACCCTCAGCTTCTTAGAATCCCAGAATGCCCTCTTCCCTCACCACAAGACACGAGTAACTGAGTGACTTCAACAGAAGTTACGAGGATGCTGCAGGGGTGATGAATAGGACTCAAGGTTTCTGAGACTATGCTCATTTGTCAGTCTTTCACTCCAACCACAGGAGAAGCCGAGTAAGGTAGCACTTTGCTCACTTAGTAGTCAGAAACAAAGATAATACAGATTTAAGCAATGTCATCTCCTCCAGCATTGTTACCTCTTTCCTCTCCACGTCGGCTTGGATTTTCGCTTGAGTAACAGCAGCCTCCCGGAAGGAGGAGCTGGCCTGTTTAGCCTGTTCAATCAGGGTCTTCAGTTGCTGGGCTGTGTTCAGTAAGGAGTTGACCATCTCCTCCAGGTATAGCCAGCTCCGTTGCTCTGTCATCTCTAGTCCATTCACTACTGAGGGGGATATGGCTTTGGTGGGGGTAGTGGGTGGCACAGCCAGGGCAGGAAGGGACGTCAACACTGAATATTAAGAAAACAAAACAAAGCACACAGGATTGAAGTGTTTCAACTCCACAAGATGCTTCTTTTCATATCTCAGTCAGAAGTTCAATCTAACCAAGACCCAGTTAAACAAATAGAATCAAGCCTTCCAACAGAGCAGTGACAGAGGTGTGTAGTGATCCCTTGTGGAGCTTTCAAACTTGAGGGCTGAAGAACATATGCTCTTGAAAAACTTAACTCAGGGTGACAGAGAGGTCTGTAAAGCCTATGACTTATTAGGGGGAGGAATTAGGTACAGTGCTACTCTAGTGAAGCCTAATGCAGTCAACTTGACAGCTGAGCTTTCTGGAACCTAGGTAGGCATGGAAGACAGATTGGGGCCCTAGGAGAAGCACATTAATTGGCTGTTTCTGCTACAATGATCAGCAACAAAAATAGTTAAGGTTGACATTTGTCATCTTTGAGTTTCACAGCTAGCTACATATTAAGATATATGTGTGTGGTGGTAGTAGTTCACGCTCACAGCTATTGTTTCAGGCTGTCTGCAAAACTCAAGACAACAAACTGCATTTGTTTACATCTGATTCACTTTCGGAGGATTGCTTCACAACCATGAGGGCTAGAAACATTTTTGTTTTTTGTTGTTGTTTTAAATGATAGCTTAGATTCCAGAACATAACTCTGCAGCATAATTCTGAGAAAAATCCCTGGTCACAAAATCCACAGGACCCTGAATATATTGAAAAGCTCTTTGAGGGATGAAATTCCCATTCTGGAAAGTGTCACAATTCTTCTAGAAACCTTATGGAGGAGGATAAAGGTGCAACGAGACAGGCAGACTTGTATTGTAGCCAAAATATTCGAAATTGGAGCATGCTGAAAGTTAATCACCTACATTCATATTTAAGTACCTAAGCAAGGTCTGATTTTCAGAGATGCTCAGTTAATGTTGGTAGGAGTTGGGAGAATTCAGCTCCTCTGAAAATCAGGTCTCTTATTTAATTGCCTAAAATGGAAGTAGGTGACGAATATCAGAGATCCATACTTGAGAATGCTAGTCTGTAACTATGCCCTTCATAAAATGAGTTGAGCAGGGTCACATAGGATAGTGTGTATCTGTTCAGATCGCATACACTCTTGTTCCTAGCTTCACAGGTGGAGTCAGCCAAGTGAGCCACCGTAGCAGGAACAGGACGACAACAAGAGCCCTTCTAGCTTACGGAAGACACAGAGAAACGATTATCCTCATATTCTTATCAGCACAGGCAGGCCCGAATTGTAGGTTATAGTTTTATTTGTTATAAGCAGATGGGGCTGTGACCTGAGAAGTGCAATCATATGTCACAGAGCCATGAATAAGCAGGAGCAAATGCAACAGCCAGGACTATCCTTATTTGCCTTATTCTCACATGAAGCAATTAGTTAGGAGAGAGTTAAGGGTGACTGTGTTGCAGAGGAGTGCAGCCAACCCCTTCTCTCATTAAAAACATTTACACACACACACACACACACACACACACACACACACCCCTTCTACACCTTTTAAAAATATCCCTAAATGTAAGAACATCTGGAAACTAAGTTCAGGCAGTTAGGCAATTCCCCACTGCCACATATTCCTTCTTCACTCACTGTCATCTGAACTAACCCAAAGCAAAGCAGGGACCACAAATTCTTACGCATTGTTTTTGCAAGCGTTCATAATGTCAAACTGATTCATGTAACATGTGGGAGGCTGGTTGCACTAGCATTCACTGTAGCATGGAATGTTTAATCAAAATACACCGCTACCTCGATATAACGCGAATTCGGATATAATGCGGTAAAGCAGCGCTCCGGGGGGGCGCGGCTGCGCACTCCGGCAGATCAAAGCAAGTTCAATATAACACGGTTTCACCTATAACGCGGTAAGATTTTTTGGCTCCCGAGGACAGCGTAGAGGTATTTGAGATTAATACAGAACGATGAACATTTAACAGACTATAGCTGCACCGTCCCAAAATTTCTATTCTAAATCTCTCTAGAAGTCTAATTATGGCTAAGTCAGACACACATGCTACAACAAAGGTGTATTAGAAAGAACAAAACATCACTCTTCTTTGCTCCTTGCCATGACTTTTTCATATTTACCATATTGCTAAAAAGGCCTACGAAGGAATTTAGCAAAAC
Source organism: Terrapene triunguis (assembly GCF_002925995.2). NCBI lineage: Eukaryota > Metazoa > Chordata > Testudines > Emydidae > Terrapene > Terrapene triunguis. The sequence continues at coordinate 427,131 of NW_020664601.1, read as the reverse complement.
ACCACCAACTTTCAAAATACATTAGCTATCCATATATGTATTTCTATTGTGTCAGTCACAGGAAGAGTATCTAGGAGTGTCAAAAATGGCCAAATGAACTGCAGTGATAAGATGAAAACTGAATTAATCCCAGATTTACAAGGTAAACAGCCGCTCCTGCTATTAATCAGGCTGTGGATGGGGGGGGGCATCCAGTACTGAAATAAGTTTACTTTAACTGTTAAAACAAACACTATTCCACTGGTTCACTGAAGTTAGCTCGGAATGAACCATTCAGTGACATAAGATACCTTGCAATCCACAGCATCTGTGACGTGGCTGAGTGCACCCAGGAGCCTCTCATTTGCATCTCTTTAGATCCAGTAACTTTCAGCACTGTCACAGATTTCTGGCTTCCTCTTCAGTTGGATACACTCCTGAATGCACTGTGCTGGTGAAGTCACCTTCACCGGGGAACCTTGCTGGAGCCGCTAACTGGCCTAGAAGGGACTGATTAAGTGCCCCCTTTGTTATATTGCACAGTTTCACAAATTGTGTTCTTCAACACATTCAGCTCCCAGTGAAATCTTACTCAACTTGAGGAATCCTTTTAATCATTTTAGAATGAGTATCTAAAAATCCACCAAAAAAATGTCCTTACTGAATCAGATCTGTTAGCTATCAAAGTGTGGCAACACAATCTGGTACTCTATTTCAAGAATTTTTCCCTGTCAATATATTCAAAGTCTCTTGCTGTTATGTTTGGCTATTAAGATGAAACAACCCATGGTGGCTAGGATTCACAGAACAAACAAACAAGCAGAGGCTTCAGTTTTAGCAGGCTAGTAATCCCCAGCATAGCTTGCCATTGCCAAAGCGGACACCTATGAGTATACTAGGCACAAAAAGCAAACGTAAATACTAGGGCTGTCAATTAATCGCAGTTAACTCACGTGATTAACTCAAACTTAATTGCGATTAATCGCACTATTAAACAATAGAATACCAATTGAAATTTATTAAATATTTTTGGATGTTTTCTACATTTTCAAATATATTTATTTCAATTACAACACAGAATACAAAGTGTACAGTGCTCACTTTATATTTATTTTTTATTACAAATATTTGCACAGTAAAAAAACAAAAGAAATAGTATTTTTCAATTCACCTAATACAAGTACTGTAGTGCAATCTCTTTATCATGAAAGTTGAACTTACAAATGTAGAATTATGTACAAAAAAATAACTGCATTCAAAAATAAAACAATGTAAAACTTTAGAGCCTACAAGTCCACTCAATCCTTCTTCAGCCAATCACTCAGACAAACAAGTTTGGTTACAATTTGCAGGAGATAATGCTGCCCGCTTCTTGTTTACGTCACCTGAAAGTGAGAACAGGCGTTCGCATGGCACTTTTGTAACTGGCATTGCAAGGTATTTACATGCCAGATATGTTATACATTTGTATGCCCCTTCATGCTTTGGCCACCATTCCAGAGGACATGCTTCCATGCTGATGATGCTCGTTAAAAAAATGCGTTAATTACATTTGTGACTGAACTCCTTGAGGAGAATTGTATGTCTCCTGTTCTGTTTTACCTGCATTCTGCCATATATTTTATGTTATAGCAGTCTTGGATGATGACCCAGCACATGTTCGTTTTAAGAACACTTTCACAGCAGATTTGACAAAATGCAAAGAAGGTACCAATGTGAGATTTCTAAAAATAGCTACAGCACTTGACCCAAGGTTTAAGAATCTGAAGTGCCTTCCAAAATCTGAGAGGGACGAGGTGTGGAGCATGCTTTCAGAAGACCTAAAAGAGCAACATTCAGATACGGAAACTACAGAACCCGAACTACCAAAAAAGAAAATCAACCTTCTGCTGGTGGCATCTGACTCAGATGATGAAAATGAACCTGTGTCAGTCCGCACTGCTTTGGATCGTTATCAAGCAGAACCCATCATCAGCATGGAAGCACGTTCTCTGGAATGGTGGTTGAAGCATGAAGGGACATAAGAATCTTGAGCGCATCTGGCACGTAAATATCTTGAGGCGCCGGCTACCAACAGTGCCATGTGAACGCCTGTTCTCACTTTCAGGTGACATTATAAACAAGAAGTGGGCAGCATTATCTCCTGCAAATTGTAACCAAACTTGTTTGTCTGAGCGATTGGCTAAAGTAGGACTGAGTGGACTTGCAGGCTCTAAAATTTTACATTGTTTTATTTTTGAATGCTTTTTTTTTTTGTACATAATTCTACATTTGTAAGTTCTACTTTCATGATAAAGAGATTGCACTACAGTACTTGTATTAGGTGAATTGAAAAATACTATTTCTTTGGTTTTTTTACAGTGCAAATACTTGTAATCAAAAATAAAGTGAGTACACTTTGTATTCTGTGTTGTAACTGAAATGAATATATTTGAAAATGTAGAAAACATCCAAAAATATTTAATACGTTTCAATTGGTATTCTATTGCTTAACAGTGTGATTAATCGCGATTATTTTTTTTAATCGCTTGACAGCCCTAGTAAATACCTTCATTGTTAAAAAACATACAGTGGCATATTTATACACTAGTGACAGAAGCATTTCTACAAATACCATTGGTCGCAGAGCAATGTCCAACACAGCTGGAAATAATAGTGTTAAGGACATAATAATGGTGTTTTCAATTCCCACCACTGTCTGATGATAGCCTTTGAGAAGGGTCAGAATAAAATTTCTCTCCCTACCGAGTTTGTCTCTCCATTTGGCATAGGCAGATCCTCCTCTACCTCCTGCATGATGAATACACCTGAATGTAACAGTGCTTTCAGTAACAACTTCAGGCTAAGTCTTCATCTAGTGCTGCAGCATTGTGAAGGTTAGCTCATCTCTGAAGAGAGTGTTTGTCAGAGTAAATGCTGCTGCAGGGTACAAAATATTGTTTTCATTAAAATGGTGGCTACCAGCTCTAGAGTTAAGATAGAAAGCTTACTACGGAGGAAGTTCTTGAAAATAAAGCAACACACCAGGACTGAAATCTTCAAAGCATCTAAAGGATCTGGATGTACAATTCCCTGTAACTTTAATGGGAACTGGACTTTGAAAAACTTGGCGTAGGTATTTGGAATCATAGGGATATTGTCATTAGATACTAACAGTCCTCTTCAGGTTGTCAGGCTAATCTCCTCAGCAGAGGTGAAAGCAAAGCCAGGGAAAACAGTCTTTGTCCTCTTTTGCTTCAGACTGGGAAAACAGAACTTAGCACAGTGGAACCTAGCTATAAGAAACTCAAATACATTGAAACACCATTTATAGGTCCCAATTCAGGAAAGCATTCCTGTCCATTTTACGCATGGGCTTATGCCCTAAGCCAGGGGTTCTCAAACAGGGGGTCGCGAGGTTATTACATGGGGGGTCGCGAGCTGTCAGCCTCCACCCCAAACCCCGCTTTGCCTCCAGCATTTATAATGGTGTTAAATTTATAAAAAAGTATTTTTAATTTATTAGGGGGGGTTGCACTCAGAGGCTTGCTGTGTGAAAGGGGTCACCAGCACAAAAGTTTGAGAACCACTGCCCCAAACACATACTTCAAAGTAAACACAAGCTTAAATGCTGTCCTGAATAGGGATGGGTTTATGTGCTTTCCTGAACTGGGGCTGTACTGAAGTAAACTGAAAGTCCTCAATTGCTTCAGTAAACTGCAGCAATGTGTGAAATGCAGTTTTGATTGTAGTGAACCTCGGCTTAGTGAAGTTCTTGTCAAGAAGTGATTTCACTGCATCGAATACTGAATATTCAGTAAGTCAGGGATTGAAATAAATGTAACAACATGTTAGCAATTTTCAGGTCATAATTTATCACTTGATATACAAACAGCAAGAGCAAGACAAATCTTGTCATGAATTTAGATGAGATTAGTACTTTCTGAAAACCAGAAGTAGCCAACTGTATGATACGGTATGTTGGACAGGTGACCTTTACGGACAGGTAGCACTGTGAGTGTAGGAACATGAAGCAGATAACTGTCATTTTGCCCTAAAGCCCTTATTAAGACAGTAAATTAAACAGATGTTTGCACACTATAATCACAGTACTATTTGTATTTAGAGATAGAAAGGAGACCTGCCCTCTTTCATAAGAGATTGTTTGCCAACAACTTCTTCCAATGCTGGATTTTCTACACAATAAGGACTACAGTTTGACATTTGATAACACTATCTAATAGGAAGTATTTGTGCTCTCTCAGTGTTAGCATAAGACTCGGTAAATGCCAGTCAATGTTTACAAACTTCATTCACTTCCTTTGTGAAAAGACCAATATTTAATCAATAGACTCAAGCCCTGAAAGAGAAGCAAAGATTTAAATTTTATTTTTGACAGAGCAGAAATTTATCGCATTGCTCCACCCGGTAGTGCAAAGTGAAGCTATAAAATGTCATATGCTACTTCGGGATTAAAGAGAATCAAAATCTGTCTGGAAAGATGTATTAAAAAGTTATCCCAATGCACACAAGTTAGCCATGTAACTGAATCACTTCGCAGTTAACAAAAATTCTCACATGCTTACAAACTGATCAGCAGAGGCCTAGCCTCACTTTAAAAATATTGTTATTGTAATATCTTGTATTACAGGCCACAACTCCAAAACAAGTGAATACAGGCATTGCAGACATGCTTCCTGTCCTGAAATATCTGGGCCATCACACTGTGCCAAAGCCAAACTTCTGTCAAAACAGAAAGCAAATACTGAAGAATATGAGTGGCCTAGTAATTATGTTATCAAATCTTTGCTTTGTAACGTGGACTTCAATTTATCTGATAAAAGCATTAAAAAATAGAAAGGCCTGATGAGGGTTAAAAAGGGAAGAGGAAATTAATTTTTCCTTCTGGCTTACAAGCTGCTCAGCTCATTTCTGTATTTACATATCCATTTCTTGGAACATAAGAGGATTAATAAAAGGGCTTAAAAACTGTTCACCTTCAGCTCCCGACTGTCAATAACCTCAGCATTTCATTAGATGCCACATGAATACACATTCATTTGACTCCTTCCTGAATGGCTTCATAGAATCAGAAATTAGAGAAGCAAAAGGCCCATTAGGACATTTAATGCAGCAACCAGCCAGAGCAGAGTACTTGCCTACTCTATGCTTGTTGTCCAACTTCATTTTAAAGCAGTGGCCCCCAAACTTTTGAGGGTAGTGCCCCCCTTACTCCTGTCTGCACTCCATGACTGCCAGGGGGGTGGGGAGGAACTGGACATGGACAGGGGTAAGGGGGCTGGAGCTGGGGCTGGGAACGGAGACTTGGACAGGGGCTGAGGCGGCCAGGCTGTGGTGGAGGCTAGCAGCTGCAGCCAAGGCCGGGGGCTGAGCAGGGTTGGTGGCTCTCCCTCCCCATCCCCCATGGGGGCTGGCCCTGGCCCTGCTGTGTCCCCCCAAACGGTCCTCTGTGACCCCCTGGGGGGTGGGGAAGACGTCCCACAATTTGGGGACTGCTGTTTTAAAGGGACACCATGAACTTAGAACAACCCAACACTTCTGTCTGTTACAAGTGACATGTAAAATTAAGTGGAAGAGATCAGTATTAGAGACCACTCCTTATACCTGAATGTAAAAGTTAACTTAATGTTGTATTAATGTTGCAGCAAATAATTATATAAAGCGTTCAGAAACCCACTGAGCATGCTTAGATGTGATTTCTCAATTGCTTATTAATTTTGGTTTTAAATTGCACCCATCCAAGCCTACCATAGGCTATAGACTAGTTAGAAGGAGGATGAAGGGCATAGTTGTGAGAGTCAGGCATTCTGGGTTCTTAGTCCTGGTTCTGCCACTAATTTGTCATGTGACTGGACAAGTCATTTAAACACAGTTTTCCACATCTATAGAATTATAACACTTTCCGAGCTCATAGGGTATTGTAAGGGTTATTTGTTTGTAAAATGCTTTAAGATACTCAGAGGAAAGGCACAATAGAAAAGTGCAAAGTGCTATTACACGTTTCCCAGTTACAGGAAAAATGGCTGAAGTTTGAGACAGGGGCCAGACTTTTAAACAATAAATTTAAATTCATCTTTCAGTGAAAGATATCAACCACTTATTCCAATGGAAATTTGCATTCCAGTGATCAATATACTCCTTACCAATTCTTATGCAGAATGGCTCTATGGAACCCTATGGGCCCGTTCCTGCTCCCACTGAAGCCTGGTCTCAGCTGGGGCCTCTAGATGCTACTGCAATATATATAAATAGCAGCAGCATATCTCCCCTTAATTTCAATAGGCACAAGCTCTATGAGCATAAAGCGTTTTGCCAACATTTAGTGACTAAGCTCTTTCTTGAAATCCCACCATGTACACAGCTTTTCCACAATACCTATCAATGATAAGCCACACTAGAATTAATATATTAGAAAAACTTCCACTGAAGTGTAGGACACACAGCATCTGTAAGATGCCACCTTACTTGTCAGTACAATCAGGATCTACATATTCAATTATTTTCAAACCAAGATCTGTCCCAGCAACGAGAACAGGAATCCAAGAGTCATAAACATTGTGAAGGAGGGATATGTTTAGATCACATAAAAATTTTTGCCATTCTTTCAGACAGATACTTTTAAGCAGTACAGATGGAAAGTTGTTTTGCTAATACAGTGTAATTCTGTTTAAACAAAGACTGGTTAAGTTTCTTGATAGATAGCACAAGAATCCATACTTTGGTTATCTACTTTACCAGATGTAAAGTACTGATTATTGGAACTGGTAAGACAAAACATTGCAGTTCATAAGACTTGTGCTAATTTTTGGAACTAATTAGTAGAAAATAAATCTTTTTTTCTGTACAAAATACTATAATCACATTGACTTCAGAAGACAAATACACCTCTACCTCGATATAACGCTGTCCTCGGGAGCCAAAAAAATCTTACTGCGTTATAGGTGAAACCGCGTTATATCGAACTTTTTTGATCCACCAGAGTGTGCAGCCCCCCAGAGCACTGCTTTACCATGTTATATCCGAATTTGTGTTATATCGGGTCACGTTATATTGGGGTAGAGGTGTATATAAATGGCACAAGTCAGTCATATTCAGATCTTATCCTACATCCACTAAAAAAATCATTGCTATGCTGGCATCGGGTCATTAGTGCTGTATGGAAGGACCCTAGTACCTATGCATTATATTGCACTGAGTGCACTAGAGAATACACATTTTGGGAAAATAAAAGGTTATCAGCCAAGAATTTAGACTTTATACCTAGAAAACGTATGCTGCTCCCAATCTGCATAGTTGCAATGTTTTGGAAATAGCTCTTCCTCTTTCAAATCCGGTAAACACCTTCCCCAGTCTTCAGATATATCACAAAATCTGTCAGTTGCCATTCCTGAGGGACTGGTTAAAAGGCACTAAGTGCATCACAGTTACCAATCTGTGTAACTCCCAGTTTGCTTTTGACAGGTTGAGCTTTTCTTGACAGGTTGACTATGTGGAAGGAGAGCGGTGCTTGTATGAAGGATTCCTTCTAAAGGAATGGGGAGTATCTCCTTGTTTGCCTCACAAGCTATCTTCTGCACCAAAACAGCAGTTGTAAAACAGGGATTTGATTCAGTAAAACTTGATTTTGAGGGAAAATCTACTGTGCTCTCTTTTTAAAGTTTGATTCTAACGTTCTGTCCACACTACAACTTTCAAGCCCAGTTAAGGAAACCAGCACAGTTTAAAAGAGAGCTGCACAATAAGTTTTTACAAAACTATTTTTGAACTCTGACCGGGGAGACAGTCTAACACAACGCAGTTGTCATGTGGAAAGAGCTTTGTAGCATTTGCTGCAGAACTCCACCAGTTCTCCCCAAAACTTCCACAAGACACAGTAAGATACCAACAAAGGTTACATCTCTTTCCAAACCAGGAAGTACGTACACACAACTTTGGCAAGACTGCACATTCCAAGTAATGCAGTTATGTAAACTTTCTGAGATAAAATGTATTAATCCTACAGAAAAAAATATACAGCAAAATAGACAACAAAAAAGCAAACCACCTTATCCTCAACTTTGTTAAGTCACTAAATGCCTGATTTACATCTGGCACCTTTATTCTCATCTTCTCAACAGAACATGATTTGCCTTCTGCAGCTTTGTCCTCAGCAGAACAGATCCCTGATCTGCAGTGAAACCTGCTAAACCACAAATATCATTCTGGGATGATACATCTCATAGTCTCCAGGGACGGAGAATTGATTTGGGAGCATGGAATCATAAGATTATACCTGGGGGGGGAAAGAAAAATCTCCCAGGAAGGTGACCGAAAACCTGCTGATCCACAGAAAGGAATGGGAATAGCTGCATGTGGATTTGTATTTGGAGAGTGGGAAAGGGTACCTCAAATACAGGACTTTATTAGTCAAAATCAGCAAAGCTCCTGGCTGACAACATCAAAACACAGCTCTGTGAAAAGGTGCTAAAGGAAACCTATCAGATTTAGGAAGTGGGATTTTAATGTAACCCTGTGTGATACAAACAAAAAAAAGGTTCTTAAGGTTTCAAGGAAGAAGTGGAAAACCTTCTACAAAGAACAGATTCCTGCCCTCTCCCATTCTTAACCTTAGTCAAGCTAAGGAACATAGGAGTAAATTTAATTCTTTGTAAGATCATTAGCTAAGGAAGAAGTTGAGGTTATGGGGTAAGCCCAGGTACTGCAAACTGTGGTTTATTTTAGAGAGATAAGACTTACCTATTTTGGGATGGGAAGTTGGCAGTGCAGCTTCTGGAAAAGGTGAAATCTGACAATTGTCCTGATAACTTGGATAGTGAGGTTCTGGATGACTGACACGGCAAGGTTGCTGGACAGTAGTATCTTGAACTATTGGAAGAAGGAACGGTATTATAAACCCATAAAGCACTTGTTATACATTGCTTTGACATTTTTTGTATTTAGATTAACGTGGGTTTCCAAAATCTGTGGTAACTATAAGCATTATGAATGCTTCTGGAAACAATGGTGTGATTTTCATGGGGCGCCAGGTTTGTATAATTTTTGGTGGTGCCCAGAACAGATCCAAGCAGAGCCATCCTGTCCATAAGAGGGACCAGGGCAACCACCCCGGGCCCTGCGCTTTGCGGGGCCCCGCGCTTTGGGGAGATGCAGGGTCCAGGGCAGCCTGGGGGGTTAGCGGGGGGCCTGGCACCGGCAGCAGCAAGCGACCCGGCCCCAACCCGCCCTGCCGGCTCCTGGCGTCACTTGGGGGAGGGGGCCGAAGCCAGAAAAAGGTGGGGCGAGGGCTTGGGGGAAGGGGTGGAATGGTGGCAGGGAGGGGGCGGAGCAGGAGCAGGGTGGGCTAGGTCGCTTGCTGCTGCTGGCGCCAGCAGCCCGCTAACCCCTCAGGCTGCCCTGGACCCCGTGTCCCCCTGAAGCGTGGGGCTCCCCAAAGCACAGGGCCCAGGGCGTTGCCCCGGTCCGTCCTATGGACGGGGTGGTTTTGAAAATTTAAGCCCAAACATTGGTGGAGCCAGGCCCACATTCCTGAATATTGGTGGAGCATGGGCCCCACGGGCCCATATAACTCGCTACCTATGATAATTTGACATTGCTGCCAGACAAAGAGTCCATCCACTGTTACGCCATGTGAGTCTCCTCTTTCACTTTTTAAGGTTTCTACAAAGACTATCACCCCTCCCCTCCAAACTTCTATATTGTCAAGATCATCCAAAGATTCCAAAATGCTTGATAAAGGTTTTATGATTCTCAAAGATGGCACAGTACAGATGTTCAGGACTTGCCCAAGGTCACACAGTAATTCTAAGGCGGGGCTGACACTAGAACCCAGGTCTCCTGGCTGCCCGTTCTGTGTTCTAGACACTATGCCATAAACAACTACTGGTAAGCGAGCATGGAGCTGAACAGCAATGTGCTGAAATCTCACACCACACCTTAAATAGGTTTGCAATATACTACAGCAGTGGTTCTCATCCTATTTACCACTGTGAGCCGCATATGCAGCTTTCTATGTGTTATGTGGCCCGCATCCAAACAAAATATATACTACCCGTATGGCCCTGATGTCACATGGGCCGTAGCTGTGTGCTGATTGGGCCGCAAACAGCCGGCGGGCTGAGAACCACTGTACTAGAGTGATTCGGAATACCCTATTCTCCTCATTCCCTTCTCTTTTCATGTTGTGCACCTCAATGTTGCATAGAAGGCAAAAGCCTGTATTAAACTATAGGAGAGAGAGCTAATAAAGCCCAAATACATAATCTAGCTCAAAACTCACATCTCTCCTGGCAGATTGCATTATCTTATGTTCTACTCCCTCTATGCACAGTGTTTCCTCTCCAACTATCTGAAAGCCACTGCACTGCATTACAGTTCATTAGCCTACCTCTCCCTGGAAAAAATATTTGGTGGGGCTTCATATGAAGGCTGTTATATGAAAAGAACTGTTGTACAGTACACTGTACATAAATCAAGTTAGTCTAGTAGCTAATAATCACTTATGAATAAATAACTCTTATTACAGCAACAATATGCAGCCATATTTTTCATTTTCAATATGCTTTAAATAATACACTTAAATAATACACTCTCATATAGCACTTGTCATCATTAGACCTCACAGCACTCTACAAAAGGAGGCTAGTATCAGTAGCCCCATTTTACAGATGGGGAAACTGAGGCACAGAGCAGTTAAATGACTTGCCCAAGGTCACATAGCAGGCCAGCAGGAGTGACACAGGTCTTGTGTGTCCCATTCCAGTGCCCTCTCCACCATACCACACTGCCCCTCAAACAGTATCTCACCATGTTCTATCACCATACCACTATATCTTAAAGTAAACGTCCCATACCAGTTTTGCACCCACCAAAACTTGGCCATGCAAAATTGTTTGCACAAAAAGTGGACACACAAGACTTCAACAGATATTCAGAGGGTGGGTTGAGGCCCTTTCAGAAATTTTGCCCATAGTATGGTAACTACATTTCAGTGTCACTATTCTACACATTGCAAGGTTAATACAAAGAAAACTTTAGTTCCACTGAACTTGCCTTCAGACTGTATTCCTTTTGTATGTAATTTCCAGGCTGGTAGTGTGCATAGGTTAGAGCAGTGGTTCTCAACCAGGGGTACATGTACCTCTTGGGGCATGCAGAGGTCTTCCAGGGGGTACATCAACTCATCTAGATATTTGCCTAGTTTTACAACAGGCTACAGAAAAAGCACTAGCGAAGTCAGTACAAACTAAAATTTCATAAAGCCAGTGACTTGTTTATAATGCTCTACATACTATACACTGAAACGTAAGTACAATATTTATATTCCAATTGATTTATTTTAGAATTCTATGGTAAAATGAGGAAGTCAGCAGTTTTTCAGTAAAATGCTGACACTTTTGTATTTTTATGTCTGATTTTGTAAGCAAGAACTTTTTAAGTGAGGTGAAACTTGGGGGTATGCAAGACAAATCAGACTCCTGAGAGGGGTACAGTAGTTTGGAACGGTTGAGAACCACTGGGTTAGAGGCACAGAGTTTAAGGCCAGAAGGGACCACCAGATCATCTAGCCTGACCTGTATATCACAGGCCACCGACTTCGTACAGCACCCGCACACTAAACCCAACAATTGAAATGAGACTAAAACTACTGTATTACAGGATACTAGACTATTACGTGACACATGCGGAGTATAGGAGGGACCAAGTTGTACCAGTGCCCAAGGCCCCTGAAATTGCAGGGAAATGATTGAGATATACCAGAGAATACTGCAAGCGACCCATACCCCATGCTGCAGAAGAAGGCAAAAAACGCCTTAGGTTTTACAATAAACACATAGAAAGAAGACTTTAAAAAAAATTACAGGATACACAACTTGGACTTTATTTAATCCAAACTCTAAAGCAAGAGACTCTATGCTATTGTTGGGTATGTTTTTAACATTGGTATTTGTTCCTTCTTCAGAACTATTTGAATTGCCAGATGAGCTATTAATTCATTACACTGTTTTACCTTCCACTGTGCGGGCCTTCAAGTAATACTTAAATTATCATTGAAAGAGTAGGGGGAAAATATTTCTATTTTTTCAGTTTACTTTGGAGATATGACAGCATTTTTCATTCAGTCAGTTTCATTGCACAGACAGTTTTCCCTTTTGGGGGGTTGTTTTTTCAGAGTAAAAGGGGAAGAGGAAAACAAAAATGGAAGATGTGTCTGTAAAAAACACAAAAATTACCAAGGAGGACGCAGTATTTTTAACTTATTTTATTAAATTGACAAGATTTCAAACTGAGGAAAAGAGAATGAATGATCTATACCCTTTGGTTAAGCCCTTGAAGAAAAATCTCACAGCTGCTTTCAAAGCCCTTCCTCTTTTGGCAACGGGAGTTCAGAACCCCCCACACGTCACTACTGCAAACTGCATGTGTGTTTTGAGGACTTACCAGTGGCGCCAGCGAATACATCACCCTGGGATGGACTTTCTGAGATGATAGCTGTGGCCTCCACAGTTGATGAACGGTCGAAGGTCAGAGCACCAGAAGTAGTGATCTGTCCTGAAGGAGTCACGGTGACTGGAAATAGCAGAAGCACTTTCATAATTAGTGCTCAACTCTGAAGCCTTGGTTGTTTAGCTGTTGATCTCCCTGTTCTGAATCATCCTAAGTCACAGAATTCACAGATCAGTAATTGACCTGTGTTATCAATATTTGGATAACACCTCCATCGCACAGAATGGTAAATGGAAACAAAAATCTCATTTTGGCTTCTGAATTCATTGTGCACACATCAGCTTCCCAGAGTTATGGCTCATTTTAATCCCTGAAGTGTGGTGCCCAGATCAGTCCTGCACAGTTTTATTCCTATTGCATCACAATCATTTCAAATCACTACACAACTGATGCCGCAACACAGAAGCCAACTGAAAATAAAGCAACAGGGCAGATCTCGAATACATGGAAACTTTAGTGAGAGCAGCTATTACTGGTCTGAGAAACTAGACTCGCCTCAATATACTTCCACTATACTTTGGTTCTTTGGACTAATATTACCGTATTTCCCTTAAAAGGTGACCAACACCACTCTGAAACAACGAACAATATGCAACGCTAAAGCCACAAAATCCTTCCATACCAAAATTCCAAAGACAGTGGACTAAGGTGTTTAGAAAGATCTTAAAACAAACCTATCTTTTTAAACTCCCCTAATCAAGCCCAAGGAAAGGAATCACACCTGTCATCTTGGACTCACTCCTGTGCCAATTATATGTTCAGATAGATCTTTTCACAAAAACACACACACAAGTTTGAGTATCTGCAGCCATTTCTCATTCTTGCAAGGACCGGTTACAAGATTGTGGTTACTACTAGTAACATTCAAATAGGCTCATCTTTATTTCAGAAGCTCATTTGAGCATGTTAGAGAGCCAGAGAACCTGTGTTCAATTGTGTTTTTAAAACAAAACTGATCAACAAAAACCAATTTCTGAACCCCCTGAGCACAAGGCTTTGATCATGAGGCTGAAGTCTGCAGGATTCTGCAAGCGATCGAGTCAACCCAAATTCTGGACCTCTTCCCTTAAAATTGAACTGCTTTACATTTCAACCAAACTTCCACTTAATTGCCATATACTGCTATTGTCTATATTTTCGCTTTCTCAGTGTTGTTGACAGTTAACTATTTTTCTTGGCTAATAAAAATTTTCTTTCAGACAATACAGGAATGTCCCTTCCTGGCCAACTCATTCAGTAATATTGCAATCCAAATGCTGAGACTTCACTACCAGGAAGAGACTGGAAAGTCACATACACTGAACTATGACATCACTGAAGGTATCAGGAAATGGAAGCAGACTGTTTATAAAAATGAATCTTTGTTTTCACACAAGTATCTTGGTAATCAAAAACAATGAGAAACAAAATACAGAAAGATTACATGGTATCTAGATAGGACTTAAGTTTAATATATTCTGAGAAACCTGTTTGAAGGTGAAGATGGCCCATACAGCAGTTCTCACTAAAAACGTCCAGATCAGAGACCATTCCAGCAGCTTAGATTCTTTTAATATATCTCAAGAAACAGTGTGAGGCTGAATATACAGACCCTGCCTGCTCTCGGAAAGCAAGAGACCAGCATAAAGAATGGAACCCGAGTCTCCTGAAGAGCACAAAGGGGTAAATTTTCAAAGTACTATTGCTTAACTCCCACTGAAAGTCAAATCAACAGGTGTTAGGCACCTAGTTCTGGAAAATCTACCTCTAACCTCTACGGAACGAGGCCAGGGCTCCAAAGCTTTTGATGGCCCACTGGACCAAAAGACAAGGATGGGAATGGAAATCCAGGTTTCCCGTGCAGCAAGAAAAAAATACAACCCAAGTTTTAGCAAACACAAAAGGTTTTCAAGATTCTTAAAAAAATATTTTCCTAGAAACAGACTGAACATTTTTCTACTGAGTTTGCAACACTGTGCTCATGCTCAAGAACTAAGAAATGAAACTGACTAATCAGACCAGTCTAGTTTCACTGTCCAATCAAAATGACATACCAAAGCTAAACTAACAATCAAATTTATTAAAGCCTTTCCGTTTGGATTCTCTAGGATGTCATTAATATGGAAATCGAGCAAAGAAGACAAAATATGATTTATCTATCATGACAATGTTCCTCTAATAAAGAACCGGCAGGTCTATTCCAGAAGGGAACTTACAAGTGGTAGCAGCGGTAGCAGGAAGCAGGGTGATGTTTTTGGGAGAGTCCTTTTTCACTGGAGTTGTAGGCAACTCGTTTTCTTTTTTTCGCCTTTTATAAGGGACAAACAATCGTACTGGGCCACTCTGAGAGAAAGAGAAATGAGCAGTTATTATAGGAGCTTTCTTATTAAGACTCTTTGTCCTTTTTCAACTTGATCATGTTTGCTCTAACTCTCCAGACACAGCTGGGAGCATACTGTTTTATATGTAGCAGCTCTTCCTGAGGAACACAGAGCTAACAAACCATTGGGCTCTCCCTGCTGCTGCATTTTGTCAAAGTGCCAATTAAGACTACAGCAGAGATATTTGCTTCTTCTCTCCAGGCCAAAGAGAACAGTTAAGATGCACAATATTTAAGGTATTATTGATCTCAAGCCTTTCAATACAGCTGGTGGTGTCACTCCATGGTCAGCACTAAAGATGGTCAAAACTGAAGGCTAAGATATCACCAGTCTCAGCAAAGAGCATATCCCCAAACCAGATACCCACTTGCACCAGCAAAATCTCTGCCTTCCCACCCCCATTATGTTACTCACTCATTTCACACAAAATTCCCACTCCAGCTAAAGGGGCCCAGACTCAGCATCTTACCATCATTATCTAAGGAGCAGCTCTGAACTTCAAACAGAGGGATTTCATTACCCCTTTCCTTACTCTAGTCATGAACAAAGCACACTGCATCCACAACACTCCCAACCCCTTCCTGTCTCAGGTTGCTGATGACTTAAACTCTGATGGCCATGTGACACCTTAACTGATTATCACTCAAACATAAAGCCAACACTGAAAGTTTTCAAATTAGTGGCTGTAAACTTGCAACTCACCAAGGTCATGTCATCACAGCAGGCAGCACAAGTGCATGAGGCAGCATGAGGATTTAAAATCCCATCCTGAAATTGGGAAGTTACCAGGACAGCATTAAAAGCGTCACAAACCACCCAAAGCATGAATATACTCTAGCAAAAGCAGCAAAGAGTCCTGTGGCACCTTATAGACTAACAGACGTATAGGAGCATGAGCTTTCGTGGGTGAATACCCAACTTCTTCAGATGCATGCATGACAACTCTTCAGAAACAAAGGGAAAGATGGGGAATATACCAAGGGAAGAAGAACTCCAAAAGCAAAGACAAAGGGCAGGTGAATGTGTTTAGAATAGTATAAAGGACCTCTGCCCAATTGTCTGTTTAATAGTAATGCCCCATAAAGAATGGGCCTCCCTTCTAACACTATGGGATGTAAAATATCTGGAGTAACCTAGTAAGAAGCAAGGGAACCACTTGTTCCCAGCCAAACAACAGTAAAAGAGGTCCAATTATAGAATTAGAAGGAGGTAATGCAGATGGGGAGCCTTTAAGGCTATCATTTCCCCATTTCTGCCACATGAAGTTCAGTGCTGGAACTTATCCCATGGTAGCTTCTAACTGGAATAAAGCTATAACCCTTTTTGAGCTTAAGAAACATTTGGACTGACTTAACTTGGGAACCTGGCTAGGGGTTCTACCCCTTGGTCCTCAGCAAAACCAAATCACTGTTAATGAAGTGCCCTGTTGTAACATCATTTCTCTTTAATACTCCTGTGATTAGGTCAGTGTTCTCCGCCCTCCGCCCACCCCACCCCGACTCATCCCTTTGACAGAACACAAGCATTTGGCCAGGACATTGGAGAGTCAGACACTGCCATCCCTTCCCCTGGAGCAGAGACAAGCACAGGCTTGATCTTACATGAATAAGGCACTGCAGTGGCCTCCCTGCATAGCGGATGCTTCTTTTCCAATCTTTGCTGCTGGCTCTTCCTGCCATGGCTTCAAACTCAGTGGGGCTGTACCAGTTCTCCCCTTGCTTAATACATCGGCCCCGGCCTCCTGAAACAAGGTAAGAGAAGGCATTTGGTGGTTAAGAATAACTTTTTCACTTTTCTGAAGATGTAAGCACTGAAACCATCAGGTGATGAAGCAGTTAATCCATAGCATGTAAATATCTGGCACACTAGTCTAGTAGTTCCCACCCTATTAGAATAATTGTACTCATTTAAGACCTTGGCTGTATTAACCAGTGCTTACCACCTCCTGTTCATTTGTGTGTGCTTAGGCTGCTCCACATCCTAGTCTCATTAGCACCTAGATCCATGCTGGAAGAATGCACTCCTCTGTGGCACGTACAAAGCTTTCCCAGACAAATGCCATCAACTTCTCCAGAAGTAGTGCTCTCCTTTACTTTTATTTTTAAGTTTCTAGCCTTTATGGTTGTGAAGAAAAGCTTCTATATGTGAACAAAAGGGCAGCCATAGATGCCTGAATCTGCAGGCAGACAGGTCCAGTTGCGGCTGTGTCAAGATTCAGCTTCTGACACAACCAAAGAATCCGTGTGGGAGTCAGGCTTCCTACTCTCCAAAGGAACAGAGTGGGGTAGCAAGAGGCCAAAGCACCCAAGAAAAGCAATATCCAAAAGAAGACGACTGGCTTGGAAATTCTCCCTTCCCTTCATAACAGGTTTTTAAGAGCAGCACAATTAAAACAAGCACACACCAAACAAAGATGTACGAGTCACCGTCCCTCTCTTGTGGAAGGCAGGAAGGGCCTTTTTACCTGAACCAAGCCTGTTTTTATACAGGATTCCGCTGATATTCCGGCATCGCACAGGGAGTTCACTGTCATACACTGATGGGTCCCAGTTATACTTTGTGCCATTTTTTTCTTGACCAGGTGTTAAGGGAGTGGGAGGAGACTGAGAACCTTTGGGTTAAGAAAAGAAAGATGAAACATACTAAATGCCCACCAAACACAGCTTTGGATTTTTAATATCTGTGACACCCAGACTGTAATGCAATTAACTCAGACAGCTCGTGACTGTCCATAATGAGCAGAGAAACATACTAAATGACATATAATTTAATTTAGAGTATGTTAACAGCATCTTTCAGACCAATGAGATTGTTTAGGGTGCTTCTAGGAGCCCTGGTTAGGTATCATTATAAAACAGAAAGAAAATAAAGGAGGCTAAATTGTAGAATCACAGAAGTGTAGGACTGGAAGGGGCTGCAACAGATTACCTAGTCCAGTCCCCTACACTCAAGACAGGACTACTTAATAACTAGACCATTCCTAGCAGGTGTTTGTCTAATCTGTTCTTAAAAACCTCCAATGCCGGAGATTCTACAGCCTCCCTAGGCAATTTGTTCCAGTGCTTAACCAACCTGTCAGCTAGAAAGTTTTTCCTAATGTCCAACCTAAACTTCCCTTGCTGCAATTTAAGCACATTGCTTCTTGTCCTATCCTCAGAGGTTAACAAGAACAATTTTTGACCCTCCTCCTTGTAACAACCTTTTTTGTGTTTGAAAACTGTTGTGTCCCCCATCACTCTTCTCTTTTCCAAATTAAACAAACCCAATTTTTTCAATCTTCCCTCATAGGTCATGTTTTCTAGACCTTTCATCATTCTGTTGCTCTCCTCTGGACTTTCTCCAGTTTGTTCTTTTCTGAAATGTGGCACCCTGAACTGGACACAATACTCCAGCTGAGGCCTAATCAACCGTTTAGAGCGGAAGAATTTCTTCACGTGTCTTGCTTACAACATTCCTTCTGATACATCCTAGAATGATGTTTGCTGTTTTTGAACAGCGTTACACTGTTGACTCATATTTAGCTTGTGATCCACTGTGAGCCCCAGATCCCTTTCTGCAGTACTACTTCCTAGGCAGTAATTTCCCACTTTGTATGTGTGCATTAGGAAATGTATCTTAACAGTGAGTTCAAATGGACAGTGAAATAGTCTCCTGGGAAAATGATGAAACTCCCATTACTTCACACAACACAGTCAACCTGTGGCACTCCTTTCCAGAAGATGTTGTGAAAGCCAAGACACTAACAGGGTTCAAAAAAGAACTAGATAAGTTCATGGAGGATAGGTCCACCAATGTCTATTAGCCAGGATGGGCAGGGATGGTGTCCCTAGCCTCTGTTTGCCAGAAGCTGGGAATGGATCACTTGATGATTACCTATTCTGTTCCATTCCCTCTGAAACACTGGCATTAGCCACTGTTGGAAGACAGGATACTGGGCTAGATGGACCATTGGTCTGACCCAGTATGGCCGTTCTTAAGTTCTTATTTGAATCATTTAAAATTGCAATAGCTATGGGAGGATGGATATATTATGTATTTTCCATATCATGTTTCTAGGAAATGTGACTTTCAATGTTAAAGAGCTGTTGCGCCACCTTGTGCACAGAAAGAAGACTGCAGCTGCCAGTGCACACACTTGAATTAAGAAATAATCTTTAGAAACAAAGAAACAGTGCTATCTTGACATTCAAATGTCAACAGAAGGTCTTGGTGGAATCATGACCATTTGCAAAGTTTAAAATATAAATGAGTCCAGAACTAGGAGACGGAATTTATCAGTGTTGCCATCCTTTTCCAATATCAATAGTTACAATGAAAAATTCATCTTCCTGGGTGGAATGCAGAGACAAGTGAACATGAGAAAAATAAAGAAAAGGCAAGATTTTCCTGAGTGTGCTTGCGAAAGCAAACTCAAAGAATGAGTGAAAGAAATAGATTTCTTATAGAAGAAATGGAGAGAAAATAATCTTCCTTTACTCCCAAGAAGTACTTGGCTTTTGGATCTACCAACAGAATTTCAAGAGGTGACGGTTAATGCTTATAACATGATTTCAAAGAGTTACACGAGACAGTTTCTAGTTCTAAATACAGGAATAGGAAATATAGAGCCAGCCCGTCTGAGTGATGCTTAAAAAACAGAGCAGGATTGTGTTATACCTGGTGTGAGAGGTGCAGAGGGCCCCTTCAGCCCTGTGGTTTCTACAATGCTGCCATCTGTGTGAACCACTATCAGAGTGGCTTTTTCTGTATTCAAGCTGTCCCCAATTTGAAGAGCTGTTCTGCCAGACTACAAAAAAAATAAAGAGTTTTAATTAATATAATTAAAACCTCAGATATTTTTATGCCTCTCAGATTCTTCTCTCTGGACCCCTACAACTCTAATCAGCATGGGTGTGTGTGCTTTCAAGTCAACCAAATTCTGGCCTCAGAACAGTGAATCCAAGGCTATATGCTTCAGTTCACCAGCGCTACATGGGAGGACATATTCAGAGTGAGCTAGCTGTGTAACTCTTAACTTTATTGCTGGTTATGTGGCTAAATTCCTGCATGTTGTAATGAAGAGTCCCCCTTTGATCTTAACACAGCCTGAACATCAGAGTTGTACTTACCCTGAGACATTACATAGGGCATTATCAACATAGGGCCCACAACATTCTAAAGGAATTAAAAAACAACAACCTTTAACTTACCAGCACATGTCCAGATATAGATGCAGCATTTGCCACCGATGTGGTAAAGACATTGTCTGCAGAGGCACCCACATTGGCTACCGTTACTGTTGTCACTTCTACAACATAAAACAGAAGTGAACTTAATATACTGCTGTATCCACAGAACCTGATTAAAGCTAAAAGGGGAGAAAATACAATTGTGTTCTTTTTTCCCCTATATTATTTCCAATTTTTTTCCAGGTCCTCCTTCCCACCCCCTTGAGAATAAGATCATCCACAGAGGACATTCCCAACTTCACTTCTGATGTCACCTCTGGAAATCTTTTCAAAGAATCTAAACTAGAAATAAATGTCATTCTGATTATTGCTATCTATCTTCAAAACTGGCTTGGGCTTATCATTTGAACACTCTTGAGGCTGAGACAGTATTTAACAGCATGTGATTAACTAGGAGGAAAAATGAAGCTGCTTCAGTGTGCATGAGAACTGTAAAAGGGGATTGACTTACAAACCTAAAGATAAAAGGAAGAGAAAACCTCAGACTCTCTGCCTCTCAGTCTATATATTAATTGCTACCACTTCAATAATATCATGATAGACCAACTAGCACATCAGCTAGAATGTATCCAATTTTTTAAATTATATTTTGCATAAAATTTGATAGCATATTTAGTTATGGAAAGTCTTCCAGATTGTCTCTCTCCTGCTGCTGCCTATAAAAATTTGCTTTTAAAGAAAAATTGGTATAAACTAATAGATGCTCATGGTTTATATCAACTTCTGTTTATGCATAAAGTACAAGATATATACAAACCCTTATGAAAACTTAGCTTCTTAACTAAGGGAATCCAAGATGGGTGTTGTATGGTATATATGTGGGGCTTCACAAAGTAAAATCCTACAAGTCCTCTGAGTCTGACACACTTGTAAAGTAGAGACACAAGGTGGGTGAGGCAATGTCTTTTATTGGACCAACTTTTGTTGGTGAGAGAGACAAGCTTTCAAGCCACACAGAGCTCATCTTCAGGTCCTGTCTCTCTAATATCCTGGGACCGACACTGCTAGAACTATACTACATACAAAATTTGTAAAGGAACAGCTGTTCAGAGCACATACAGAATACTTAGGTTGAATCCTGCTGCCATATTTTATGGCATACACACAAAAAAAGATTTCTGTATTCCGGGAATGGAAAGGCATGAAAAACAACACCCAGACAGCCGTGCATCAAGATTGACAGCTAATTATGGGTAATCGTGGACGTATTAGATTTTTATCGGTAAACATCAATTTTACTTTTCACACACAAACTGATGAAAAATATTTTCATCATAATTGTAATTCACAAATAGGCAAAGTAAGAAATATGCTGCTTGACAGCTTATTACAATTTAAGGATATTTACTTTGTATACTTTGACGTGTGATGTCCACAATTTTTGTGTTAATGGTTGTAAAGCTTTACTTTTTGAATCTCAATGTCTATTGTCATTAAACAATTACTGTCTGATCCCTCCCTTAATTTCTTACAACTATGAAAATCTGAATAGATTTAAAAAAAAAAACCCCATTGATATTAACCACTGAAATTATGTAAAAAATTAAAATTGAATTCTATCAAGCCTGATTATGGGCTAAAATCTCTGCTCCTGGCTGCATGGCAGATCTTGTCTCCAATATTTTGCATTTGTTTGGGGAGGCAAAACTCCCACAGTGAGCAGAAGGTCAAAGTCAAGATCTAATGTGCAGAAAGAAGCCTCTTACTCAAGGGGGAAAAAAGTGTATAGTTTACTTGTGAAGGCAGGATGTTGCCACTGCATCTGAAGAAGTGGGTTTATTACCCACGAAAGCTTATGCCCAAATAAATCTGTTAGTCTTTAAGGTGCCACCAGACTCCTCGGTGTTTTTGTGAAGGCAGTGTGGACTGAAGTACTGAGCAAAAGGTAGGGTTATCCTGGAGTCTGTGTCATGTGATGAAACCTCCAGGAATAAGTTAGGGTGACCAGATGTCCTGATTTTATAGGGACAGTCCCGATTTTTGGGGCTTTTCTTATATAGGCTATTACCCCCCACCCCCATCCTGATTTTTCACACTTGCTGTCTGGTCACCCTAGAATAAATCCAACCAAAATTGGCAACCTTAACAAAAGGTTGGAAGTCTGACAGTATTTACTTCTAATTCTGAATTTGCTACTTATTTGCTGTGTGGCCTGGGATAAGTGACTTCACCGGTCTGGCTCCCCAGCTGTAAAACGAAGATAACCGTGTATCTCGGCTGGGGCCGGGGAGGACTGGCTGTCAGGACTTGTGGCACTGACAAGATGCACGGGGGCGGTGGCTGACCGTGTGGGTAACGAGCGCCCTGGAACAGACTGGATGGGGGAAAGCGGCGGACAGCAACAAGTCAAACCCAGCAGCGCGGCTGAACTGAGGCGGCCCTTTCCCTCAAAAGGACCCGGGTTCGCGCCGAGCCCCAGCGCTGTGACCTGCCGGGAGCTGGTCCAGGGACGCCCCAGGCGGGGGAGGGAGGTGCGGGGCTGACCTCGAGTAACTGACGCCAGGGCCCGGCTCACCGGCGGGAAGGGGCGGTACCGGCCGCAGCGCGTGCCAGGGCTGCAGGCGCGCCCGCGCGGCGCTCTATGCGCATGCGCCGCGCTCTGACCTGCAAAGGCGGCGGCAGCCTCGTCCGCGCTCGGCAGGGACTCGGCTCCCATCTCGATGTGTTCGGCATCCGCCGCCATCACGGTCACCGCCGTCACCTGCGCCGCTGCTTCCTCCTCCTCGGGCTCCGCCTCCAAGCCCGCCGCCTCCGCCCGCTGGTGCTCGGATCCTTCCGCGGCCACTGCTGCGGCCACCGCCGCCGCAGCTACCGCCGCCGCCTCGGCCAAGCCCAGCTGCTTCGCCGCCGAGTCCGAGTCCTCCATCCGAGCCCGCCCGAGGCGGCGGTAGCCGGGAGCCGAGCCCGGCCCGAGCCTCTCCGATCTCACACGAGCCCGATTCTCAGATCCCCGGGCCGGGCGCGGCGCTACCCCAGAATGCTCCGAGTTTCCCCGAGCGATCCCGAGTCCTTCCGAAATTAGCCGAGCACTGCCGAGAGCGAGCAGTCGAACTGAACCGTGTCGGCTCCGAGCCTGACCGAATCCTTCCGAGCTCGCCCGAATGCCGCTGCAGGCTTAAGGAGCTGAGTTCGACTGAATCCCCTGCCCCTCCCGGGTGACCCGAATGCGGACCGATCCGGGCACCCGAGGGGAGCCGAACCCCTCCGTGTCCTCGCCAGTCTCGCCCGAACAGCAATCCGAGCCGGGCGGGGGGAGGGACCCGAACCTGCCCGAGGCGATCGGAGGCTAGAGCCGATTAGAGTCGAGCCTGCCCGAGTCCTGCCAGCGAGGAGCCGAGCCGAGCCCCCTCCGATCTCACCCGAATGGCCGGGCTGGCCGGGGAGCCGAACGGACAGCGCCCGAGTCAGCCCGAAGCAGAACGAACCCGGCCGAGCGCGCGGGACGCCCGAAGGGCTCCGAAGCGGCCCGAAGGCCGCGGGGCTGAAGGGGAAGTGGCGGGCTCCTCGCCGCCCTCACAGCGCGCGAGAATAAGCGGCAATGGCCGAAAGCGCCCGAAGCCCGAGCGGCGCATGGGATGCCGGGATGCTGGAGGACTGAGGGGTGGTGAAGGGAAGAGAGAGAGAGGGGACGGACATGGCTGCTGTTAGGAGAGGTGAGCGGACGCGTTGCCATCGTTACCGCGAGCTCGGCGGCCGGTGGGGCGGGGTGGCGGTTCCCAGCGAGACCGGGTTCCGGGGGGAAGGGTTGCCCCTGCCGGGATGATGGGCCTCGTCCCTCTGTTGCAGCGTTGCCATGGTTACTGCACGGCCCTGGTTACGTCGCCGCGACAATCAACTCCAGCCGGCGCGCGGCACTGGAGGCGATCGGGGTTATTACCGCGGCCGGCGGGCTCGGGTGGGCAGCGCTGGTCAGTGTGAAACTTAAACGGGTAGAGAAATGGGATGGCCCCGTAACAAGCCGCGACGAGCGTTCAGACGGGAAGGGAAGGTGAAGCGATTCCGGAGTCAGCCCCGGGATCTCGCAGGGCTGGGGGGCAGAAGGAGGGGGCGGGGGCGCGGCAGTGCACTGCGATCTCCCTTTCAGGAGAGACTGGCTGAGTGAGCCCTGGCTCGTCTTAGCCCAGCTCGCTCCCACGCTCACGGAACAGCCTCGCAGGCCCCTCTCGCACCCTCTTCTGCACTTCGACCTCTGAGCAAGCCTTGCCTACAACCGGCTATCGGAAAGGGGAGCGGATCCGGGGTGATCAGTGCCTGAGGGGAGCCGATGGGTGCTGGGCGGGGAACTCAGGGGAGAAAGGGGTCTGGGAGATGGGTGGTGATGGGTGTCTAGTGGGTTCAGGGAGCTGGGTGTCTGGGTGAAGGATGCAGGGCACTAAGGAGAGGGCTGTTGTGTGTCTAAGGGGAGGTGGGTTTCTAGGGAGCTCAGAGGATGCAGGGGCCAAGGAGAGAGGCATGGGCGGCAGGTTTGTATAATTTTTGGTGGTGCCCAGAACGGGTCCAAGTAGAGCCACCCCGTCCCTAGGACAGACTGTGGCAACTGCCCCAGGCCCTGTGCTTTGGGGGGCCCTGTGCTTCAGGGGGATGCGGGGTCCAGGTCAGCTTGGGGGGTTGGCGGGGGGCCTGGTGCCGGCAGCAGCGAGCAACCTGGCCCCAGCCCGCCCAGCTCCGCTCCGCCCCGCCCTGCCAGCTCCTGGCGTTGCTCAGGGGAGGGGGCAGAAGCCAGAAAGAGGCGGGGTGGGGGCTTGGGAGAAGGGGTGGAATGGGGGAGGGCTGGGTCTGGGTCGCTCACTGCTGCCAGGCCCCCCTGCTAACTCCCCAGGCCACCCTGGACCCTGCATCCCCCTGAAGCACAGGGCCCCCCAAAGCGTGGTAAGCCCAAATATTGGTGGAGCCGGGCCCACGTTCCTACATATTGGTGGAGCATGGGCACCACAGGCCCATGTAATTCGCCGCCTATGGAGAGAGATGGAGGGTGTCTAAGGGGACAGTGGGTGGTGAGTATCTGGAAGAGGCAGGGGTTAGCTGGTGTCTGGAAGAGATGGAGAGAAAGGGGTGTCCCTGCTTCATTCTCACCAGTCCGCAGTGCATACCCCTGTTGTGAGCAAGCACCAGATGGCTGCAAAGGGACAACCAGAATTTTATTGAGGGGGCCCAGGAGGGTCTCACCGCATATGGGGTTCCCCTCCTTCACATTGCCCTGACTCTTCCCTCCCCGGAGAAACCAGGACCTCTTCCACCTTTTTCCAGGAGAGACCTGGAGTGGCGTGGACTCCCTTCCCCACGCCAAGGAGACCTAGACCAGTGGGAACTTTTGCCTGCCTGCTTCCGACTTTTACTTGCTGAACTCAGCTAGACTGTTTGGAGCCAGAGGCTCCATGCTCTGCACTGCTGCATCCCAATTCTCAGCAAAGGGGACAGGTTGGCTTTGCCTCCCCGCCTCATACTGCTGCCTAGAGCTACATGTGAGGAGCAACTGGAGGTCACAAGCGCTCCCAACGTCTGCCCTTCAGTTGTGTGCAGCCGCCCACCTCGGGGTAGGGGCCCACCCCGGGGTAGGGGCCCACCCCAAATTGGACCAACATCTTGAAAACTGTCTTGAACCAAACCATACCCCCCTGCCCCGTTTCAGTTTGGGTCAATCAAAACGTTTTGATTTTGACCATTTTTACTGTTTTGCTTTTCTAACTAAAAAGTCATTTAGAACCAGAAAACTGGAATTTTTTGTTTCAAAAATGTTTTGTTTAGGCAACTTGGATTTTTTTCAACTTTTTGGAGTCAAGAAATTCATCAAAACCAACCATTTTCCCACAGACCGTTTCAGTTTTGATTAATCAGCATTTTCCAATAAAAAAATTTAGTTGAAAAATTCCCAATCAGCTCTACTAACATTATCCCTGAATTCAGCCTAGGGATGTGCTTGGGAGGCTCAGCTGCTGCACTAGTGGTGAATCTACCCCACTAAGCATAAGTGAATTGTCAGTATCCTGACTAGCTTATCATGCTTTCTTTATATGAGTTCTTCTGGCAACATGCATAACACAGCATGGATATTTTGTTTAATTTGTTCTCCGTGTGGGATACTTTATAACAGAGGTGGGCAAACTATGGCCCGCGGGCCACATCCGGCTTGCGGGACCGTCCTGCCTAGCCCTTGAGCTCCCGGCCAGGGAGGCTAGCCCCCACCCCCTCCCTCGCTATCTCTCCTCCCCCACAGCCACACTGCTGCACGGGCAGCGCTCTTGGTGGCGGGGTTGCGCGCTCCTGCCGAGCAGCGCAGCAGCGTGTCTGGCTCTGGCCGGGCGGAGCAGCTACCAGACATGCTGCTCTGAGTGGCATGGTAAGGGGGCCAGGGGGGTTGGATAAGGGGCAGGGGGTCCTAGGGGACAGGGAGCAGGGGGCGGTTGGATGGGGCGGAGGTTATGGGGGGCGGTCAGGGGGCGGGGGGGGGGGTTGGATAAGCATGGGAGTCCCGGGGGGCCTGTCAGGGAGCAGAGGTGTGGATAGCGGTCGGGGCAGTCAGGGGACTGGGAGCTTGGGGGTGGGGGGTCCTGGGAGGGGTGGTTAGGGGACAAGAAGCAGGGTTGGATGGGTCAGGGGTTCTGAGGGGGGCAGGAAGTGGGAGGAGGCGGATAGGTGGCGGGGGCCAGGCCGTTTGGGGAGGCACAGCCTTCCCTACCCAGCCCTCCATACGGTTTTGCAACCCCAATGTGGCCCTTGGGCCAAAAAGTTTGCCCACCCCAGCGCTATAACATATAATGAGGTAAAGTAAGGGAAAGAGATGCTGCAGCAGTGAACTAGCTGTAACGGATGAATGCATTATTAACTATCAGTCAGTAAAATTTTGTCCCATGCCATACATTTTGTAAGTGGCAAAACTCTCCTTGACTTCAGTAGTAGCAGAATTTGCTTATTACAGCATTCCTGGCTACTTTTAGAGTGAGTTAATCAGTATTACATTGTTTTTCATTATTTTAATTTAATATGAATAAAAGAAATGTAAACAGTTACACCCAGCCTCCCAACTGACCTTTGCTGAGTGGGGTATCCTTCATTTTATGATTAATAACAATATTTTATACTTATATTAGCACCTTCCTGCTGAGTATTTCAAAGCACTTGACAAACACTAATGAATGAAACCTCTCAATACCTTTGTGACAAAGGTAAATTATTTTCATTTAACATATGTGGAAACAAGTACAGAGGACCAGATATTGCTATGTATCAGTTTAAATCCAGAAGGATTCTTATCAAATAAGTAGAGTTTCCCTTGATTTAGAGTGGTGTAACTGAGAGCAGAATTTGACCCAGCGACAGTAACTGGCTTGTCCAAAGTCACATTAACAAGTTGATAAGTTAGCTAGAAATAGAACCCAGGACTCCTGGCTCCTCTTCTCATGGCGTACTTCTATACTAGCAAAGTAAGATCTGTATTATAGCAGCTGCTAACAACGGTGCAGCTGGATGAGTGCTAAGCTGCTAGTAGATCCGGTTACACCTGCTATTCTCTCACTGTTATAAGTACTTCATTAAAAAAGCCTAACAATGTTCTTTTAATAAGATTGCAAAGTCAAGCACTCAGAAGTTGGGAAATGCCAGATTTAAGGATGGTCATGCAACCTTAATTCAGCTCCCTTGTGCATATGCATTATGATACAGTATTTAATTACATGATCAGATACTATTTTTTTCTTATACTATTGCTACAGTTTCCCAGAGTGTGCTCAGTCATTCTGTGGGGATGGTGCATGTGCAGTCCAATCATACATAGGAGCTGCCAGGGGCTGGAGCATGTGCAATACAAACAAAATCTGTGGAGAATTTAGTAGCCAACGTCTAAGAAGACTCAGTTGACTATGTGTGAACTGAGATTTTTCAGTGACTCATAACTTGGTCCTACTTGGGTGTTTTTTTACAGCAACAACAAAAGGCACATTCCTGACAGCAGGTGACCCCCTGTCAAATGTCCAGTCCCAATCCAAAGCAAGGAGGTGTGAAAGCTTCTTTAAAAATGATAATAATCTTACAACCAGTTCATTAACATGGACAACATGAATTTTTCCATGCTCTCATTCTCCAAAACAACTGAACCATTTTAGCTGAAAGTTTAAAAAAAAAAAAAAAAAATCTGTTTGAGGTAGATGCCTGGCATGGAAAGTTTCAACCTGAATGGTTTAAGTTTGGCAAAGATATAAGTAAGTGAAAACAGGGTCTTATAATGGGAAGCGTTGGGCAAACCTAGTTATAGGCATTGCTACCTACACCACCTATAATACATTTTTGGCATCAGAAATGCTGAATCCTGAAACAGATTTGTAGAAAATGGGCCAAATTCTGTCTTCAAATATGCATGCGCACAGTGTTCTTTAAGAAAATTTGGCAGGGGCTACATTTAAAAAACTCACTTGTTTAGAACAGACTTTATGGACTTGGTTCTGTATTTGTTCAGTATATCAAACTCCCAGTAAAGTCAGTGGGATTCTGCTCATGGAGTATCTGCACGATCCTGCACTAGGGGCACAATTTTCAAAACTGTTTTCTTAAGACGCACGTGCAGCTCAAGCATATGTACATGCAAAAAGGCCCTCAGGACAATATGGCAGATAGATAACCATGCTCCTAAGAGCCCACTTGTATATATGAATGTGGGATTTGCACCATGTTTGTATCCTTTCTTGAAAACTGGAGTTAGTGAGCCAGATTCATCCCTGGTATAAACCCATTGTCTTCACTGGAGTTACATCAAAGATAGAGTTGGCCCATATTTAAGCATCGTTATTTAGGCCATTGAAAGCAAAGTGATCTTGCACTTGGCAGTCTAAACTAATTTAGAATAATTGAAAATTAGATGTCAAGTTTCATAATTGAAAGTGGATATGTTATTACTAGATTACTAATTACTATATAATTACAATACCTATCTCACAAATGTGTGTTGTCAGGCATAAGCAATTAATGTTGGTGAAATGTGCTGAGATTCTATAGATGCTAAGTAGGGTTATTAGATATTATATCATTTGTCCTTGGTACAATGTAGGAATATGGTTAATGCCTACTTGTGGGCTAATGACAATGGTATACGGTTTTGTGGTTAGAGCAGGGAACTGGGAATCAGCGCTCTGGGTTCTGTACCCAGCTTTTTCACTGACTCACTGTGTGATCTTTGGGCAATTCCCTAAAGGCTTGTCTATACAAAAAATTGTACTGCTTTATCTAGCCCAGTATAATTAAAGTATTACAACCTCTGTAATAAGGAGTCAGTTATAGAGGTGTGTGACCAGAGTCCCAGGGGAGCCATACGGAGGTTACTCAATTAGGGTGAACTACAAAGAATGGGGCAGACAATCCCCAAAGCTGGTGGATATTCCAATACTTAGATTTACCAAGTCAGCACAAATCCGGTTCTATAATACTTTACGGTTACTCAGAAGCCAACAACACAGTTTCCTTAAAGTAACCCAGTCTTAGGCCTCCACCCAGACACCCAAGTCAAATATGATGAGGATTACTGAAAATCTTATTCATCATATAATAAAGTTCTGCCAATCCCAAAGGATCGGACACACTATCTCCCAGGTTAATGAATATTTCAGCTCTTACCCAAATACGTGTTTACAGCTAATTCTTATTAACTAACCTAAAATTTATTAAAAAAGAAAAGAGAGAGAGTATTGGTTAAAAGATCAGTATGCATACAGACATGAGTACAGTTCTGAGATCAGATTCATAGTAGAGATGGTGAGCTTTGTAGTTGCAAAGATTTCTTTCAGTATTAGTCCGAGGCTATAGTCCTATGTCCATATTCAGGGTGATCCAGATGGGACTCTGGAGATCTCAGTCTTAGGACTTAAGCTTCCCCTGCGTGAAGCATCAAGCAGATCTGAGATAAAAAGGATCAGGACCCAAGACATTTTTGTATAGTACCAGGCCTTCTTTTGATAGCTTGGAGTCCTTAGGTGAACAATAGGCAATCATGGAGACTTTGAAGTAGACCTATTTCCTAAGCATCACTGGTAATTAGCTACATGGATTAACATAAGGCAGTTGCCTGTTTTCCACCATTCACAGGTGATTTGCTGTACATTTCAGAGAGATGAATACAGTGATATCACTATGTTTACAGTTCATTTAAATGATATTTCCTTTTGATGTCTGAATTAACAGAATACAGCATAGCTCGGGACTCTCGATTACATTGTTAACCTCTAACAATATATATGTAAACACACAAAAACACAAACATTATCTACCAATATGTCCCTAAAAGTTGAATCTGGGTCAATTATCCTGCAAGCTGCTTAACCCTTTCTGGCCATGCGTCATATTGTAGGTTTGTTTACAGATGGAATTTCAGAATAAGAGCTATCACTATTCCAGAATAAGGGTATCCATACATGGAGTTATTGCACTTTAAATTAACACTCTACCTTAAGATGAAACAAGTTTCAAGTGTAGACAAGCCCTTTTTCCTGTTTGGGGAGTAAGCGATCCACACTAGAGGTTATTCTGGTATAACTATTTTGGTAAGAAATCACACCCTTAACTGACATATTTATATCAATACAAAATTTGCACGTAGCCCAGTCCTTAGGCCCCAATCCTGCAAAGACTTCCAGATCAGCTTAACTTTACATATTGTAAGTAGTCCCATTGAAGTCAATGTGTAAAATTAAGCAGCAGAGGCATAAATCTTTGCAGGATGAGAGCCTTAATCACAAAGTGCCTTAGTTTTGCCTTCTGAAAAATGGGGCTAATACTCACAAGCGATTCTCAATTCTGTATGTACCTGTGGAGTGCTAAGGTGGATAACAATGGACAGGTGAGCTTTCATTGGGTCAATACTGTCACACGTCAAGAAAATTTAAATTTGTGTTTTACAGAGAAAAGTTAGATTAGACACTTTCAGAAGAATTATTGCTTGGCTCATACATTTCTTTTTTTTAATTGCATTGTGCTAAGGATTTATCTGGGCTTTCAATGATTGGTTGTAAGGGGAGCGTGGTTAGAAGGAATTATCATTTGAGATGGGGATAAGGGCAACATTGTGGTGGTTGGGGCCATGGGTTTGACTTAATCAACCTTTGGTTGTAATTTAACAACAGATGACATATTCTGATTCCCCCGCAAGCTTCCCTGGTTCTTGTACAGTTCAGAAACGGAAATGTCATCAGGTGATTCATGATGAGTGCTGTGAAGGTACAGATACACAATAATATTTAGTATCTATATAGTGCTTAAAGTTTTCAAAGAGATGTACACACCAGAGAAGGTGGGTTCTCTCCATGAAGGTTTCACAGAATGACTTTAGGGTTAATGTATCCTAAAACAAGTTATTTTCTAAATCTGAAGTAGTTGATGTGGAAAAATTTCAGTCATTTGTGCATTTTGCAACATCGTTGGTAGCAAAAATGTAGGCTGATTTTCTCCTAATTATTCCTTATTTTCCCTCCGAGGGCAGGAAGAACTTCATCAGTTGTATCCTTTTGGACATCCCATCCCTTGCACTTGGGGATGACATGCAAGATCACTGTCTAATAAGTTTGCACAATGTTTATATTAGCATAGTTTTCACTGGTATCCTTTTTTGTGTGGCATCAACACCATCTGTTTGAGCTAGTATTGGTAGGTGATAGCTTCTAAAGGTATGTCTTCACAGCAGAGTTATCCCAGGCTCCTACTTGGGTATTGCTGCTACCCCAGCACCCATACACAGATGAAGCCCTCTTGCATGAATATACTTATGCTTTCAGCCTGGGCTAGCTGGCTGGTCTGGTGCTATAGGCTAATGGTCAGGTTCTGCTTTCACTGGTACTGGGTAACCCACCCATTTTGCAATCAGGGCGCAGGCTAAACCAGTCAAATGCCAACAGTCCGACTCCTCTGATGCTTTCCCAAAATTCCCTCTCCCCCATGTATTGAAAAGGACAGACAAGTTCTCTTACAGTTTACTGGGAAAGAATCATAGAGTGGGTCAGCTTACAGCAATGCTAAGAACCATGGGATATGCCCCTAGAAGTCCTAGCAACACATGAATCAGTGTGGAGCAGTAACTCAGGTATGGTTTTGCAGTGTGGCTGCTCACATCCAGGGTAGGTTAAGCCAGGGGCTGTTCATCTGAATAAAGACATACCCTAAGTCAGTGATGTGTAGAGGAGTAATGGAAAGAGAGTTGAAACAAAAAACAGTGACCATAGATCCATGGTCTTTAGAGGTGTAAGTGGGAGATTAGAGGAGAAGGAGGGAGTGACTGGTTGGTCCATACTAAATCTAAACAATTAGGTTTGTAGACTGAGCCACATGAAATCCATGCAGCACACACCCCTGAGACTTGACATTACATAGCGGACAAGAGGCGCCAAAAGAGCATTGTAGCACGCTCTTTGTCTCTCTTTCCTCTCCGGTTAATTCCTGGTGCTCCACCCTCCCTTTCCCCCTACCCCACCCCCCGGGGGTAACCTCCTAAGAAAAGAGACAGACACCTTATTCTTCAAAGACTTCTGCTACTGGCATTTTTCCAGCATTTTTGCTCCACCTTCCTTCAACCAGAAAAACAGGAAAACCAAGTTCTGCCTCATTAAAATTAACATGCTTACATGCTTGGGAACTGGACTACGCCCATGACTTGCAGGTTTTCTCATCCAAAACTGGGTGGGCACTAACGCTAAAATACTTTGTATGTAAACTTAATGTCATCATAAACTTGGGGGACAATAGAACTAAATGGCCACTAGAAATCCATGCCAAATTCTCTCTTGGTTGAAATAGGTGCAGCTCCATGACAGGAGCAGAGATTTTGGTGCCTATATTTTACTGAAGCATTTGAAATGTAGATCACATTTGGCTCCTGTGGTTTTCCCACCTTTAAACAATGCACAATAAACAAATGAAACAGACTACCAAGGAAATACAAATGAAATACATGCCTGCTGGCTACAAGACTCTTTCCCCAACATACACACTCTTGTAATATTGATCTAACTGGAAAATTGGTGAGAAAGGCTGATGCAGAGGTTAGGGCACTAGCCAAGGATTTAAGAGACCTGGATTTAAGAGACCTGGATTCAAGATCTTGTTCTACCATGTTCTACCACAGACTTCCTGTGCGACCTTGTGCAAGTCACTATTTGCCTAGTGCATCAGTTCCTCAGCTGTAAAATTAGGAATAATAGGGTTTGCCGGGGTGTTGTGAGGATAATACCCTAAAGATTGTGAGGTGCTCAGAGACTGTGCTAATGAGGGCCATGTTAACACCTAATCTAGCTAGAACTAAGTATTAAAACAGACAAGAAACCAAAAAGCTATTGTCCTAAATTCATAGTATTTGGAATCTCAACTGATTTTAGGTATTTCCAATATATCAACCACCTTGGTATCTTAAGTGCCAATATAAACATGTACATGCATAGATTGCTATGGAAAATAAGGGATAGTAACATTTTGACGTTAATATGCTGTGACCAATAGTTTATAAAATAGATTGACTGCATTACTGTTACAGATCCTTAATAACATTTGTCAGCTGTCGTCTGTTCCCTTACAGATCCTGTTCTATTTAAATGGATTTTATTACATCTTTTATTTCTTGGCAACGCTTCTAATGATTATTTATAAAAGTAAGTTACTTTATACATATTCTAAACACAAAACTCAGATGTGTGCGTGTTATATTGTGATGACTTGATGTACTTAGTGGTTTTGGTTTGTTTACGCTTTGTTATTCAACAGGTCAAGTTTTCAGTTATCCGGATAATTACTTGGCTCTTGATCTTGCGCTGCTGTTCATTATGACCACTCTAGAAGCAATCCGATTATACTTGGGTATGTTGATCTTAATTATCATTGTACACTTTAAGATGGAATGTTTGCCTCAGAGTCTTTACACATTAATCATGTTATGAATGTGAATGTCAAAACTTGCTGATTTAGCAGCGTAACCAATTATTTTACAGACTGTTAAACATATATGTTGTTAAACATTAATTGATTGATCTGTATTGCCAGAAGGGCAAATGATAATAGTTATATATTGGTTAAATATAATTTTTAAGTACCACTAAAAAGGAACAGATTCACAGAGAACAAGAACTGCTGGAAATGTAACACTAGAGTACTGCTGTGCTATTTATAAGTATGTATGTTGTGGGAGAGAATAAAGCTCAAAATATAGAGGCCCTGATTCTACTGAAGGGCTCCTTTACACTGCTCCAGCAGCATAAAAGCCGTCAGGTGGCTGGAAATAGCCCCCAGGGATTACCCAGTACAGAAGATTTAATTGAGCAACCTAGAGCTGCCACAATTGTTCCACACCCCTCCTTTTTGCAGCCCTCATTTACAGCACTACACTTGGAGGGCAGGGTATGGGGCAGGAGGGACTCTCACCTTGACTATGGCCCCTTTCCATTGGGTTAATGGGCTAGAGTGGCATAAAGGGACATATAAGCCTTGGTTCCAACCCCCACTGTAGGCATTACTGAGTCAGTCCGAAGGGTTGTGTGTGTTTGTTGGTGTTGGGGATTAATTTTTTTTATATGCCAGGTGTTCTTGAGACATTTATACCAGCATACACCGTGGGCTGCTGCTGAATTCAGCTAGGTTACATCAGGGATGAATTGTCTTCATTTTATAGTTAAAATGTGCCTAAAAGTAAATTCTCTGTATGTGTGCTCAGAGCCTGTTCGATGAAAATATTTTATAAATAGAAAAATAAGTTCCAAGTCAGAGGCAATTAAAAAATGAATAACAAAACTATTGACCCTAAAACTGGCTTGGACATAAGGTACAAAATTTTAACAAAGATGCTTAACAATTGGAACAGATGACTAAGAGATGTGGTACATTCTCCATTACTTGAAATATTAAAATCATATTTGGATCTCTTTATAAAAGATACACTCTAGTCCAGTGGTTCTCAAACTTTTTTTTCCACTTACCACTTGAAAGTTGCTGAGGGTCTTGGTGGACCACTTAATGATCTTTCCAAATGTTGTTTATACCGTTAGCTAACTATTGTAAAGCGCTTTGCATAAAAGAGCTGTATATAAAAAAAAACTTAATAATAATTAACTTTTTTTGTTCTACAAATAAAAGCACACAACTCATATTTTAATATCAGTAGTCTTACCTTTCAAATGTGATGGATGTGCCCTCTCTCCCCTGCCGCGGCAGGCCCCGAGCTGGGCCTGAGAAGGGGGGGGTTTCTCCCCCGCCACAGCACCCAGAGCTGAGGCTGGGAAGGAGGGCTGTCTCTCCTCAGCAGCCACAGCCCTGGAGCTGGGGAAAATTGCCTCTTTCTCTGGCCACCGCAGCCGTGCACATCCCAAATTCCCCCCACCCCCTCTTCTCACCCCATACCCCCTCCCACCTACCCCCTATTCCCCCCAAGGTCACCACCTCACCTTACATGTGCATCTTCTCCAGGGTCCAAGCACCTAATTAGTGGAGCCACGCCTGCATGGCTCCGCTAATTAAGTGGGTGGCCCTTCATTCTGTTGTGTGCGGCCGCCCAGGCGCGCACCTTAGATGGAACTATCTGCGGACCACCTGAATGGAGCTCGCGGACCAGTGGTGGTCCGTGGACCACAGTTTGAGAACCTCTGCACTAGTCGTCAAGTTGTCAGGCAAGATGTAGGAACCATGTGGTGAAATTTAATGGCCTTTCAAGCAACAGTCCAGACTAGATGATCATAATGATCACATCTAACTTTAAAATCTATTAATCTGGGGGAAATAATGTAGGAGTTGTGCTTAGGGCTTGTCTACATGTGCTGCGTGGATTTTCCACACCCCTGAGCGATTTAGTTATATCGATATAAGTCTGTAGTGTAGACCAAGTCTTAGAGTACCGGTAGATTGTGTTTTCTCCAAACTACCATCCTGGTCAGTGTTGAAATGACCGTGCTCATCTGTCTTTGGATTTGTTCTTAAGCTTACAGTCAATGGCCTCGATTCAGGAAGGCATTTAAGCATGTACTTACGTCCTATAGACTTCAAAGAGTCTTAAGCATGTACTTAAGTGCCCTTACTGAACAGAGCTGCTCTCCTGGGTGGGACCCAAGACATTGTCCCTGTAAACAGTCGAATCATGTAACCATTTTGTCTCCTCAAGGTACAAAGGGTAACCTGACAGAAGAAGAGGTTCCACTAGGGGTCAGTCTCGTGATTACTGTTGGCAGCATAATGTTGTCTGTCTACTTCCTGGTGTGGGAGACTTACGTGCTAAAAGCAGATGTCGTTATTAATGCTATTCTTCTTTTTACATATGGGCTTGAGGGACTACTACAGATCATAGCCATTGCTGCATTTGTCAGCTAAATCTCTGCTGCTCAGAGTTGTAAGGTACATCTGCTTCCAACATTTCTTCAGTAAAGAGACAACATGCATCTTTAAAGTCTAAAAGTATTTGGTTTCACTTTCTCCAGTGTAAAATACTGGGGAGGAAACTCATCCTTATATTACAGGGTTTAATATAGCCCTATTACAGCACAGCCCCCCATGAATAACCAGCTAAAATATTCTGTACAGTAGCTCTGTTCCACTGTTTGACTAAGTAGTTCATTTAGTGGCAATGGCCCTGCTTCAGGAAAACACTTAAGTACATGCTCCGCTATAAGTCTGAGTAATTCCATTGCAGTCAATGGGAGTGCATCTGGGCTTAAAGTTACACACATAATCAAGTGTATTCCTGCATTGGGTCCATGTACTGACCTGCTGTGCCTAAAGACGTACATGTGTATTTAATCAAAATTCTGCGTCAGATATTTCTATCCAAATCAGAACAAATATAAACCAGCATATTACTCTAGTTGTATGTTGGTGCAATGCCATTGATTTTAATGAAATCACACTGGCATAAAACTGGAGTAATGCAGAGGAGAATCAGGCCCTGTCTACATTAAAAGAAAATACCGTGGGCTCAATTCTGCACTACCAGGTACAGGGTTGTATTTGAGGGCAGAATTTTGTCCTGTTGTCCTTATTCTGATCTCACTTGTGCCTTTTACACCTTCGTAACTCCATTGACTTCAGTGGAGTTATTCTAATTGATACCAGTGTCTGAGAGAGCCGAATCAGGTCTCCTATATGCACAAGGGAGCTGTGTTACAGCTGTTGTGGGAACTACAGGTCTGACCACTCCTCATTTCCTCTAAGGCCACATCTCTGCTTTGGCAATGTAAAGGATGGGGGTTTTAAATGGGCATGAATGTTACGTCCCCTTTGTACTACCTGAGCAGTGTAGAATGGCCTTTTTATAAATAAGAATTAGGCCTTGATTTTTCCTTTTGAAAGATCAGCTTTAATGTTATGTAAGGTTTTTATCATCTCTGATGGATCTATTTTTATAACTTTCCTTTCCTGTTTGGTTAAATCACTATTTTAAAATCTGTTTGACTAAATGCAAGCTAAGATTTTGCAGTTGACCATGGGTTTTTGTAACAGTGTCATCATTGGGGTTTTTGTACATAATTATAGCCTTCATATTCATATGTTTTATTTTTGTATCAATTTAAAAAAAAAATAAAGAATTCATTACACCCTAATTCTGTTTGCAAGTGCAAAATATTTTGGACCGGCTTCTGGGGTGTGGCTAAGCCGCACAGCGCACAAGTTGCGGGGTTAGGCAGAGGGTGTGGAAAGGATGCCTTTGATTTTGCTGCTTTTATGTGCAGGCCAGTTCTCCTGTACATTGGGAGAGCATCCTGAGGTCTGCTTTAATTTACACCAGGCTGCAATGACTGCAGGGGGCTGAAAATGCAGCCAGGGACTGGCGCAGCCACACACCCTTTCCCCTGCTCTGCTGGCAGCAGGGGGGCAGTGATATAAGAGCCCATGTGGCAGCACTGTGCCACCAAAGGATCAATCTTAAAGTAGGGAAATTGTCCATGAGCTAGTTAACATCTGCTTCAGAGCCAGATTATACCTACAGTGTAACTAACATCAAAATCTGCATTTCTCCAGGCAAATTTCCTGGGGATGAAATCTTGGCCCTGTTAAAGCCAATAGCAACATTTCCCATTGATTTCAGTAGGGTCAGGATTTCACCCCAAAGTCAATGCAAGAACTATGGAAGTACGTCCTAAGAGGTAGCAGATAAACTGAGTGACTGAATGCTTTCATGCCTAATCTGCATAAGTCATAGTAATCCTTTTGTTCTTCTACATTTGCCTGGCATCATGGAATCTGCCCTGTCATACATTTTCTATTAATAAAGCAAAATGCACAACCTATAACCTGCTTCACCCACCCTACGCATGATGAAAGCATACCATGCATATTTATACCTTGTTTTATTGTATGTGTGTAAATAAATGCATGTTCATTTCCTGGTATTTAGTTATGCCCATCTCAGACAAAGGTAGAAATATAGGGGCCCATAACAGAATCCAAAGGAAAAACTATAAACAAAACCACAGTTACTTGTCTATATTGGAGCAGACAGGGATAGCACACCTTATAGTTAACTCTGAGTTCCTGTATTAGCTTCCCTCTTTTACTTGCCTCTGGTGGTCTGAACGGGTAGCTGCAAAGAGCACATTATACTAGTCCAGGTAGAGGTAACAAATGTCTAACTTCATTAATGATTTAAATACACTTGTTCTCTTGTTTCCAAGTGTTGTCTTGAGTCCCACAATTAATGCCTGAAGTCATGTGTCCTCTGGTGCAGATAAAGTACCCATCCAATGTCTCCTGGTGTTCCATGCTCTTTACAACCTTTTTCACCATATATGTAGATGGGCTCTACATTTGTAGCACAATGTTCTATGATACGTTGTCGCCTTTATGCATTATTCTCTGTACAGACTGTCAGTTGTTTTGAAATTCTCTCTGAAAGAAACTAGTGTAACACTTAAGAAAACTAATAACCGAAGAAGTCAACTAAAGCCTGGTCAACCCGCCCTCACACGGGTGTAGTTAAACTGGAGCAATCCCCTGTGTTGACACTCGTATTTTGGTTAGAGTGGGTATATTTTTGGCTTAGCTTCAACTTGTTCCCAATGTACTTAAGGTGAATTGAAGCCATTCTTAAATCAAAATAAGTGACTACATGGGAGTTTAACTAAACTGATTTAAATTCACACCTTTAGTTAAGCCAGTGTGACTATCCTTATAGATAAGCCCTAAACTCTCAAGCAGCACCAAATACTCAGAGTAGAGTCTAATGTTCCAGAGGGGGATTCTGAACCCTACTGCACTATTAATAATATTAGCTTGGCACACCCAGCTCTCTGGGTCAAAGGCTGATCTCACTGATTATATTGGCTATGGGCGGAGAGAAAAGGAACGAGATTGTAGAAGTGGGAGGCTAGTGATGACAGAGTTAAAGGTCCGCCACCTCTTTTCTCCTGTCTTGCTAGTGCAGCCTCAATCCACTGCCCATGTTCGTGATTCGGCAGTCGTCACATCTCATCTTTTACCTGAGCTCATTCACTCATTTGTACCCTGAAATTGTGGATGCCTAGAGCAAGGGGGGGACATTCTCTCCGTAAGTTGTGTGTTATTGCTTAAGCATGTTTAAACAGAAGTGCTGGAGTCCTGAGAGCCAGGCTTCTCCTCAATTGCACATGGGTAGGGCAAAGTTTTGGTACCAGAGGACTGTGAAATTACCAGGGTTTCTGGATGACAATATGAACTAGAGGATTTATACCATCCATGGAATGTTAAGTAGTTATGCTTTTATGCCCTCTTGTATGTCACCCTCATGCACTGAACAATCTCTTGGGTTGCATGTGCCAAGCACTCTCCCTCTCACACTTCAAAAAATTCATGGGTTCCATGAAGCCAGCAAGCCATAATGCTCACGCTCATCTCTCTGGTTGCTATTGCTACTGTGCCCGTTCCTATATTTAAACTCGATCCTACAACGAGCTCTGTCCAAGCAGATCACTGCCTGTGTGTGGAGCTCCTTTCAGGATCAGGGCCATAGACTAAACTCTTTGGGACAGAAATTTGTTATCTTTATTC
Source organism: Terrapene triunguis (assembly GCF_002925995.2). NCBI lineage: Eukaryota > Metazoa > Chordata > Testudines > Emydidae > Terrapene > Terrapene triunguis. The sequence goes on along the minus strand of NW_020664601.1, from coordinate 387,101 downwards.
GTACATTGTACCTGCTGTACAGCACAATGTACAGTTATATTGCGAGAGAGAATATTTTGGATTTCCTCTAGTATCCCAGCAACAGCAAAACAGGAATATCCTGTTAAACAGAAAGGGTGGCGGACAAGTCAATACTGTCTTTCACTAGATGGAGCCAAGTTTTGATTAATATATTTTATTTGCAGTTAAAAATAATACTGACAGACAAGCTCTCAGGCTCTGCAAGTCCTCTCTCTGAGTCAGTGGAGAAAAACATAGGAAAAAGGCTGGCCAGGTTCCTATAGTTGACTTTATTTCTGATGATTTAAAGGTGCCCTCTAAAGGATGAAATGGCACTTGTGCTATTTTCATATTCTTTATGGAGCTGAAAGGGTTTTTTTTTTTTTTAAGTTTCTACTTGATAGAAAGGAGTGTACAAGCCCAACTGTTTTCCCCTTTGCAGGGCACCTTTAAAAGGGACTGATCTTAGGGGCTGGGAGACAAATAGTTTAATTCACTAGCGTTCAGTGTTGGAGTTCAAAGTTCATATCTTCTTGTTTAGGTCAACATTTCAAATGCAGCTGGTGGTTTCAAAATAGGGCCTGATCCAAAGCCCCCTCAAAGTCAATGGGAGTCTTCCCATTGGCACCAAGGGGCTTTGGATCAGGCCCTAATGGAGCTCCCTTCATGTCACAAAAATCACCATACAATTATGTCTGCTCAGGAGAAGTCTAGGAACTGACTGGCATGGGTTATATAGTAGGTGCACAAGCAGAGCTGGGTGGGAAAGCTTACTCTGTATTTGCACTGTGCCTGGCATTAGTCAGAGCTGTTAGTCTCTTGAGGTCACCTGTTAGCTGGTTTCTCTCTGATGTTGCAATGCCAGTGAGGAGGAGGAGGATGCAGCAATGACCAAGGGCAGTGTTAAGGAGAGGAGGAAAAGATCCAAAGGTTATATAATCCCCATTCAGATGTTGGCAGGGAGGGGATTAGCCCTCTCCACTTAGAGCAAGGGTGGGCAAACTTTTTGGCCCGAGGGTCACATTGGGGTTGCAAAACTGTATGGAGGGCTAGTAGGGAAGGCTGTGCCTCCCCAAACAGCCTGGCCCCCACCCCCTATCCAACCCCTCCCACTTCCCACCCCCGACTGTCCCCCTCACAACCTCCAACTCATCCAACCCCCCCTGCTCCTTGCCCCCTAACCACCCCTCCTGGGACACCCCACCCCTAACCACCACCCCCCCCAGGACCCGACCCCCTATCCAACTCCCCCCGCTTCCTGTCCCCTGACTGCCCCGATTCCTATCCACATCTCCGCGCCCTGACAGGCCTCCCGGGACTCCCACGCTTATCCAACCCACCGTTCCCCGTCCCCTGACTGCCCCCCCCCCCAAGATCCTCCACCCCCTGCTCCCTGTCCCCCGGGACACCCTGCTCCTTATCCAGTCCCCCCGACCCCCTTACCATGACACTCAGAGCAGCATGTCTGGCCGTCGCACCGTCCGGCCAGAGCCAGACACGCTGCTGCGCTGCCCTGCAGGAGCGCGCAGCCCCGCCACCCAGAGTGCTGCCCGCGCAGCGGCATGGCAGCGGGGGAGGGACCGGGGGCTAGCCTCCCCGGCTGGGAGCTCAAAGGCCGGGCAGGATGGTCCCGCGGGCCATAGTTTGCCCACCTCTGACTTAGAGGAAGAACAGTTGCCTTCCCTGAATGCAGGGATTTACAAATAGCTGGGCTGGTCCAGCTGAGGGAATTCATTTTCTATCCCCCAGTGTCGCTTCTCGGGACAGCAAGGGCTGTGAGTCACCTTGTTACCACCTGCCTCCAGCATGATGGAGTCTGACCTGTGCTAGCTGGGTATTAGCTCCCTTACACAACCAGCCTGTCAGCCACTCTCCTTTGGGCTACACCAACCCTGTCTTCACTTTTGCAGGTTGACAAGAGATGCACCTCAGCCCCCAGGTCCCTTTGAAGTGTCCCTGTGTGGTCTCCAGCCCCTGATCACTGGATACCCACAGAAATCCCACATCCTCTGTTCCCAAAGGAACAGCGTACCACAGTTCACTGCTTTACCTTATACCATTATGCACAGCACTTGAGTTCAATTATAAAACAAAAGGAAGTTTGTTGAAGAAAGAATAAAGATTCAAATAAAAACCAAAGTGAGAGATGGGGACAAATGGTTACATATAAAACAAAATCATACCACGCATTCTAGAGACTAAACCTAACCAAGCTAACCTATCTAAAGCAGATTCTCTCTCCCAAACTTCTTTCCAGTGTTTTCAGCCAAGCCTGGCTGAGATCTCTTTTTCATGAAGCAAACCCACTGCCAGGTTATTTCCTAGCTAAAGGGTGCCAGGGTGTCCCTCTGCACTGCCAAATATACCAGAACAAACCTTTGATGTTCACCTTAAACTAGGGTCTTTCACCTGCTGGTTACCTCTTCCTGCTAGTTTCCTTCTGAAGTCTCCACTAGCTCTTCATTAGCATTTTTAGTATGCTAATAGACTCCTACTGTATGACATACAATACACAGTGGTCCATCATGGAGATAAGTGTCTCCCATGCCCTGCTGAGAAAAGTTTGTCTCAAGACAAACTACATTTGAGTAATCTGCTTTTAACTACAGACCTAGAGAACTTAATTTCTAGTATATACCCATATAACTCCTCACACATTTTCTGTACATTCACAATGATTATGATGATCGGTGTAACACAGGCTTTCAGCACAGACCTTACATGACCCCTTTTGATGAACCCATGGGATCCCTGTTCCCCTCTGTACCCCTGTGCCCTCTGCCAGTTGGCATGGAGTCCTTGGGTCACACCCCCTCTAGCACAATACCTGGCAGACATGCTGTAAGGAGTTGAGACCAGAGTCTGACTGAGAATTAGGGAGGAATGAACTCTAAGGAAGAGGCTAGAGATGAGTGGAGAACCAGGAGAGCACAGATGGGGGTCTCTGATTCTCTGGCCCCTGGCTGCAGGGAGCTATACTTTAGATCTCTTCTCTGGACTGGGCTCACAAGCTTTGCTTTATACCTTTACTTTGGTTGCAGAAAGCCCAGTAACAGGCCTGGTCTACACTTAAAAGTTAGGTCGACATAGCTATGGTTCTTGGGTGTGAAAAATTCACACCCCTGAGTGCTGTAGCTAAGCCAAGCTAACCCCCGGTGTAGACATGGGTAGGTCGATGGGAGAATTCATCTGCCAACCTAATTACAGCCACTCAGGGAGGTGGATTACTATCCTGCAGTGATGGAAAACCACCTTCTTTCAGCATAGGAGGCGTCTACACTACGGGAACGACAGTGGCATAACTACAGCACCGCAGCTGTGTAGCACTCATAAATCCGGCTATGCTTCTGTTTGGCCCTTGAAGAGTCAGGACGTTCCCATTTACTTTGCTATTTTACAACAAAGCAGACCACAGTGGTAGTTAAACTCCTTTCCTGATTCAGCCGGCCTATCACATGCCACAATTCCGCCTCATCAAGGAAATCAGCATAAGGAAGAAAACTGTAACCTACAGTGTATGCCATTGTAGCCACTGCCTTCCTAAATACTCCTAGGGCTTGATTCTCCACTGCCCTTGAGCTGTCTCATTTACACCAATGCAAACTGGGTGTAAAATGCTACCAGTCTGACATGCTGGCATTTTATACCCACCAGGGGAGGGATAGCTCAGTGGTTTGAGCATTGGCCTGCTAAACCCAGGGTTGTGAGTTCAATCCTTGAGGGGGCCACTTAGGGATCTGGGGCAAAATCAGTACTTGGTCCTGCTAGTGAAGGCAGGGGGGTAGACACAATGACCTTTCAGGGTCCCTTCCAGTTCTATGACATAGGTATATCTTTGCACTCATATAAATTACTATTGAGGACCAGGCCCCTCACCTCAGAACATCTTTCTAAGCAATAACACCCTTTTTGATCTGTTCTCGCTGTCTGGAGCATGGGCATGGCATAATCAAGCCACTGATAATATTTACAAATGTACAAGCCTGCTGGCATGTATAATTATAAGGGCCAACCCTTCTGAAACAGGCCGAGCAAGTGTGGTGAAAACTGCCTTAAAAATGAAGAGGAACGCATATTTTAAGACGCTTTAGATTGAGTGTTGGGTGTTGTTTATGCTGCAGGGAAAAGGCCTTTGTTCTCAAGCCATCCTGGGGTGTTTGCTGCCAGCATGAAACGACCAATACCTAGAAGCAAGTTCGCCTTCAGGGATTTAGCACTGAGAGATATTTTGGAAAGATATTTCGGGCCTTATTGTTTTATGGGCTGCCTTTGTTTGCAAGCAATAATAAAACTGAAAAATGAAATACAAACAAAGCTCTGCATTCCTCAAGAACTCATCAGCTGCTTTATCATAGACTCATAGACTCATAGACTCATAGACTTTAAGGTCAGAAGGGACCAATATGGTCATCTAGTCTGACCCCCCGCATGATGCAGGCCACAAAAGCTGACCCCCCCACTTTCCCTTAGCTCTGCTGTTGAAGTCTCCAGATCGTGATCTAAAGACTTCAAGTCGCAGAGAATCTTCCAGCTTGCGACCCCTGCCCTATGCTGCGGAGGAAGGCGAAAAACCTCCAGGGCCACTGCCAATCTACCCTGGAGGAAAATTCCTTCCCGACCCCAAATATGGCGGTCAGCAGAACCCCGAGCATACGGGCAAGATTCTCTAGCCAGACCCTCATTTTACCAGCGATGGCCGTTATTGCCTAATTGATTAGAATCACGTAATCCCCTCAAACCATTCCCTCCATAAACTTATCTAGCCTAATCTTGAAGCCAGATAGGTCTTTCGCCCCCACCGTTTCCCTCGGAAGGCTGTTCCAAAATTTCACCCCTCTGACTGTTAGAAACCTTCGTCTAATTTCAAGCCTAAATTTCCCCACGGCCAGTTTATATCCATTCGTTCTCGTGTCCACATTAGCACTGAGCTGAAATAATTCCTCCCCCTCCCTGGTATTTATCCCTTTGATATATTTAAAGAGAGCAATCATATCCCCCCTCAGCCTTCTTTTGGTTAGGCTAAACAAACCAAGCTCCTCGAGTCTCCTTTCATAGGAAAGGTTTTCCATTCCTCGGATCATCCTAGTTGCCCTTCTCTGTACCCGTTCCAGTTTCAGTTCATCCCTTTTAAACATAGGAGACCAGAACTGCACACAGTACTCCAAGTGAGGTCTCACCAGCGCCTTGTATAACGGAAGCAGCACCTCCCTGTCCCTACTAGAAATACCTCGCCTTATGCATCCCAAGATCGCATTAGCTTTTTTCACAGCCACGTCGCATTGCCGACTCATAGTCATCCTGCGATCAACCAGGACTCCGAGGTCCTTCTCCTCCTCAGTCACTTCTAACAACAAAGCAAGATTTGTGTTTATCTCCCTGTGGGAATTTAGTACACTTTATTTGTAGGAACATAGGAATTGCCATACCAGATCAGACCAGGGCCAACCTAGTCCAGAACCCAGTTAAACTAGCTAGCAGGGGTAACAATAGTAGCAAAAATGCAACAGCTCGGGCTTCAGCATGGACTAGCAACCTGAGAAGCCTGCCAGGGCCCTGGTTGCTAGTCTATGCTAAAGCCCAGGCTGCCATCAGGTAGCCAAGCTCGTTAGATTAAAGCCAGCATCGGTATGCCTACCTACATTACAAACACACCTTTACTTTCCAGTGCAGACATGCTCTGACTGTAGGCAGCCCCAGTTGCTTAAGAGGAAGGTGCAAGAAACCCTGCACTCAGGAGCTATGAGATAACCTGCCCCCAAGTGGGACTGTTCCCTCCTAAGCTCTAATAGTTCGAGGATGGCTCCTGCCATAAAGCAGGAGGGTTTTTATCCCAGCCCAAACTCTTGGTTTTTTTAAATATTTACGATTCTAGCTCTGGATGTTCTTATTAGCCATATAAGTCTCTAATCCCTTTTTGAGTCCCACCAAGAACTTGGCCTCAATGGTTTGTGGCGGTCAGTTCCACAGGTTAACTGTTGATTGTGTGGAAAAGCCTTTCTTTTCTTCAATTTAAATTTGGTGCCTTTCGTTTAATTGAATGTCCCCTTGTAATAAGAGAATGGCCACTGCAATTCGCCCTCTCTACCTTTTCTATACAATTGTCTGATACAGGTTTACATTACCCTCTTCCCCCTTCATGCTTAACCGGAGTTCATTTCATTTCATGCATGTGTGAACTGCCTGCCCCCCCCCAGCCCCAAACTCTCCTCTGTGCTTAGTGATCATTTTCTGGTTTATACCACTGGAGGTGGGCAATCAAAGCTGTCACATTCTTGACTTTGCTGATACACAATGTGCTGATTATTTCCAGCTCTGGCATTAGGGCACAATCCAAAGCCCACCGAAATCGTGGAAAGATTGCCACTGACTTCAACTGAGGTTGGATCAGGCCCTTAGACTACTTCTTAATCCTCTAAGTCGCTCCTTGCCCTTCCAGTTTTCAATCCCTTTCCTTTAGGCTAAACACTCATTATTTACCAGGGTAGTGGCACTCTCAGGAGTCTATACTGATAGCCTAAAGCCATGTACCTTTTCCCATAGGACAGGGGTTCTCAACCTTTTCCTTTCCAAGGCCCCCCCCAACATGCTATAAAAACTCCACGGCCCACTTGTGCCACAGCAACTGTTTTTCTGCATATAAAAGCCAGGACCAGCATTAGGGGGTAGCAAGCGGGACAACTGTCCGGAGCCCCATGCCACAGGGGGCACCATAAAGCTAAGTTGCTCAGGCTTCAGCTTCAGCCCAAGGGTGGCAGGGCTTGGGGCCTCAGGCTTCAGCCCCATGAGGTGGGGCTTCAGCTTTCTGCCCTGGACCCTAGCAAATCTAATGCCAGCCCTGTTTGGTGGACCCCCTGAAACCCAGTTGTGGCCCCACCAGGGGGCCCCGGACCCCTGGTTGAGAACCACTGTCATAGGATATAGCATTTCATAGTGAACCATGTGGCTATTTCCATAATTTATGTGTAGCATAGCGTAATGTTTCCCTGGTGTTATCCAGACCAGTGACCCGCTAGGTTACGCCAATCCTTGACTCTGGGAGCCAGCCTTATTCTGCTTTGCTGTGAGAGCCCCCACTCCCGGGCTGTTCATGCACAGCCTTTGGCATGTAAGTTGCTCCGTGGATTGTGCAACCAAATGACACTAGCCAATATATCCGGTCCCGGACACAACCCCAGGAATCTCCGTCTTGCAGTGTCCAGTTATGCCCGCTGGACCCTGCAAGCTTATATAAGTTTGTCAATTTAACAAAGAAATTGATATGCACCAGGCTTGTTATCCCAAGGGGAATCTCTGACACACTTTAAACCAAATGCAGTGCTTCATGTAGAATAAACAAACAAATCTATTAACTATAAAAGATTTTGAGTGATTATAAGTCAAAGCACAACAAGTCAGATTTGGTCAAATGAAACAAAAGCAAAACGCATTCTAAGCTGATCTTAACACTTCCAGTGCCCTTACAAACATAGATGCTTCTCACCACAGGGTGACTGGTTGCCCTTCAGCCAGGCTCTCCCCTTTGATCAACACTTCAGTTGCTTGGTGGTGATGTCTGCAGATGGAGGTGGAAGAGAGAGGAGGAGCATGGCAAACATCTCTCCCTTTTATCATGTTCTTTCTTCCCTCTTGGCTTTGGCCTCCTCCCCACTTCAGAGTCAGGTGAGCATTACCTCATCACAGTCCCAAACTGACCAAAGGAAGTGGGGTGACTCACTCAAGAGTCCAACAGATCCTTTGTTGTTGCCTAGGCCAGCGTCCTTTGTTCCTGTGAGGCTGGGCTGGGTTTGTCCCATACATGCCCTGATGAGGTGTGAACTGCCCCTCTGCTCTGGACAGTTTTTGCCTGGGCTTGCTTTAAGCCATGAGGACACATTTTCAGCCTCTTAACTATATATATGAAATTACAACCTATAACATTACTGTAACAACAATTACTAGAACATCACTATAACAACAATGCTCAGTGCATCATGAGCCTTCTGCAGACAGCCGACATGACAAACTTTGCATTGGATACCACACAATCATATTATAAGGATGAATATGGGGATGTAGGGTGTTCCCACGAGGTACAGAACATCACACATATGCAGCCAGAATGGGATCTCTTAGTACATTAAGATTAAGGTGTGTTGTCCCTAGAATCCCTGAAACTACAGGTGTGCATCCTGGGAAGGTCAACTCAGCCTTTAATCACTCTGAAGTATGTCAAAGGTACATAATACAGGTTACTGAGAAAGGACCTTGTGTGTGAAACCTTAAACCAGGAGGTCCTACTCACTTTCTGGGCGAGATTAAAGATCCCAAGATGCTTTTCATAAAAGAGTAGAGGCTCTTTCCAGTGAGCTGGCTAAGCCGTCCCCTCCCTGTTATATGTGGTGGTTAATATCTATTTGCCTCTTGCCCTCCACCCTAGGGGTGGCTTCATTTTAATGGTGTTGTAATATACACAGGGTTTACGAAGCATTTTTAGAAAAATAAAGGAATCATTGTGTGTCTTATATACACACACAAGGTATGTATCACTATTTGTATTGGTGGTGAAAGAGGATATTCTTCTGCTAAAGCTGGGCTTCTAAAACGATAACTGTCATTCAGTAAACTGGATCTCTCTCAGTCCAGCCTCGCTGTGTGCATCTTGTCGTGCGACATTCCACTGGTGAGAACTCAGCAGGGGCGTTTTCTCTCCAGGTAGTACTGCACATATGCAAGGTAGAAAGCTGAAAATCAAGTCCCCTCCCATAACATATAGGGCAGGAAAACACTGTGTGACAAGATTGGACCCCAGGAGCTCAGGCTGTTACTACCACACCAGTGAACTGGCACAAATCCTTTGCTCATCTGTTTCCCGACTGCAAGAAAGGTGTGTGGTATCATGGAATTTGTGTTAACACTCAGCCCCCATTATACATGGTTTGGATAAGTCGCCAGTATGAACTGACCAGCCCCTCAGCTGGTGGCACTATCTTAAAATAGTGTATTATTGCATAGCTGAAATGAGAGACTTGGTAGGGAAGGTACAGAGACACTTCTTTTAAAGTAATAATAGTTTACAAATATAGAACCAGATTTCCCAGAGTTCGGTTCACATTCAGACACCAAAATAAGTGCCCAGATTTTCCAAATGGAGCTCAGCATGCGGGATTGGCACCTTCTCTTCGAGGACCCCAAAGCACAATTCACATGTCCTCTCTCCCTATTTTGCCAAAAGATACATCAGAATAGCCCAGTAACAGACTCAGTTTCAGGGTAAGCATTGTCTGCCCATGATGGGAGGGGAGTGCCTTGTACCATCCTTTAAGGATCTCCCCGGCCTTTGAAGAAGAGGAGGAACACTGGAAAATTTGAAGGGACTTTTTGGTTTCCAAAGGAATCCCTCTCCCAGAACATAAGAAAAGTTCTCCCTGCAGTACGGAGACCTGGGTTCTAGTTCCACCTCTAGAACTGACTCATTATATAACCTTTGACAACTACTCTCTGCCTTGGTTTCCCCACCAGACAGATGGAGACAGGAATATGTCCCATTCTTTGTAAAGTGGGCTATTTAAGCCTTAACTATATTGAAACCAATGGGACTTCTCATAAAACTCAGGCCATGTCTACAAGCTGTGCTTCTGTAGCCCTGTACATACAGACTTGCTACAGTGACAGAAGGGGTGTTTTCTGTTGCTGTAGTAAATCTACCCCCTCAAGAGGTGGTAGCTAGGTCGACAGATAATTGTCCAATCAATCTAGCGGAGTCTATATGGGGGCTTAGGTCAGTTTAACTGTGTTGCTCAGGGGTGTGAAAAAATGTTCACGCCCCTGAGAGATGTAGCTTGTTTGACCTAAGTTTTAGATGTAAACCAGGCCTAAAGATTAGGATGTGTGGAAGAGTTTCCAGGATCAGAGCCTGAGGAGGTGCCACTTCTGAAGCATGAGAATACACAAACTTCCCAATGGTGCAGTAATATATACCCTGATGCCCTCAAAATCTTGCCCAGTAAACACTTAAAAAAAAAATCCCTCATCTGTCCAGCCAAGTGTTTCATTTCCCTTCCTTCCAACCACAGATTTAATGAACCCTGAAAATAGTCACCTATAAGCAGAACAGTTACTAAAGTGGTTTTCCCAAGTGTTCTGCTTGGTGCCATCAGCCCTTCAACAGTCATGGTGGATCGATCCTCTGTGTCCATAGAGTAGGAGTTGAGGGAATCGCATGCCTCTGAAAACTCTCTCCTGACCTGATCTAGCATTCCTTGTTCACCCAAAATTCTCAATGAACTCAATAGGGACCTGATCCCACTCTCATTTACAGGGGTGTAAACCTGGAGTAACTCCACTGAAGTTAGTTATGCCAGTGTAAATGCAAAGTGAGAGCAGAATGTGTCTCTAGGTGGTATGAGAGGGGTGTGCAAGGACTGGGGTCAGGCCCCTGCTGGCTCCCATATGCTTAGGAGGAGGTGCTATTACTAGTGCTCGTTCATCTTGTATGGAACAGTAACACAGCAGTGAAGCTGGAACAGCGATTGGGAGCCCAAGCCGCCCGTGTAAACCCATTGATTTCCATGCACAAAACTAGCGTAACAGTAGAATCAGCCCTTTCCTCCCTGCACTTCGTATCTACCCCTTGACTTCAATAGGCTTTGCATCAGGCCCTGTGTGCATTTGCCCAAGACGGAGGCTATTTGTCCACATCCTCTGCCTCACTGCAAATTTCCACATTGAAGATGCCAAGACAGGGAGGCCCTTAATTACCCAAGCAGGAAAAAACACCTAGGGAGACAGAGTGAGCCTGTGAGCCAATGGAAAGCTTGGGAGAGGTGGCTCATGCTTCACAAAAGACGCCTTGTTCTCCCCACTGAACTGCCAGGTCAGTAATTTCCCCTCCTCGTTCTCTCCCGCCCCCGCTGCCCAAATCTTCCCAGATGACAGAAAACAGAAATAACGCCCACCCCAAAGCCCTCCCTGCCCTTAGCCCAGGCAGCATGGAGCTCTGCTCCCCCACCTGCTGCGCCAGGTGTCAGCAGAGGCGCCCAGCACTGGAGGCAGCTCCAGGGATGCCACCTGACAGCCAGGGCCTCAAGCTCCTAGTTACACAGTAACCTGTTGTCTGGTTGTGGCTCCACCTCTCCCTGCCTCCCAGCCCTCCCCTCCCTGTGCTGTTCCTCCACTGCCCAGACGCCACCTGCTCTCAGTGAAGCTCGGGAGACTGAAGTGGAAGACAGGGGCAGAGTGAATATAAAAAGGAGCCACCCTGGAAAATTAGGTGGGTTCCCCCCTCCCTCCTTCTCTGTTAAACTATTCAGCTAAAAGCCTCTGGGACACTGGGGCTGCATCCACATCAGCCAAAGCACTTTGCTGAGGGAAAAGCAGAGGGGCGCCTGGTGTGCTGAGAATGGCAGCAGGACTTCCCTAACAGGGCACCGCTAACTGGGAGAGGAAAGAGACCAGGAAACAGCAGAGGCTTCTCAGCACTGGTAAGTCTCACCTCTTAGTTCTCCACAGTCCATTATTCTCTGTGACATGTGCCTACTTCAAAGAATGGCGCCATGCAGCTGGGGAAGCGTGTGCATCTGGGGCAGGGAAAGGTGGTAAGAATTTAGTGCTGGGAGACATTAAAGAGAGGGATTTCTCTAAAGAAGGAAAAAGCAGCAATTTTTCCAGTGTTTTCCTTTTCTCGCCCTTTCCTGCCCAGTGTCCTACCTCCAGTAGGTGGCACTTTCTTGGCAGGGGACGGCTGTTTGGCAGAGAAGAGGCTTTTCAATGAAGTCTGAAGATTGTATTTTTGTGTTGCTGTTTGTTTGCAAACAAACATTGGTGTTTCCTCCTCTCCGGAGAAGTTGGAAGGAATTTTCCCTGTTTCATATTTGGGTCCTTTCCTACTTGCTGGTTTGCTGGGTCGTCCCACAGCACACAATTTTACACTGTACTTAAAAATCTAGTGGGAGTAATTTCTGAGCGGCAGGGCTCGCCCATGACTGTGCAGGCTCCCTGAAATCTTTCATTCTATACCTGTAGCAAGAGAGATTGTCTGTATACTCTCCCCGTTTTGCTTATTTGGATGTTAAATGCCCTCAGGGGGACATTTGGCGAGACTAGATTTCTTTGAAGTGTTGACTGATGGTATTTTTAAACTCTGGGAATTATTCCTCATATTGTGAAACAATCAGGCAGTAAAATACGATGTTACATCTCCTATAATTAGGGCCATTCCATGTGATTCTGCCTCTGCTGGGCTGCTTTGAAAATGTTCCAAGAACTGTCTGGAAGATTAAACAGGGACAGATCCTTCAGTTCTTACTCATTCAAAAATCCTATTGCAGTCACTGAACTGCCACTGCAGGGTTTGCCCCACAGTGAGGCCAGTTTCCATGCCAGGGAAAGCAATTGCAGTGAGAGGGCCAGAATCCTCGACTGGTGTAAACTGTCCTACCTGCATTGAAGTCAATGGAGCTACTGCTGTCCACCACCTGAGAAGTTATCTGTGAGCCTTCTTAATGCCAAACAAAATACAGCTAATATGGGCTCCAAGAATTCCTCAGTAAAGCTTGCAGTTGTGTGTTCAAGGTTCCATTTAGTTATGTGATCAAGTGATTTGCTTGGGCACAGAAAAGAATGGTTCAGTAGAAAAAGAGACCCTGATAACTAAGCTCTTTGGAGGTATGGGCCTTTTTAAAAGGCTCTGTCATAAAAAAGGAGATTGAAAGCCACGGACTTTGCTATGGAAATGCAAATAAATGCAGTAGAAACTGTCATGCCGGGCGGCATATTGTTCTCATTTAAACAAGAGAAATTTAGAGTAATATAAATTATTTAATTACCATCCTAGATTTGCGGTCAGACCCGAACCTGATCCTCAGCTGGTGTCCAAAACTGGTTGTCTAGTATAGGTTGGTCTTTATGATAAAGTGGAACCAAACTGCACTGGAAACCACATGGGGAGACTTTATCATTAATATTATTTGTATAGTGGTAGGGCCTAGGAGCCCCAGTCATGGACCTGCTCCTCCATTACACTAGGCACTGTACAAACCTTAAAGTGATTGATTGGGATGAGGGTTTGCTTACTAGTGCCAGGTGCTGCTTAATGCAGGTGCATAATTATTTGTCTGACATATTAAAGCTCCGATCATTAGGTTTTGTAGTATAGCACTCGAAAGCTGAACCCACGCTAAAGGAACAGACTATGCAGAATCTGCTATGGGTATAAGTCAGCTGTGGTAGTGAATTGAGCTATGCCAATTTGCTCCAGCTGAGGATCTGACCCCTGGATCGGACAAATCACTTTCCTTTGTGCGTTGCAAAGGTGAGTGCCCTTTAGATGGGCTTGTGACTGTCCAGGTTTCTTATTAGGGACGAGGGAAATTTAAGAGGCCCCACAGTTTTAAAGGCCCCAAACGCTTCCAAAAATATTCCAGAGGTTATGTCAGATTAAGGAAAAAATGAAATATATCTATGTATTGTCAGTGTGTGTGTGTGTGTGTGTGTGTGTGTGTGTGTGTGTGTGTGGAGGTGGGGTTGAGGAATGTCCATAGGAAACAACTCAGAGCACCATGTGTGATCAATTAACTATTCTGGGGCATGAAAAAAAATCCCACATTAGGATGCGGGGGTGGGGGCAGGGGAGTGAAAATTTAATCTCACAGAATTATTGCCTGGATGATTCTCTCAGGGCTGGATCCCTCAGATATGTCCTCCTGTCTGTCTCCCTTCCTTTCTCCCTCTCTCTGCTCCCTCTCCCCCCCACATCCTGGTCTCTCTCTCTCTCTCTCTCTCTCTCTTCTGTGAATGCTGATTCCGGGAAGGCTAAGTTGTTTTGTTGACAACCATTTTCTCCCAGCACAGGGCCAAATTCTGCCCTGACTCACACCTTGCACAAACTTATAATTTCAGCGTGATTTGTAATAAAGCTACCCACTACCTGCTGATTCTACCCAAATATACACAAACCTGCCAGCCTTCCAAACATCTCCTCTGAGAGACGGTCCCCAGAGGCTGTGCCTTTGAAAGACCATGGACTTTCTGGAATAACATCACAGCCAGAGATTATTTCCCACCCTGCAATAAAAGACACCCAAATGGCCCAACCTTTGCAACTTTTCTTCCTGGAATGATGTCACAATGGCAGTGCATAGCATATCTAACACTGCAACATCATTCCTTTGCCAAGGTAGCCACATCAGATCTTGTTTGACCCATGTTCATTAGATAGATAGCAAACTGCCCACATTACTAGCTAAGAGCCTTCAAAACCTCTCACCTGATCTTTGAGATCTTTCTTTCTTCCTCTCCCATTCTACTCATCTGTAATAAGAAGCCTTATTGAAAAGCTTTCATAAACAACATGCATATGATTATGCTGCCGCTAATCTGAAATTCTCTAGCCACAGAATAGGTCGTGGAAGCTCCCAAACACTATCCCACCTATATTACAGCAGGGACTCTGGACCCCAGCCAAGAATGAGCTAGACATTATGCAATCTGAGGCCAAGCTGGGAACAAACTTTGGCTCCTGACTCCCAGTCCAGTGCCCTACCCACATGACCATGAGGCCTATTTATCGTATCTCTGGGAGTTGCCACTGCTAGAGGCTAGAGGGGAGTTTGAGTCTCCAGACCCATTCAATCATTGGCCTCTCTGTCGAGATGCATTTTAGGGTCAGTGGTGGTGGGGCGGACACTTGTCCACTGGACTGAGACATTTTGTGTGTCTTTCATATATCTTTAAGGTGGTGACAACAATTCACCCTACCTGCACTGGATTTGGACAGACAACCTTAGGGCAAATATATCCTATTACCAATCCCTAAGACAGCTGGTCACTACAAACAGGGAGTTTAACTTTCAACTGGAGCACCTTAGGGAGCCGGTAATGCACGCAACTCTGATTGTCCTGATACTGCACAGAAAAGGCCCCTTTTGCTAGGCAGATTTGTATGCAAACGGAAAGCTTTTCCCTTTGAAGGGAAGCAAAAGGTTTCCATTCACATTATGCACCTCTTCGGCGGCAGAGTGATTTGTAATCCTCTTTTGGTGAAACGCATGATGCCGAGGATAAGACGACCTGTTTTCTTCCCCAGGTCATCTGGATAAATGAGTAGGAATCACAACTAAAAAAGGGAAATAATCTGCCCTGAAAGTGTCCATGTAGCACAACAATTTGGAAGCCTCACACAGTTAGTTTTGGTTGCATAATGAATGCACTTAGGCTCCACCCAGGCTACAGCTCATCAGTGTTCACAACCCCACTACTGAAACAGGCTTGTTCCTAGCAGGGCTCTAGAGACATTTCCTTAGCTTGTGGGGATGGGAATATTTTTTCTGACAGCCTTGTTATAAACCATGCTCTGGACTACAGGGTAGGGGGGTCATTATTCCATACATGATTCTCAGAGAAACTGT
Organism: Terrapene triunguis; assembly: GCF_002925995.2. Lineage (NCBI taxonomy): Eukaryota > Metazoa > Chordata > Testudines > Emydidae > Terrapene > Terrapene triunguis. The sequence goes on along the minus strand of NW_020664601.1, from coordinate 371,718 downwards.
TCCTGTCCACACCAGCCATGCTAACACCCTGCTAGCAAAAGTCACATAGAAAGAGCAACGGGTGTATTTTCCAAGGCAAAGGAGGCTGCTCATTCTGTGATGCTCTCCTCACCAGTGTGAGTCTGCTATTTTCAGAGGAAATACAGTTCTTGGTTAGGGACACCAGTTTCCTCAGTCTGCTCCTCCCACCAGCAGGCTCCTGTTGCTTCCACATGGGAAGACTCCATTTGACTTCAATGGGCTTGAGATCAGGCCCTGTTGGTCTCCCACTTAGGCAGACGATGTATCCCTGAGAGAAGGGAATGGCCCTACTTTCAGGCTTGTCCAGGTTATTCTACAACAATAGGTGTTTTGTCCCAGTTGTTTCCAACACTTACATACTTGTGTGGCGGAGCCTCTAGCTAGTTAAGCCAGTGAAACTGACCACAGGCAGGCTGAGTGCATCTGTACCTCAGACTTGTCATGCTGTCCTCTCCAAGGCTCTCTAGCGAACCCCCTGCCTGCCCCAGCTAAAGTGCTGCCAAAATCCTCCTGCCCGTGCTTTCCGGACACCCCACCAGAACCGTGCCCTGCCCCCACACCAGCTACAGCTGACTGGGGCTTTCCACCATGAAAATGGAGGTCACTCAACTCCTGCTGCTCCCACTCCTCCCGCCTTCTCACTGGCTGAAAAAGAAAAATAATGACTTCATTGCTGTAGCTCTCAGCCTCCCTGCTTCGAATGCTTGGGGCTGCCTGCCACATGCTCTGTATGTCTCTAGGAGCAGCTCTGCTCTTCGCAGCAGCCAGACAAACTGTCTTGACCCTATGTTTGCTTAAACCATGTATTAGAATAGTGCATCTAACCCAAGTAGGGCTGGAAAAGGTGGGGGGGGGGGGCTACTCTGCGCTGGCCCACAGGTGTGAATTACAACAGCTGTTGCTATGGCAACTAGGGATCATTAAGGGTGAAAGGGTGTCCTAGCCATGCTCCTTTTTCCCCCAACCATCTCCCCACACGGGCTGCGTGGAGGAGTTGGCAAGATTTCTCCTACATTGCTGGGGGTGGAATCCTTCTGTGGCCAGTTAAAGAGGCTTTAGGGGAGCTTTGCCCTGGTGGAGCAGCATACAGCTGCTTTGACAGCGGAAAATCTGGATTTTAAACCACAGGGACCAATTACAGCCTTTGCATAAGAGTGCAACTCCCACTAGAGCTAATAAGAAATGCACCCAGCTAGATATGGCACTAATAAGAATATTACAAGCTTCATTAGGATTTGTTCTTTCAATGCAAATTCTCAAGGGGGACAGCAAATTTCTCCTTCATTCTGGACCCCAATTCTGGTATCAGCTCAAAACAGTCTCTTTTATTTTCTTTGAATTATTTCTTCCTGTTTTCTTTTTCTCAGTTGTTTATTGCCTTATCAGTCCCAAATTGACCAGATTTATATCCCACAAGGGGTAAAGTGCAGTCCATTTGCATGGCAGTAAACCAAAGTACCAACCATCCAGCAGTGAAATTCACCAGCGCTGTGTAACTCCGAAAGAGAAACAAACACTCTCCATAGGAAGAAAGGCGCTAATGGAAAGGCACAGTCCTCCAGACCAACACTCCCCATAACCAGCACAGTTTACATCCTACCCTAGACAATCTTCCTTTTGCCAAGGACAGCTGAATGGGAATCGTCTTGGAGCTTAAGTGTAAGAGTCCCTGAGTCACACTTTGTAGCAAGGACTACATTACAACGGTTTTCATTGGTATAAGGAACAAAAGTGCTGTGTTTATGAATGATTGACATGGGCCAAAGCTGGACCATCTTTGAATTTTATGGGAGTTGAGTGATAGGAGGTTTGGCATGAGATCCCAGCATCCAAATGTGCCCCAGTGGTTTTGGTTCCGGTTTAGATCCAAAGCCAGAGCCACTGTAATGATTCCATTCAGATGCAGATTAAGTCTCCCGACAGCTCCTGCTATCGTGAATCTTTTGCCCTAGGTGGCAGAACTCTCACACAAATAATTGATCTCACAAGGTTTCTGGGTTAGTGACTCCAAACCTTAACTCTCCCCCAAGTCAGCCTTCAACCTAAACAATGACCAAAACAATCTGGATCCTGCCTCATCAGCCCAGCTCTATTGACTTCATGAGAGTATTTTCTTAACCCATCAGACTACTTTCTTCCTCCCTGATAATTGCTGCAAGTGGGACTTCTCTGAGATCCCTTCACGTCTTCACTTTAATATTTCTGACACTAACCTGATGGAACTAAGGAATTCACATACTGATGGCTATGCTAAGCACCACCACCCGCCAAGGCCTCTCTGATCGATATTGTGGGCCACAGTCTATGCTGATTTATCCCCAGTGCAACTCCAAAGGGCCAAACTCTGATCTCAGTTACATGGACTTCAGCGGAGTTGACCCAGATTTACACCAATGTGAGATTCGAATCAGGCCCATAGATGTCAGTGTGGTTCCCTGGGGATTTAGGCTTTGATCCAGAAAAGCAAATAAGCACGTTCTTAACTTTTAGTGTGTGAGTAGTCCCATTGACTTCAAGGAGGGTTTGAAATCTGTCCCCAAATTCAGACCCACTACTGGATAGTCCCTGTTTCTATAATGGGCTGATAGAAAATCCCGTATCTGCACACCTCCAAATTTTCATGGTGGGTGGAATCAGCAGGCCTGATCTCCTCTCTTTCATGGTGATATAAACCAGGAGTAACTTCGTTGAAATCTACGCATCAGAGCCTCAGCATGGCTCCAATGGAACTGCACCAACTGATGATCTGGCCTTATAGTTTTACATCCGTGCAAAACCAATGCTAGCTAGTGAGAGGAGAGTCGGGGCTGGTATCCAGATCCAGATTTGCTGTAATCAGGCAATATTTTGGAGTTCCAGGCAGTACCCCATGTGATTCAAATTAAACCTGAAGTAGGCTGGCATGTAAGGAATGTGGATAAAGTGGTTTTTTGCCCTGGAAATGAGGAGGGAAGAGTAAACATGTCATAAAAGCCTCAGGGCACCGATTTCAGTTCACTGACCAATCTCAGTTAGGGCTGAACATTGAAGAAAACATCCAAAGGTTAATTACTCCTGCCGTCACAGCTGCTTTAAAAAAACAAAACAAAAACAAAACAAAACCTTAATTAGCTGCAATAAGCAGCAACTGAGACTCAAGAGAACTAAAACTGGGCAGGAACAGATTTAGCAGGACAGAGACCAAAATGCACGGTGTTGTGATCACAGCTACCACTTGCCAGTGCATGCATATGACACCTTGGGAGTGCCCAGCTGATTTGGTGATCCTGTCATGCATGGGATGGATTGGGAGGACCCTTTTCCTGCTGCGTCTCCATGTGACTGTGGGTGTTCAAATTTTAATAAGTAATTAAATTAAAGTGAATAACTTGTCATCCGAGCTGGAGTTGGCCATAACAATGATCTAGAAAATGAAGCACTAAAAACATGTATTGGCAGCTGTCCATGGCTGTGTGTCCTTATTAACAGCTCCCTTAGCCAGTGGATGGGGTGCAGAAGAACAGTAGTCCTGATTACTATTCAAAGAGAACGTAGGGTGAGTTTAATTACAGCCTGGAAAATCTACACGAATCAGTCCCTGCCCTAAAGGGTGTTGTCCTTCTCTGAAGTGCCCCATGAGCTGGGGTTTCTGCCTCTTCCCTTGGGAAGCCATTCCACTGCCTGACAGTTCTCGCTGAGCCAGATTCTCCACTGCTATTTAGCCTCAGGCTGCACAGGCTGTATTAACTGGCCTAGGTTACTGTGCCCTTAAAACAGCCACCACTAACTCTCCCTTCAGCTCCAGGAGCCCATCAGTCTGAGGCTAAAAGGGGTCTTTGTTGCCAGGCTCTCCCCTGGCGGTGCCAGGAGCTCACAAAGACCAATTGTGCTCACCCCGCTGCCCTGAATGGTTTTAAAAGTGCCTTTCCATTAGATGAGCACCAGTCCTGATCCCCTCATTCCCTGCCCACCCATCCCCTGGGAACTAGCACAAGGGTGTCGAACAAGGGTGCCCCTCCTTTGTGCCCACAGGCAGAGCTTTACCTTCGACACCCTTCGGGGCTGGAAATCAGAGCCAAGCCTCTGCACAGACATACAAGAGACCTGGTAGCTCAGAGGGGACAACTTGGGGGAAGCTGGTAAAGGCCTGATGGGTCCATTGATTGCAAGGGGTTTGGTGCATCCTACGTCTGTGAGGTAGTATTTGTGCGGCACAGACGACTTTCCCACCCCTTCCCTTCTCAGCACTATTGCCCACTCCGCTGGGTTCCTCCTCCGCCAGCTAGCGTGTTTCAGCAGGCACCTGCCACAACTTCTACTGTTTGGCCCAAGAACAAGAGCTCTGATAAGGAGCCAGGAGAAATCACATGGCTGATGTTCTGTGACACAGAGCAAGTTCCCCAACATGGGTCCAGAGCTCAAATACAATGACAGCTTTCCCCCCCCTTGTTCCAGGTTAATTATTTGTGCTGCGGTTGTTAAAATGCTTCTGCATCATTAAGATTAGAAATGGCCCTTTTAAGCTGCCTGGACAAATCCAGCGACACACATCCTTCCATGCGAAATGAAACAAAGGGCAAAGCAAACAGACTTCATTTGGAAGGTCTCTCAGGGGATCATTTTGGTTACTGTGTAACTCACCGTTCGGTATGTGTTATACATCCCCCTTTGGGCCTGATCCACAGAGGATATGTTTCCGATAGCTCCTAGCTAGAGGAACTAGTTCTGCTTTAGCTCTAATTGTAGAGGCTCATGCTCTTTGCTGTGTAGGTCCAGGGTCTAGTCCTCAGTGCCGACTAAAATGCCAATCATTACAACTGCACACTAGATTCAAGCTACTAGAGAGAATTCAGAGCTTTAGCCGGTCTTTTAAGCAGACCAGATTGCAGAGTTCAAATTCAAATGTGAGCTAAATGGGCGTCTCATTAGAACATCATTTCAGCTGCTCACACTTGGTGTGAACATAAACCACATCTCCAAAAACTCTCCTTAACAGAATGAGCCAAATACTAAAACGTGGCCAGAAACTACCTGCAGAACCATACACTAGGCTTTGAACAAAGGCAGGCAATGCATCAGCCGGTACTGGAATCTGGGATTAGGGTTCAGCCCAATCTGTGACACACTTTGGTGTTGGGAGTGTTGAGATCCAGATTCAAACTGTGTGCCTTGGACACACCATCTCCCTCTCCAAGTATGGCCCCATTACCATAATATCCAAGCACCTCACAATCTTTAATGTAATTATCCTCACAATAGACCTGTGAGAAAGTTGCATTATCTCCATTTTACAGATGGCAATTGAGGAAGAGTGGCTAAGTGACTTGCCTAAGGTCACATAAGAAGTCTGTGGTGCAGCAGGGAACTGAACCCCTGATCCATCCTTTCTGCCTTAGCACCTTTTTAAATGGCAAACTAAACTAGTTCTCCCCCACCTTGTCTATTGAGTATATGCTCCTTGTATATTAACAGAGATGAGGTGCAGTGATATGGCAGGCTGCAATAGATGAGGGCAATCTTTGTAGAGCTATACTGAAACATTTAAAGGTAATTCAGGATTTCAGAAAATGGGATCCCTGTTCCACATACTGGTTGTAATCCCAACTCCTGTCATCAGAGAGACTGAAACAAGCACCATATAGGGATGATCTATGATTCAGACATAGTTGGCTGGTACCACAATGCCTCTGTGTTTGCACCTTTGGCAGATGTGTTTCTTTATCAATAGCTGGAAGTGGCGATTGAAGAAATAAAATGACTTCAATGAAATACAATAAGACTCACCTGACTGAAAGCCAGCACTCTGCTTCTACGGCACTTTGAAAACCAAAACCTTCACTTATCCTCATTTTCAGTCGACAGTCTGGTGTTGCCCTTATTCCGGTGTTCGCAAACAAAATTAGTTATTCCCGGAGCTCTGACTTGGAAGAGGACGTCATGAGTAGAGATGGCCACAAGTTTTCCATTGACAAATTCCATTTTGTCAAAATTGAAAGTTTTCCTGTTGATTGTGACAAAATTTTGTTAAGAAAAGAAACCAAAGAACAAAACAAAAACAAAACAAAACAAGCATTTTGCTGTCAAAATGTTCCCTTTGGACGTTAACAGAATGGAACATTTTGATTTTTGTTTCAAAACGACTCTTCATTTCAAAATTGATATTACAAATTAAAAAAAAACAAACCTGTTGAAAGTGGAACACAACTTTTTGATTTGATCGAAATGGAACATTTTAATTGATCCAAAATGACAGCTTTTCGAAAACTGCATTTGGTGAGACTTTTTTTTTTGGTCATCATTTAATTTTGGAATAAAAACAAATTTCAAAAAGTTTCCTGCAGAATGGAAATTCTTGAGTTTCAACCAGCTCAAGTAACGACCACAGAGCCAGATTACTGGGGTTCTGCCGCCAGCAATATTTTTAGAGACTCCTTACAAAACCTGAGAGGAATGATGGTGTTGTGATTAAGACCGGAACTCAGAAGATCTGGATTCAGTACAGTTTTATTTTGACTTAATAGCATCGTATACCCACTTTGTACTGGTGGAAAGCAACAGAGAATCTGACCCATCATCATGCAAAAAAGGACACAGTGAAGACATTGCTGGAATACAGCAAACGGATATACAAATGCAGTGAAAACATGTATTTGTACAGTAAATTGGGCAGTGCAGTTTAGCTTGTTGAGGCCAAGAATTTAGCACCATTCAAAGAGAGATTGGACATTTACATGGATAACATGACTATCCAAAGTTATAATAGTCAATGCTAACAGAAATTTTGGAAGGGGTATTGAGCCCCATGCTGCAGGTTTAAACCAATCTCTAACTATTAGGGATTAAGGAGAGACCTTTCTGGGGGGTTTAGACTATGTCTGCCTATAGTGGAGTTTCCTGCACCTTCTACTGCTGACCACTGTCAGAAACAGGATAGTGGACTAGATGGACCACACGTCTGATTCAATATGGTAATTCTTATGCTCCTATGTTGACTGGGATCCCCCCACATATCTACCACACAGTCAAGCACGAACACTGGGACTTTGTTCCCCTGTGGATGCTGAGGGCCAAGTTCAGTGGAATTACATCAGCAGAGAAGTCAATGGACTAGGTCAGTGGAGTTATGCCAGTTGATAATTTGGCCCATAGACACATTGATATTTGTTTACAGATTGTAACCTACATCCAACAGACTCCCACTGCCTTCTGATCCTGCCAGCCAAATCAGTCTGGCCAGATCAGCTCCCCTACCCCTTGCAGAGCCATCTACCCCCATAGGAGGACTCTGACCACAAGGGGTGAGGAAACCTAACACCACTCCAAACAAAAATCCATTCATTCTCTCTGGCTGCAGCTGTAAATGGAGCTGGCTGGCATAGGCACCTCTTGTGCAGCGGTGCAAGGAAGACTAGCAGGCATGAAATATTAACAGCAGAAGTGTGTCAGGCACACAGGAGGAGCAGCTGCAGAGATATCACCTTACAGAAATGCCACATCATTCAGAGCCATGCTACCCTACAGGTACACGTTGGGCGTGGCATATTGTTGATCAGCTCCAGCCAGCCCTCTGTGCAAGACTTCCTCCAACTCACTACTGTCAAATAGAAACCCAAGCCATGGATGGCTCCCAAATCTATTGATCCCCGGAGGGCTTCTGGGAAGTAGGGTTTCCAGAGCCCATCAGTGCCACTCCACACATTGTCCAGGGGCTGAATGGGCTACTTCAGTAGCACTCCCAGTCCCTGCCAGGCCTAAGGCTGGGACTCACGCCCTCCCCCCATTTGGTTGTGCTGCCACCAGACCAGCTCAAACAATGTCTGTTTGTTTTATAGGGACACTCCCTATTAGGCTGAGTTCCTAAGTGCCAGGTTTCAGCCCAAAGTGAATTGTTAGCAAGTGTCCAAAAATATACAGACAGGACGTGAGTAAGAAATAAAAACGGAGCGGGAGGAGCGGGAGATGAAAGCAGCAATAGTTAGCTTACAGACTGAAAAAAGCCCTGAAGTGTCAGACACAGCTTCAAGAGATGAAACATCTAAATCCTCCATCCCCCAGCAAAAAAAAACGCTCAAAATTCCCACGCTTGTAAATGGAATTTATTGATGCGACAGCTTATCCCAAATGAAGGCATCTGTGAACTGCCCCAGGCACCCCCTGGAAAGGGGAGGAGGGTGACTCCAGGGCAGGTGAAGCAACTACTCACCTGTAGGGTCAGACACGGGAATATTTGCAGCTGTATTCCAATAAGGGCATTAGGGGAGCCTGACAGAGGCTTCTCGACTCAACAGAATGAAGAAGCCAGCAGTTTAACAGGAAAGGGACCCTGAGAAATGGAGACCATCTCCTTAAGTGGGAGGGGCCAGATTCACCAATCTGGATTTGCACCCAGCTGCACTCCCATTGACATCAATCAGGGTGTGTGAGTCAGCTCTGAACCTGGTCCAGAGTCCATCCCCCTTGGGGAGGCAGGCCAGCCAGCAGGCACTTGTAAATTCTTAATGCTAAGCCCCATGCCTTGCATTTACTGCCTCTCCTTGCAGAGGCATTCTTCTGTTAACCAATGGGTATAAAGCAATGCCTCCACCCCTGGTTTCAGTCTTTCATGGAGTGACTTTATCCCTTTGCAAGCCTGAATATCAGCCAGGCAAGTGAGTCCAGCTTTAACACCCACCTTTGGGGGAGTGTCAAAAACATCCTTAGCAGCCAATCTCTCAGGTGGAGCTGGTGGAAAAGAATTGCAACAGCCAACCGTCACACACAGCTCACTGAGCTCAACCCCATCAATAAATCATCTGATGGGCGTGGGGTCCTAGTGTATATAGGGCCTTTGCTGGGAAGCAGAATGTTGCAATGCATTTGCCTGTCAGCTCTATTAAGAGCAGCTTTATGGGTCACTTATGAAATCAGATAACAAATTGGTGTTGAGGGCCAGAGGTATTTTATACACAAGGGAATCTCTCCCGAGGGCAAACTAGAGATTATTGTATTGTGTTAACATGTTAATTTGGCCATCCAGCACGTGTGTTAAGTAGTGGTTTTAATTAAATATTCATGCAGGTAAATGATTAGCTTAAAATAACCATCACTAAGAAGCCAATCACTGACCTGGCTACCATATGGCTGTAGCTGCGGTAACAGTTATTACTCTCAGTATAAGGAAAGAACTGTGATCTGTCATGTCACTGTGCAGCAACTGTGGGCTTTTAAATGACAAGTGCTCTCACTGATATGCAGCCTGCCTGAGAGTAAAGCTGCTGGAGGAAGCAAGGTTTTGCATTTTCTGATTGATGCGCTTAAATAGTGTAGTTTGGGGCATTAAATAACAATGCATCACGGGTATATTCCACCCCATTTCAAGTGAGGATCTCAGAACTCTTGAGCATTCTTTTACTAAGGCTTTCAGCCCCCACTATTAGTTAGATCAGTATATTATACCCTTTTCTTAAAATGGAGGCATAGCACCTTCAAGCAACTTACCCAAAGTTATACAGTGAGTCACTGACAGAGCTGTGAGTCCTGACATTCTGTCTTCCACTCCAGCCACTAGACCACACCATGACATACATGCCACTGCTTGTCATAGCTCTCGGCTGCTTCAGAAGTCAAGTGCCTCCTAGCTTGGAGAAGCCAAATGGCAAATGTGATGCAGTTCTGGCTCCTGGGGGAAGTGTGTGTGAGGAAAAGCTCTTCAAATGCGAACACTCAGCCAGGAGAAATGGACACGTTGCCATTCATACAGACACCCTCCACACTTTGCGTGAACACAGAGCCCCTCATTCAGTGCCATGTTAGGAGTTTGGCTGGAGTAGAACATTATGTTCCTCTGGAGTTTTTCTTGCTACTCAGGAGCTAGACAGTGCTCTACTCATTAGAATATGAGTCTCACACGTACAGCCATTCCCTATTTTGATTGGCCAAGCTACCCAGACAATATAATTCCCTATTTTGATTGGCCCAGTCTCTGATTTATAATGTAAACACAAGGTGCACCTGAGGGGGAAAAAAAAGGGGGTATAGGATTCTTTTCATCTTGAGACTTTAGGTCCGATGCTGCTCCCATTGAAAGTAATGAGACTACTCCCACTGACTTCTCTGATGAGCCAGCCCTTAGTGTATAATGCCAGGTTGGAAAGAGAGAACTAACTGTCCTGGATTCATGGTTCTGAGTCAGGAGTGGAGGAGGGAGAAATATTCCCATTTGTGCTATTCAGATCTGAGAGCATTTCACTCTGAAATTGCCAATGCACCTCCTAAGCAAGCATCTGCCCTATCTGGCGCTAAGGGGTCTGGATCCAAAGCCCAGTGAAGTCAATGGAAAGATTCCCGCTGACTTGGATGGGCTTTGAATCAGGTCCTTGCTTCCTCCCAGCCACCTGAGTCAGACTTGCTGCTGAGATTAGGAATGTTTCAAAGGTCTCTTGGTCTGTTCCCATCTGTTGTGGACTCTGTGCTAATTATAGGGCAAGGTGGCAGGTTTCACTGATTGCAGAATGGGAGAGGAGAAAAGCAAAACAAGCCAACATTTCAAAGCTTTGGGCAAGAAAAAGCTACGGAACTCTCCGCAAACACAGGCACTGAGCCATTCCCAGGGAGCCTGGAGCTGTTTTTCCATATCAATGACTCATATTACAGACCTGCCTTTCTGGCACTTTTGATTTGGGTCTTTTAAAAAGATTGTAATGAGCTTTGCTATACAATGCCCGTTTATTTACCTGTGCCTGCATTCCCAAAAGGCTCCCCTGATTTTGGGTGTCTCCATTATGGGGTACCTCCGTCTTGAGGTACCTAGGGCCTGATTTTCAGAGCACTCACAGCTCCCATTGATTTCACCTGGAATATGGGGGCTCAGATTCAAATCAGGCCCCAGGGCTCTCAAGGGGGCACACTAAAGCAGTGAAAATGTAGGCCTTAGCTCTCATTATTATTATAGAGTAACAGATGTTAAGGCAATCAGGATTTTAGAAGGGATCATTGTGTTCCTCTAGCGGATGTTCTCTGTAACACAGGCAGGCCATACCACCCAGAGATTCCTGCATCAAGCCCTTATTAGATCCTCAGGAACTGATTAAGGCAGGATCCTGAGGCTCCAAACCCTGCGTTCCGAGGGACCCCGGAAGAAGCAGTGAGTCAGTCAGAGAAGAAGGCAGCGACGCAGTGCAGGGATGACCACTGCTGTCTGTGGACTGCCTCCCCAGGAATGGAAGGAAACAAGACCCTATCACAGGGGCTTGGGGGAAGGGGTATGTTTAAATCAGACCCCATATAAAATCGGAGTTGTGCTCTTCCAGTTATTTAAAATCACCTTCAGGCCTTTGCAACTAGAGGGCCTGATTCACCCTTGGCCTGCACTGTGTGTAGTCACACCAGTGCGCAATGAGCGTAGAATGCCACCAGATCAGAATGGCCGTGCTCCACGCCCACTTTGCTCTGGGTTAAGTGCCTCCTCCAGGTGCCAGGCAATGGAGACTCAGGCCCAGCATGGCTACCAGCTTTTCCTCACCCTTTGCATTTCTGCCCGGTGCACAGAGAGAGAAAGCAAAAAAAGAGTAAGAATAGGTGGGAATTTCAAAAGCCAGGAAAGAAAGTGCCCAGTTCTGAGCCAGAACTGTTTAACCCTGATAGAAGCAGAGATAATGTGCAACATGGCATCTTTGGCAAGGCATGTGATCAGCAGACACACGACAAGCTGAAACCTGCTCTGTGTTTTTCCTTAACTTGGATTTGACAGGGCTGTCCATACAGAGGCACAGGGTAAATTCAGATTATATGAATCAGCTCAGAGACTGGAGAATCTGCCCTCTGCTAATTCTCCCTTCAGACTGACACTGAAGTCAACCTCTAAACTTCTCCCAAGATCTTTTAGATTCCGCACTTTCCCCAGATATTTATAGATCAGCAATGCTGACGGAACTTGCATGCAGCCAGTTCTGTCATGTTCTTTAGGACAGATTCATCTTCTGGCAGGAATATTATTTTGTTAGTAGTAGTAGTAGTATACACGCTATTATTTTGGACTCTTCACTAGCTTTGGGCCCGATCCTGTGAGTTGCTGAGGGCCTTCAACTCCCATTGACCTCACTGGGCTTTGAGAGCTTCCAGCGCTCTGCAAGAATGGACTCGAGCTATATCTATCTAGATTAAGTGTGGCTTGCAGGTTGACATGGGAGGGGAAATAGAGCTCCTTCCAAACGCTTTGTAAATTGTGTATAAAGATTCTGCAAATACCGGCATGTTCTCAGCGGTGGTGCTTTGTGGTATCAGTTTATGTTTTGAATGCATTAACAGTAGCTTGCAAGATCAGGCTTTAGTCTCTAACCCCTTCTGTTGATCCACGTTAAGGAGGGCAGCCACAGAGGCAGTCCCTGTCTGAGCTCTAATCCAATCTGGCAGTGACCTCGCAGTCCCTCCCCCGAGGGAGCACTCCATGCCAAGCCCAGCCTCAGGAGAAACACATGGGTGGTTTACTTTCAATGCTGGGAAGTTCACCCCACCTAAGCCTTTTCTCAGGAAACTTTTTTTTTTTATTTTAGTACAAATCCTGAGTTTATTATTGTTTCTGAGGAGCTTAGATAACAGAGGGTATTGGGTTCTTTGGAGAATTCTTCAGCTCTGGTAGCATAATAGTAGCATAACAACATAGGTTAACTGTGGAAGAGACATTTTTGTTGCTGCTGATCTACCCTACCATGTGCAGTCAAGGGGAGACCAGCCTTGGTTTCTGATCCGACTCACACTCTGCAGTCAGTGGGAAGATCTGATGCTCTGCAATATACCTACGATATGGGTAGGTATGTAGGGCAGGGGAGATGCGACACAGGGAGGGCTGAGGAGGCTCCTGTTGGAGGTGTCAATGCTGAGCACTGCTGGGCAGCAGAGCCCAGGAAAGTGAGTGTGATGGGGTGGGACAAGGAGCTGCTCCAGTCCTGTGAAGATGGACTGATCCTTGAAGGAGGGGGGAGAGGTTTAACATGGGACAAACCTGGACCATCAGAGTCTTGATCCTCTACTGTTCCCCTCCCCCACCCCCCCAAATACAGTCCACTATCCTGCCCCTGGTTCTGAGCTGCAAGGGAGCAGCCCCAGGAGGGAGCTGGGTGGGGTTCTGAGGACTGTCAGTATGAAAGGAACGGTCAGTATGAAAGGAACGCTCCCTGCATTCAGACTAGACACCCAGAGACGTCTCCTCCCCAGCCTTAGGGTTCTTTCGGACACACCTGTCCCATTCTGACTACCTGCCCAGTTAGCTTTGAGTAAATCCAGAGCACTGTGGTGGCTGCCAGCGACTGTGGTCACCTCCCCACCACGGTGGATTATTTTTAGCTGTGTGTTTATCTTCTGTAGAATCTCTGAAATGTGAAATATTTAATTTGGAGAACAGGGAGTGTTTGTTTCAGGTTCCTAGCAGGACCCACTCACTCCTCTAGTCGCATCGAAGTGCCACACACACAGGCTGGCTTCAATCTCACACTCACCTAGGTGTGTTCTCACACAAGCAATAGGCCAAGATCTTCCAAAAACAACTAACAATTGTGAGTGCCTCAGTCTTCAGGTGTCCAGTTATAGACTCCTCACCAGGGCCTGATTTTCATAGGCTGGAGGCGCGGCACTTTCTGAAAATCTGGACCCTTTAAGGCAGCTCAAGTTGGGTGCCTCACAATTGAGGCACACCAAATTACTAGCCCCTTAAACAGGTTGGCCAGTCTTCCCCTCATTTGAAAGCAGGAGCCATCAGCACCAGTTTAAAAAAAAATATCCATCCAAAATGAGCACCAACCACCCCCAGATTTGCTCATGAGAAACAAATGAAATTTGGGGGGCACATTTCGGAAAACAGTTTTTGAAAAACTTGACCCTAATGTTGCAGAGAGGATTAACAACAACAACAACGTTGAAGCACATTTGCTTCTTTGCCCAAAGGCCAACACCTGAGTGCCGGGTGCTGGTCTCCCTTGCAACAGTTGACTTCCCTTCCAACTAAAACAAGACAGACCTTTCTTGAGTGTGAACCATTTTCTTCTTCATTTGTTTTTGTTTAGACAGATGGATTTTTTGGTGGTGGGTGACAGAGTCCTTCACATGTTCAAATCCAGCTTAGGTTGGTAGTGGCGAAAATTCATTGCCATCAAATGGCTGTTAGGCAGCGTATGTGAAATAAACCAGTGCTCTCAGACCAGTACCTAGTGTATTAAGGTCAACATCACAGAAACCACACTGCAGTTGGCACTAACAGGCACCCTTGTTGGCAAACCCAGCAGAGCCATGATGGGGAAACAATGGAAGATGGTTCTATCATGAAGGCATTAGATGGAGGCTCAGGAGAGTTGGGTTCAATTCCTGGCTTTGCAACAAACTCCCTGTGTGACTTGGCAAGTCACTCAATGCCTCACCCCACACCTGTAAAACAAGGCTAATACTTCCCCCCAGGAGTGCTGTGAAGATGAACGCATTAATGTTTTCCAGGAGCCCAGTAACAGGGCGGGGGGGACATAACAGGCCATGGAAGACGGGACGACACTCTCGCCTCTGGAGGTGGACAGCTCAGGCTGTGGTAGATGTGTGCTGGCAGAGCAGCGTAGAGCAGCTTGTACAGCTGCTGGCTGTGCTGTACCTGTTCTTGTGGGCACAGGCAGACGTAGGCACCTTTTAGGCACCAATTAGGCACCTTTCCCCAGCGCTACATATGCTTCCAAAACTGTCCAACGGCATGAACAGATGGAGCTTTGTTATCCTGGGCACTTTAAGAGATAACATCATGTGATCAACAGCTAATGTTTCTAACTGGAGCCTGGTGTTATTTGCTCAGGCTTTCCCTAATCTAGCATTCTTGTGTGACCCTTTCTATCGGCACTGACCACAAGTGTGGTCACCAAAGGCAGAGTAAGGTCAGACCTGCCCCCTGCGCGGGCCCCCAAAGGCAGCGTTTCTATCACAAACATCTCATCATCGCCAACACCTTTCCACTAATAACATTTGGTCCTTGTGCAGGGTCTCCTCTGTCGGAGGATCAGGAAGTATTTCCTATGCATTCATTAATAATGCCTGACAGCATCCATGGGAGGTGCCAGCCCTGCTCTCACTGCCCAGACCTCTCTCCTGCCTGTGTCCGTTGTCTCCTTCACCCACTTTGAAGGAAGAGAGGGAGGGAACCTGGCATTGACGGCAACATGAGAGCTGGCCCATGTCATGCCAGGCTCCCTTTGCTCCTGCTGACACCCACAGGTTCCATGGCAGCTGGAGTGATCACATGACAGTGGCTAACGTGCTAAAGCTCCTCCCCGACTAGGATTCTGTTCAGATTTCCGTTACATTTCAGTCCCACTGTTTGGTGAGACTTTAGAAAATGCATCATCTCTTAGGGACAATTCAACATTTCCTGGGCCAGAAAATACGCAAAGTGCATCAGACAGCTGACTTAATTAACCCCTTTCTGTGCTTGCTCCAGTTAACCCAGCCCATGCTGAATATGATATGCCAGCTCCACCTAGGAAAACATGATCTGCCCCTGGGGGCTGATCCATAAGATAGGCGCCATCATGCCAGTCACACAGACAGACGTTTCAGTTGCAAGGCTGATGAAGACAAGGACATGGTCTGTTGGCAGCGAAAGGGTTAAACTCCAGTGTGAAGCTCTCAGCATTACTCCTTAGCTAGCTCACATTTTGGAGATAGGAGTTTTGCTTCAGTCCTAGCGGCAATCAACCCTTTACATAGGGCAGTGTGGACTAGTGGATAGGGCACTGAACTGGGACCCAGGAGACCTCAGCTCTGCTGCTGACCTGCTGGGTGATCTGGGACAAGTCACTTCACCCATCTGCCTTATCTCTTTAGGTTGTAAGCTCTTTGGGGCAGAGACTGTGTGTGTGTGTGTACAGAGAGTAGCCCAAAGGGACCCTAATCTCTGTGGATGCCTCTGAACACAACTGTAATCCAAATAACGAATAGGAATTAAGATATGTATTCAAATATTGCAGCTTTGGCCAATCTACAGCAGATCTGTAGGTTTTGTAGCCATTTTTAATCAACAGATTCACTTCCTGCCAACCCTTTTCTATTGTAGGACTATACAGGAAGTGGCATTAGCATGTTTGGTTGGAGTGGCTTCATCTCATGCCCCAATAACATGGCTACATATTCAGTTCAATTTCATTTGACTGTTTGCTCTGCTTATGATGAGCCTTTTTTTAGGGAGGCCATCCCATCTGAGCTATATAGGGATATTCCTATTTAGAGAGATACTACCCTAGATAGCAATACTATGCCAGGCAGTATGGCCTCCAGTGGCTAGAGCATTCAGGAAACCTGCATTCTGTTCCCAGCTCTGTCACTGGCCTGTGTGTGACCCTGAACAAATCACTTTCCGTGCCTCTGTTTCCCCATCTGTCAAATGGGGGTGGATGATACTGACTAGCACCATGCGGAGGACAGAACTCCATTTCATGAAGGCTTTTGAGATTTTGAAATTTGGCTTCCTTGCAAATCGCAATGAAAAACCAAAAATTTCAAATTTTTCCAGGAAAGAAAATTCCAAACAAAATGTATTATGGGTCGATCAAAGTCTTTCATTTTGAAAAGACTGAAATGTGTTGTTTAAGTTTTAACGTTTTTTATTGAGTATTAGAACACAAAATTTCAAAATAGAAAGTAATTTCAAAATGAAAAATCATTTCATTCCAAAAACGTTGAAACGGGGCATTTCAACATTGTCAGAACTTTTTATTCCAGTTTTCTTCAGAAAGGAAATTCCAGCAAAATCAACCCTATTTCATGAAGCATTTCGATTGAGCTGGAACTGAATATTTTGATGGAATATGCTTCTGTAGAAGCTTCTCCGTCCGGCTCTAACATTACCCACTTTACAAAGCACTTTGAGATGAAAAGCACTATGCATTGCTCAGCCTTTCCAGGTTGGCAAGCCTTTATTCAAAGTCAAAAATTTTCATGACCCTCTCACATTTATTATAAAAGTAAGAGTAAAAAAGTATCAATATTCAATGCCTCACAACCCCCGTGACTGCCTTTTGTGACCCCCCTTAGCAGTCACAATCCATGGGCTTTGAAAAACACTGCCCTACACCATCAGATAAATTAACCTGGAATAGTTCACCAAAACAGAATAATAGAATCACAGAAATGTAGAGTTGGAAGGGACCTCTTGAAGTCATCTAATCCAGCAGTTCTCAAATGGTGGGTTGGGACCCCAAAGTGGGTCACGACCCCGTTTTAATGGGGTTGTCAGAGGTGGCATTAGAATTGCTGGGTCCTAGGACCCAAGCCCAAACCCCACCCCCACAGCCTGTGTCCAAAGCCTGAAGGCTTCAGCCTTAGGTGGTGGGGCTCAGGTTACAGGCCCCCAAACTGGGGCTGAAGCCCTTGGGCTTTGGTCCCCCCTCCTGGGGTCGTGTAGTAATTTTTGTTGTCAGAAGGGGGTCGCAGTGCAATGAAACTAATCCATCACCCTGTCCTGAGTCAGGATTCAGTATACCTAGACCATCTATGACAGGTGTTTGTTTAACCTGTTCTTAAAAACGTCCAAAGACAGTAATTGTGCAACCTCTGTAGGAACCAATTCCAGTGCTTAACTATCTGTATAGTTAGAACTTTTTCCCTAATATCTAACCTCCACTGCTGCAAACTAAGCCAGGAGACACAGAGAACAATTGATCTCTCTCCTCTGTATGACAAACTTTTACATATTTGAAGTTATGTCCCCCTCCGTCTTCTTTTCTCAAGACTAAACATGCTCAGTTCTTTCAACCTTTCCAGACAGTCATGTTTTCTAAATCTTCTATCATTTTTGTTCTCCTCTGGACTCTCTCCAGTTTGTTCACATCTTTCTAAAAGCATGGTGCCCAAAACTGGACACTGTACTCCAGCTGAGACCTCACCAGTGCTGAGCAGAGCGGGATACCTCCCATGTCTTACATACAGGGGCGGCTCCAGGCACCAGCGCAGCAAGCGCGTGCCTGGGGCGGCAAGCCGCGGGGGGGGGGGGGGGGGCGGTCTGCCGGTCGCTGTGAGGGCGGCAGTCAGCGGCGTGCCTGCAGGAGGTCCACCGGTCCCGCGGCTTCGGTGACAATTCAGCGGCGGGTACGCCGAAGCCGCGAGACCAGTAGATCACCCGCAGAAAGGCCGCCGAATCCGCGTGACCACGGACCGGCCGCAGGCACACCGCCGAAGGCCGCCTGACTGCCGTGCTTGAGGCGGCAAAAAACATAGAGCCGCCCCTGCTTACATATGACACTCCCACTAATACATCCCAGAATGACAGTTGCCTTTTAAGCAACAGCATCACACTGTCAATTCAGTGATCCACTCTAACTGCCAGATCCTGCAGTACTGCTGCCTAGCCACTTATTCCCGATTTTTTATTTGTGCATTTGATTTTTTCTAAGTGTAGTACTTTGCACTTGTCTTTATTGAATTTCATCTTGTTGATGTCTGACCAATTCTCCAGTATAACACAATTATTTTGAATTACAAACCTGTCCTTTAAAGTGCTTGCAAACCCTTCCAGCTTGGTGGCATCTGCAAATTTTATAATCATACTCTCCCCAGCCCCATCCTCCAAATTAACAACGAAAATATTGAATAGTACTGGTCCCAAGACAGACCCCTGTGGGACCCCACTAGATATATCCCCCAGTTTGACAGCAAACCATTGATAACTACTTTTTGAGTGCAGTTTTGCAACCAGTTGTGCACCCACTTAATAGTAATTTCATCTAAACCTCATTTCCCTAGTTTGCTTAAAGAATATCATGTGTCAAAAGCCTTACTGAAGTCCAGATGTATCACATCTACTGCTACTTTAAATATTGATTTAAACAAAGGCAAATTTCCTACTGTGGGGGATGAGAAACGGAAGGTCTGGGGAGGAAACAACAGAAGCAAATAGTGGCAGAGACAAAGCGATCCTGATACACAATGTTCTAATAATATATTACTAAATTTGCCTCTTGTTTCCTTTTAAAATGCACACACCTAGCGCCCCATGAAATATGTAGCAAACAACCGCGCCCATCAGGAAGATAAAGAGAGATTTCAGGAATTCTTTCATCAGGAAAGCATGAGTAAGAAACAGTGAAAGCAAGCAGAACCCAGAGTGAGCGCTGGAGGCTGCACCAGTACTGGAGGCTTTGGAGATGCCCCCCAGAGAGGAAAGAACCCAAAAGGAGGGGGGGAGGGGTTGATCACAGGCCTCAGTGCTCACACATTTTCTTTGGTCCATGTCTATATTCAAAGTTGAAACAGTTTAACTGTAAATCTATTTAAAACCCGCTTAAACTCATTTTATCGCAATTTAGCTTAATAATAGTAATACCACTCCCTAACTCTTGTATAGTGCTTTTCAGCTACAGATCTGTGGATAAGGAATTGAGTTTAACTGATATAAGCCAGGTTTAAAATCAAATTCAGAGTGTTCACAAAAGAAGATTTTGCACAGATTTAACTAACTCAGTTAGACATCACACCCTCAGTTACATATAGACAAGATCTATTGGTGAGAAGTATTAGCGGCATAATCACATGAGACTTCATCATAATGAAATAGTTCGGGGGTGGGAAATCAGGCAAGGGTTAAATACTACTAACAAATAATAGTAATAATGCTGCATTAAATGAGAGGGATGGAAGTACTGAAACACATGGGCTCTATTCGTGTTTCCTGTTTTCTTTTAGACTGTAAGCTCATTGGTTGGAGGGCTCTCTCTCAATTTACCTAGCATTGGTGCTATTGGCAGCTACCACAATATAAATAATTATAATAATAGGTAGATTCATAGATTCCAAGGCCAGAATGGACCACTATGATCATCTAGTTTGCCCTCCTGTGTAACACAGGCCTTCCCCAAAATGATTCCTAGAGTGTATCTTAATTTAACAATTGTCAGTGATGGAGAAACCACCATGACCCTTGGTAAATTGTTCCAATGGTTAATTACTCTCACTGTTAAACATTTACATTGTATATCTAGTCTGAATTTGTTTAGCTTCAACTTCTAGCCATTGGATCGCCTCTGTCTGCTAGATTGAAGCGCCCATTATTAAATATTTGTTCCCCATATAGGTATTTATAGACTAATCAAGCCACCCCTTCATCTTCTTTGTTAAGCTAAATAGATTGAACTCCTTGAGTCTATTACTGTAAGGCATGCTTTCTAATCCTCTAATCATTCTTGTGGCTCTTTTCTGAACTGTCTCCGATTTATCAACATCCTTCTTGATTTGTGGGCACCAGAGCTGGAGATAGTCAGCTCTCACACCAGTGTCAAATACAGAGGGAAAATAACCTCTCTGCTCCTACTCGAGATTCCCGTTTATGCATTTTAGGATCGCATTAGCACTTTTGGCCCCAGATATACTTTGGGAGCTCATGCTTAGTTGATCATGCTCCCCATATAGATATAGGGAATCATTCAACAACTAGTGAAGCCACTTCCGGGGTGGAATGTGGCTCTATGATCTGTATTAATTAACCTAATATAACATCAGGCCTCCCGTCCATCTGCAGGGACTGACCCTTGGACCTAAAAAGCAGGAGCCCCTACTGCTCGAATTACAGGAGCTTGCACAGTCTGAACACTCTCCATAGCCACTAGAGGGAGACAAAGCACCACTCCATATTAGTGTGGGTTACACCCACAAATACCTGAGCGTGGCTAGGCACCTGGTACGCTCTGACCTCTGCTTAGTACACTAGTCATTAATCTCACTATCACATCATGCTCCCCATGTCTGCTTGTTGAATCCACCTGTTGCCTCTCATCACACAGTTAGACTGTAAGCTCTTTCAGGCAGAGATCAGTGTGTGTGTGTGTGTGTACAGTACCTAGCACAATGGGGTCCTGATTCCTGATGGGCAGCTTTCCACCCACTTCAGTGAGTTCTGGATCAGGCCCTTAGCATGTGCCACTCATTATACTGTAACTGCACGCTGTTACTGAAGTGGCTGTCGCAGCATGCCCTTTAAGAAAGTCAGTGGCATCTTTCTACTCTAGATAAATGCGGGGAATTTACGTGTGACACTCCCATCGAAATGCCAGCAATAGCCATGCATGTGAATCCCACACTTGGCCAGATGAGACTTTATGAAGCTTTCATGTGCGCATGGAGCTTACAGCAAATTAGGGTTGCCAATTTTGGTTGGACGTATTCATCACACGACAATCTTTAATGAAAGATGAATCTTTAATTGCTGGAGACTCCAGGCCAATCCTGGAGAGTTGGCAACCTGAACAGCAAGTTTTAATAGGTGGCAGGTGGCTCTGACTTCCTTTGAGGCTCTTGCTAGACCATTATGCAGAATAAATTCTTTGGCTGTTCTCCTGGGTGCAATGAAATGGTATATTCCCCTGATGCTCCACGGTTATCAATCACGAGTTAAAAATCATTTTATTTTATGGCTTGTCCAGATTCAGTAGAACTCCACGCAGCTTCTCTATGGGAGCTTGTACAAAGCTCTGCCATCCCTCCACAATAACGGATTTTCTGATGGGGCAGCATGCAGGGGCTGCTACCTCAGAAACCAGATGGGGTGTGATTGAATCTATCCCTATAACAGGAGGAGAAAGGGAGGTAGCTCTCACAGCATTACGCTTTCTGACAGAATTTATGAAGCAACACAAGTGCTACAGTTCTCAAGGTGATCCCTCTGTCAGTCACCTCCCCCATTAGAGCTTTCTGTTCTAGGATCCTGGAGGTAAACTGCCAACTCCCTGGGCCAAATCCTGCTCTCATTTACGCCCACGCAACACTTTAGACTTCAGAGAGGTTGCATTAAGTTGCGACCATGGTGCAGTGGTTTCAGGGGAGGTATGAACCGCACATAAAACAGCCCTAAAGTGAACAGAACACAACTGGGGTTTATAGAACACAGCCCATTCTCCAGCAATCCTAAAGCGCTGCACAAAGAGATCCAACAGATATCAGCAGTGTGGGGATTGTAAAGAGAAAGCAGCCGCCCTTGTGAGCTCAGCAGTAATTCACACATACACAGCCTCAGGCACTGGAACTGGCTTTAAAAGCCTTTACCTTCTACCTGGGCAGAGATGAACAGAGGGAACCGTGGGTTAATCTGTCATCTAAAACACTGCAGCAGCCTTTAATGGTACCGCGCTGTTGTTTTATGACTTGCTACTGGCATAGAACAAACTGAAAGCATTAGGTTAGGAATGGGCCTACAACCTGCTGTGGAACTTGAATCCAGGACTTTTGTCGGTGTGTGTGTGCACACATTAGGTGTTCTATATAGGGAGATATAGCAATACAAAGAGATGGGGGGGGGGAAGAAGAGAAAGAGGTTATGGAAGCACATTAGTGTGTGCAGATAATAGTATTTAGATGCACCTATTGACTGTGGACACAGAATCAGAGGCTGGAGCCCCAGATGCTGAACGAAGTCTGATTGTGAAGTGTGGTGCACACCCAGGCAAATATTTCATCAGGTCAAACAAGTGGAATGCGGAATGTGCTAACTGCAACTCCTTTGTTTCTGTTACAGTTTAATGTCTTGACAGCAACATGAGTCTCAAAGGATCTACCAGCAGCCAGCCTGGCTCTGCAAAGTAAGAACCTGAATGACAAAGTTTGACTGAATGGCTCATCCTCAAGAACTGCAATAGATTACTACCTGCCACCACAAACATTAACTTCCACTTCTGGTTCTCCCCCAAGGGCGAGACTCCACTTTCTCCTGCTCACTTACTTGGGTCTCCTCAGCTGGGGCCAGGGAAGATTCCACCTTGCCATGTCCCAATACAGTCTAAACCAAACATGCCATCATGTATCAAGGCTTTGCCACAAAGCACCATGTGGTTTGATCGACACTTTAGAGGGAAGAGAAACCTATGTCTGATTGCCCTGTTTCTGTAGTTCTAGGGTTCGTTCAGGTGCCCACAATTTCTATGTGGCAGATTCAAATTATACTCAGCCTGGATCTACAAAATCTCTCCCTTCTCTCCCTAAAAGCTTCAGCCAACACTGGACAGTAGGGTGCATGTGGCAGTACACTACACAACTCTGAACTGCTGCCTGCCCCAGGAGGGGAAACCAGGACACAGCTCACTATCCTGGCTGGCCCCATTGCTATAGCACCCCCTGGCATCAGGACATTGCATTGCAGGGTACTTTGCTGCTTATGCCCCCCTGTTGACCACCTGTGCTGGCCTGTTGCTGTTTGGATTTTGTGTGGCCATCACCCCTCAAGTTCAGCCCCCTTCCAGGGTAACAGAAATCCAACTGTAAGTCCAAATAAATACCCAGGCTAACAGTTCTTCTGCCCCTCTCAGGCAACCCTGAAGTTCTCTGCCCCCCCCACACCTGGTCCCAGCAGAGTTTCTCCTATGCTGCTTCCTCCCCACCGCAGGTCTCCTCCACTGCATCCCCTCCCTCAGGGATCTCCCTGCTTCTCACAGGCCCTACCTCATGGTTCCCCCACAAGAACCTGACCTGCTCCTTGAGTTATATCCTCCAGCCTAACTGCTGAGAAAGGGGACTCTCCCAGCTCCTCTCTGAGGAGGAGTTCACAGCTCTGTTTATGTAGTCCTCTCTCTGATCCCTCACAGCGGGGACCAGGCATTATAATTAAGTCTCCATCACATTCAGCTGGGGAATAGCTGTCTGGTCACAGACAAGGCTGAGCCCAGCTTGCCTTAAAGGGCAAGCCAGCCTGTGACAAAGCCCTACAGACTAGAAGGGACCAGCAGATGCTGGGAGAACAAAGAGAGAAAAATGGGTGATGGTCAGTGGTGGAAGATCCATACATCTGTTGACTTAGGCAGGGGGTCCTCTGCCCTTTCTAGGTCTGACCTGTCTGAAGGGAAAGCCAGTGGGCTACTCTTTGGAGTGAGCGAAACCTCAAACAGGAGTAGGTCAGATCCCCTCCCCTCACAAAAATGAGATCTCTCCAACAACAGACTGTGCAAACATGATGGCATTCAAGCTTCCTGCAAGGCTTCCCAGCTTGTTGCAATCAGAGGCATCACTGGAGAATTGGTGTCAGTGACTGATACTCCTCCAGCTCACCAGGCAGGGTCCTGATAACTACCTCACTTACACACTAACGCAAGCTGATGTGAAAAACCCATTGCCGTTTGCCATTAAGCTGGTTTGAAAAGCCCATTGCCGTTTGCCATTCAAGCACTAGACCAGATCAATTGGTTACCATCTGTATTGCTCAAATGAATCACATAATGAATCCTGTAAAAAAATAAAAAAAACAACAACAAATTTTTTTAGATTTATTGTTTATTTGCTCCTTTTCTTTCCTTTTGCAGCAGCAGCTTGGGCAAAGCAGATGGTGCTTCGAGAATGAGTGCAAAAGATTTATACGGTAAGTCACCACCACTGATACACTAGGCTGCTGCTGAGATTTGCCTGAGTAAAGATTGCCAGGTTCAAACTGGAAGCAGGGAAAGCTGAAGGCATCTTTATTGCATGGCTTCCTGTTTGTATCTCATGGTGTGACAGTGTGGGGTGGTTGTGAGATGAACTGACATGGACACGTCACAATTCACCTTTAAGGGGCTTTTCATTTTCCAATGAAGCATCCAGTAGAAGAAGCTACTGCAGACAGGATGCCAGACTAGACAAGCCATGGGTCTGTTCCAATACTGTTTCCTATACTTCTCCCTGCTGAGGTGCTATGTGGCAGGAAACAGGCAGACGACATCTGTTTTCCTATACACCATGTTTACAGCAGGTTTTCATGACATGGTGGCAGAAAGGCACATGTCCTCTCTGCACTAGCGGTCATGCCATTGCAACCACTTAGTGCAGCCACTCTGATAGGGGCTGCCACTCCCGTATTAATTTTGCTAGTGTTACAAGCCTGTGCAAAGCAGACACACTTCCACATTATCCCTAAAGTTCTCTGGTTGATTTAGCCAGACAACCAGGTTCTCAAAAGTGCGAAGCTAAAAAAGACTGTTGTGAGCAGGTTAATGATTATACTCGTTAATTACTCAGTACACCATGAAAAGTCAATGCCCTCTGAAGCTTTCAAAGAAGAGAGAGTTTACAAGGGATCATTTTCTAGAGGACAAGAAGAGCTTCAGATGAACATGCCGGGCCAGATCCTCAGCTGGTGTAAATTGACATAGCCACATTGAAGTCAATGGACCTACATATAAAAGCATTGTATCAGAGCTAGGTATTAATCATCATTACTGATGGATCTCAGGCCTGGTCTACACTACGGGATTAATTCGGATTTAGCAGCGTTAATCCGAATTAACCCTTCACCCGTCCACACTACAGAGCCAGTTAATTCGAATTAAAGGGCCCTTTAAATTGATTTCTGTACTCCACCTCGACGAACGGAGTAGAGCCTAAATCGATTTTGTTAATTCGAATTAGGGTTAGTGTGGCCGCACACCACCGAATTACTGTGTTTAAATTAATGGGGTAGTGTGGCCGCACACCACCGAATTAATGTGGTTAAAAACCGAATTAAGGTGCTTAGTGTGGCCGCGCACAATCGAATTTATACAACCTGTTTCCCAAATTCGAATTATCTAAATTCGGATTAATCCTGTAGTGTAGACATACCCTCAGCTGATTTACACTAGCTGAGGATCTGGTCCACACTATGTAGTGATGGCCTGAACAAGCAAGGGGAGGGGGTGAGAAGAGAAATCTTCTCCTCCACCCAGTTCAGCTAGGAAGATAAAAGCTCCTTAGTTTGGGGTACTCTAGCTGTGGTCTGGAAAGCCTTCTGTGTGTAGAATTCTCATTGACTTCATTAGCAGGATCTGGGCACAGGTATGTAACGTTAGTTTTGTGAGTGCAATGTGATGGGTGCAGATATAAAAGCCAGAATAGAACAGAACAGGGCTTTTCTGATTTTGCTTTCCAGCTGCAAAATTACTAAACAACCTTGTGGAATTCTGGCAATTCTTCTGTTCTGGGTTTTTGTAGACTATCAAAGCATTCCAGCAGCAATTCAATGAGTTGCTCAGACTCGATTAGAAACTTGCCTTTGCCTACTGGTTGCCTGAGATATTTTCACTGTAAAGTGATCGTGGTCACAGGTGGGGTGCCTGGGATATTTGTCGCTCTAGAGCAGGGGTCGGCAACCTTTCAGAAGTGGTCTGCCGAGTCTTCATTTATTCACTCTCATTTAAGGTTTCGCGTGCCAGTAATACATTTTAATGTTTTTAGAAGGTCTCTTTCTATAAGTCTATAACATATAACTAAACTATTGTTGTATGTAAAGTAAATAAGGTTTTTAAAATGTTTAAAAAGCTTCATTTAAAATTAAATTAAAATGCAGAGCCCCCCGGACCGGTGGCCAGGACCCGGGCAGTGTGAGTGCCACTGAAAATCAGCTTGCGTGCCGCCTTCGGCACACGTGCCATCGGTTGCCTACCCCTGGTCTAGAGTGGCCTCCGTTGCAGACTGGTTGCCTGGAGATTTGTCACTGTAAAGTGACCTCAGCCTGGGATAGTGTCACTGTGAGTGACCTCCTTGGCTGAAGGGCTGAGTACTTAGCTTAGCGGATAAAGTGTTGAACAAAGTAATCATTAATCATTTAGATTAGCTCCAAGTGTAAAGGGAGGAGATAAATTCATGCTATTTGCACCACTCACTGACTATTTGTGGCCTAATTTCTGTCTGCAGAGAAAGTGCATGGGTTATTCTATTGGTCACTTGTCTGGTGATTAAATAACATGTGCTTGACTGGGAAAAAGAAGTGCTAATGCATTGGACTAGTTGGACTTTATTCTCATTTGCACTAAGGCCCCTTTACACAGTGTAAGGGGGCCATAGTGCCCCCCTGTTATGTTTTGTAACTCCTATGTTATTCTATTTTTAACTGTATGTTGAAGGTACCCAGAGCTTGGCTGGGGAGGGCAGTTTTCGGTGGTGCAAAGATTTCAGTCTAAAAGCCTCCTACAGTAAATACCTTGATCTTATTTTAGTCTCCTCTGAATATTGGTCAAAATAAAAATTAAACTGAAAGTTGAAAATAACGTATTTTAAACATTTCATGTACTAAGGCCACTTTCCTTAAGACAGATATCCACCAACCATGTGAATGCATCACAGAACTGAGACTTATTAGCTAATCAACATGCGGGTGTTAAAATACTGGCTTTGTGCCCCTCCATAGGGACACTGGCAGCTCTAAAATAGCTTTACTGCCCACAACTGGAAATGGAAAATAAGTAGCCAATGGTTTGGCAAACACTCCCAAAGCATCCATACTCTCTGTAAAACAAATTTGTTCTCAAAAACAGAAGTCAATCACAACACTTAGGTGAAACGTGCCTTGCTTTTTTGTGACGCTGCCCCAAAAGCAATTCTTGTTACAAATTCACCGACACTGAGAGGTTAAATGACAAGTTCTGGCATCCCACAGCAGGTCTGTGGCAGAGCTGGGAATAGGATCCAGGGCTCCGCCCTCCCAGCCCCGTGCAAGACTACATTGCTTGTATATGAATGAGGTATGCCTTCTGTGTGCTTACTTTTCTGCCAAAAAACCCTCAGTGGTTAGACACCTATCTGTCTCTCCTGCTTTATTGACCTGTATAGGCAACACTTTATAAATGTCATTTAGGATGTCAGAGGTGCTGTACCCAAGTAAATAGAGCACTGAACTCAGACTTGGGAGACCTAGATGCTATTCGTGGCTTGGCCAGCAGCCTGCTAGATCATCTTGGGCAAATCACATTACTGCTCTGTGCCTCAGTTTCCCTGCCCGTGAAATGGGGATGATGACACCGACCTTCTTTGTAAATCACTGTTTAATAGTAGATCTCAAAACACTTTACAAAGGAGGCGTTGCATTAACCCTCTTTCTTTTTGCATGTAGTTACCCTCAATCTGATGGGGATTTAAATAGGCTGATTCTAATAGCACTAAGAGGAATTTCTCCCACACATCCATCCTCATACCCTATTCACTGATGAAATAACAATAATAATAATGCAAAAACGAAACAAACAAACAAAATCCCGAGGTTAATGCAACATTAAATGTTAGAACGTAAGAACATAAACACGGCCATACTGGGTCAGACCAAAGGCCCATCTAGCCCAGTATCCTGTCTTCCAACAGTGGCAGGTGCTTCAGAGGGAATGAACAGAACAGGTAATCATCAAATGATCCATTCCTGTCGCCCATTCCCAGCTTCTGCTGTAAAATCAAACACTCAAAAGTCAGGAAATTCTGAAAGTTACATTTTCTCCTGCAATGTAAAGTTGGCCATCTGCTCATCCTGTCTGCCTAGTATGAATTCCTACACGTAAGTTTACATTTAACAGGAAGGATTAGGATTAGGATGTCCCGGTTTTATAGGGACAGTCCTGATTTTGGGGTCTTTTTCTTATATAGGCTCCTATTTCCCCCCCCCCACCCCACCCTGTTCCAATTTTTCACACTTGCTGTCTGGTCACCCTAGGAAGGATAGGAAAAGAGAATACCATGGGCAGAATCACTGGTACAATCCGGCTGCTTTGCATCACCAGGCATCCAGAGTATACTAGCAAACCTGGCCCTGTGTATGTGCCTTGTGTGTGAACAGTATATGGTCAGCATCTCCTTCAGAGTCAACTAGCATAGCCGTGCCATGATCAAATAAAGAGTAAAACACAGTCTCTCCTTTGCTCAGCCCCAAGTTCTGGAAGGGTCTCTGGCCGCATTTATAGAAAGCACCTTGGCTAGCCAGACAGCAGGTAGAAGGACAGATAGCTATCATGTTGCTGCCTTAGTCAACGCACAGGGCAGACAGCTGAATAAATGTTAATGCGCACCATGAATAAATAAAGCTGCTTCTCTGCTTACTGGCTTCTGTTCTGAACCTAGATGAAAGGACATTGAGGGAAATCCATTGTATTCTTGGCAATCCCGAGAGAGAGGCTGGGAAGGAAGTACTTTAAAATAATGAGTAGTTTACACAACCGGCTTATTGCTGTCTTGGTGGTTGCATTAGCCGGCAGCCTCCTACTGATCTAAATTGTTTTCAAGGCTTAATAAATAATACTGTACCCATTCAAGGATTATCCACTGAACCCAGGGGGAAAAGGGACTGATCCTAAGATAACTGCAACTAAGGGGCGGGTCTCTCTATTGACTTCAGTGGGCTTTGAATCAGGCCTTAAGAGAATATTCTAGTCTATATAAGTACTTATACTGTGATCATATGAGCACCTTCCAGTAGTACATAAGCAGCATGACTCACATCAGTCACCCCTTCCCGATTGTCTGTACACCATACTGATCTACTTGTGCCTAGAGAAGAACTAAGACTAATGCCTATAAAATGGAAGGGGCATTTCACAGCCTGTAACTGTGCCCATAGCAAGAAGTTTCTGTGCTGTCTTATCATGGAGCCCAAGCTTTGAGAGTGCTGAGCACTTTGCCTGCTGCAGATTAACCAGCTGATGAAACCGTTAACTTGAGGAGTGACAGCCTGGCAGCCGCGATCACTCGATACTAAAAGCAGTTTGTAATTGAAGAAAGGTTTCTGGGCTGTAACAGAACACTGGGCACGACGGGCCCAGTCATTCCCACCTGCCTGGCTTAGGCAAATGACACCATCTGCCTGGAGGTGCTTTGCTTCAGGCAGGGGTTCTCAACCTTTTTCTTTCTGCCCCCCCCCCCCCAACATGCTATAAAGCTCCACAGCCCACCTTTGCCACAACAACTGGTTTTCTGCAAATAAAACCCAGGGCTGGCAGTATGAGGTAGCAAGCAGGGCAACTGCCTGGGGCCCCCCACCACAGGGGCCCCCTTGCAGCTAAGTTGCTCAGGCTTTGGCTTCAGCCCCAAGTGGCAGGGCTCAAGGACCCAGGCTTCAGCCCCATGCAGTGGGGCTCTATCTTTCTGCCCTGGGCCCCAGCGAGTCTAATGCTGGCCCTGCTTGGCGGCCCCTCTGAAACCTGCTCGTGGCCCCCCAGAGGGCCCCGGACCCTTGGTTGAGAACCACTGGCTTAAGGCACAGGTTGATGTGCTGTAGCCAGGAGACTCTGAACAGGGGCAGACTGCACCCAATCTATGGTGATCCATTGGCAGCACAGTCTCCATGGAGAAGTGCCACTGTAGGATCCCTGGCACATAAGAGACCTCATGTCCTCATTGGCTGCGTGGAATGTACTACAGGTTAAAGATTAAATTACAACCCCACGGATCAGAGACTGGTTTCCACAGTTACACAGCCACAGTATCCAGAGCGAAGCTGATTTCAGTTATCCAACAGCCAGAGCTCTTTGGGAGACTTGAGTTCAATATCTGAGCCTAGCAGATAGTTGCATGGGCTGGGAGCTCTGAAGAGGGAAGTGAGTGATCTGAATTGGAAAGGTTTGGTTGAGTTGGGTGTGCATGAGTTAAGGGTCAGCTCAGTTCGTATTTTTCCCAAGCTGACTTGCCTTCTCCCTAGACAGAGCAGAGTGCAGCAAAGCGCTAGATAAGTGGCAGTTGCTGGTTCTCAAGAGCAGAACAAAACGTTTAATGGAATCATCAAGGTCATGATTCCTCAACTGGCTGCCCACATGCAGAGCCCTGTGCCCATGTGGAGCCCAGGTGTCCATTTGCATGGACCAGCTTTCAGGATCAGGGTTCTACTGAATAACTGCACAGTCCTATAGTCCTAATCCTTGTCCTCCCCCTACCCCAATTTTGACTGGTTTTGCCCCTCACTTTGAGTGTGTCTACACTGCAATCTGAGGTGTGACTGCAGCACAGGTAGATGTGCCCACTTCAGCACAGTCTAGCAACATGAGTACATATCCATGGTACCTGGTGTGCTTGAACAGCCCACACTGCTGCATTTACGCTGCTGGTTTTAGCCATGCGAGCGCTGGTTTGTCTACCCTGCTGCAGCCTCACTTTGGACTGCAGTGTAGACATACTCTTTGTGTCTTCTGTGAATTTATCTTGTACTTTCCTCTGGGCAGGGATTGTCTCTTTATTTGTTCTCTTGAGGAACCTAACATGGTATCAGACACTCGAAAATAATGACGTCAATTCCAGCTCTGTTATAAAAATGGGGTGGGGACGAGAATCAGTGTTCAACTGGTGGAACTGAACAAACAGGCCATAAAAGAAATGTCATTTTCTAACTTCTAACACGGGCTGATAAACAGCAGCATAAATGAAAATAAATGGCCCAGTTGATCCTCAGCTGGTATAAATTAGCACAGATCCATTGACATCAGTGGTGTTACGTGCATTCACACCAGCCAAAGATCTGGCTCCAAAAGCACAAAGCTCTAAAAATTGCCTTGAGACTATCTTTTTCATAAAGCTGGGTAGAAAATAGCCATTAGTTATTGATTAGTTAGCATGTTGGACAACAACAAGAGTGATTATTCAGCATTAGTTACTGGTTATCTCCTGTATAGAACCATGGGCTTGTTAATTATTTCAGCTGAGCTACATGTGACATTCACATGAATATAAATGGATACACTGCGACTGCGCACATGAAATATTTCCTCCCCCCAAGAAAATTCCACATCTTTCACACGGGTTTAATATGTGTAGTTAATGTCTGCAATGTAAGACAAAGAGCATTGATTCAATAAACAGAGCTCAACCAACATTTTCGTTTAGTGCATTTAGGCCATGATTCAGGAAAACACCTAAGCATAAGGCCATCCCAGTTCAGGACATAACCGGCACATGCACTACTTGAACTTAAGCTCATGCTTAAAAGTAAACCACATGCTTAAGCCCTGTCTTGAATTGGGATGCTTTTCTGAATCAGGGTCTTAATTTGGCTCCCAGTTTTGGGGACGAAAGCAGAACTCTGTCCCAGAGACCACCAAAGAGCAGACTTTGATAAGTTACAGCTATTCATATTAGCAAGAAATCTCTCCCCATCCCACAAAATGAACGCAGCACTCATAAAAGTACACTGGCTATTAAGAGCCTTGGAGACTTAACCTAATTTCTCACTCCAGCTCATTTATCTCCTCAGGCCCCTTCTTTCCTGGTTCTTTGCCCTGAATGGTGTTGGGTGGGGAGGTGTCAGTGAAGTACATGCTTAAGTTTGCTTCCAATAGGTACGAGGAAGAAAGAAAAACATGCCTCTTTGTGATCATACACTTATGAGAGGATTAGTGCACTTCCTGTTCAGCAGCATGTCTAGTGCGTAGAGCACTGAAAAGGGAATCAAGACTCAGGGTACAATGTGTATAGTGGGGGTGCTGAGAGCCATTGAACCAAACTGTAAACCTGTTATATAATGGAAACCACTTAAAGCCAGGGGTGTGACAGCACCCCCAGCACCCCTAGTTCCAGCACCTAGGTCAAAATTCCAGGATTCAGTTTCCCTTTCTGTCACTGGACTTGGGCAAGTCACTTAATCTCTCTGTGTGCCTGTTTCCGCATCCATAGAAGTGACTGTCACAATTCATTAACGTGACTGGGGGGAAGAGGTGGTATTTCTATGAATAAAAAGTCAGTATACACACTGCTGCATACTTTTGTCATCATCATTAAGAGAACTGGGCTGCAATTCAGGCTATAGTGACTGCACAAACTGCCAGCAGAGGTTCTCCGTTGAAACGATCATTTTAAAGGAATGATGTCAGAGGTCCAGAAAAAAATAATAGTCACTTCCTTAGTGGGGAAGAATTGCTGTCCTCTAATTCCATTGCAGCTTATTAGCAGACAGTCATTTTGTATATGTAACGTGATTGTAAAGTATTATTATTTAATAGGAATTGACTGACTTAGCATGACTTTTTTCAGCAAATTGTGAACCAGGATTTTCTCATATGTAACACATCACTAAATTACATTACAGGGTGATGTAAATATTTGTCCCAGAGAGTGGCCAGCGTGAGCACAGGGACTGCTTCCTGAATGTGCCCCCTGGGGTGCAAGTCAACCCACGGGAGGCTGGGAGGGGGCAGGGCCATGGGGCTTACACTTCTCACTTGGGGTCCTGACCCTCCCCCTGGGGCAGAGTCACTCCACACTGCCCCCAATGCAGGGCTGTGGCTAAATCTGGCTCTTAATATGTGGGAAGTGCTTTGAGATCCTTGGGCACAGGGCACAATGAAAGTAACAACATTGTCTCCAATGGTTCCCTACCCTATCGTTATGACTGACATGGGTAGTTTTCTGGCGCCATATATGCCCCCACCCCAGTGCCTAACGTCTCTAGCCAATAAGATGCTGTTCATGTTCACCTTTATGGGTCTGAATATTCTAGTCTCACTATGTTAATTTCTGCCTAGCCCAGTAAGAACAATACTCAGGAGGAAGAACGCTGTACTCATCAGGATTGATGCAGCATTCTCCCACCTGCTGGCCATGCAATTCCTACCTTCAGCTCTGATCAGGGGTCCAATGGTTAGTGCACTGGTCTGGGAACCAGGAGACCTGGGATGCATTTTACCAACCTGTTTGCATCCACTTGGCAGCAAAGAGTCTGCTCCTATCTGCAGCAGGCAGCTCTCCACTCTGATCAGCATTCAGAGCTCTGCATTGCTTGGCCAAGTCACTTCAGCTCTCTGTGCTTTCCTCCCACCCTTTATCTGTCTTGTCTATTTAGACTGCAAACAGCTTCAGGGCAGGGATTGTCTCTCACTATGTTTGTGCAGTGCCTGTCACAATGGGGCTCTAATCTCATTTGGGAATGCTAGGCTGAGGCCGCAGGTTGCCCATCACTGCTCTACTGTGTGTAAATAGTAATCAAGAGGACACAGCCTTTTGAAGCTGTGCCACTTAAACTTTCCCAGGGCCTGGTTGCCGTGTGTTTATGCCCCCGTGGAAGTTGGTGCTGGAGCTGATCTGGTTTCATGGAGCTGCGCCACTGGAATGCCTAGGCACACTAATTCCGTCTTTCCCCACTGGCTTTGAATGACTACATTGTTCAGATCAACGTCTCCGGCTGTGCCACTGCAGTCTCTCTCTTCATGTTTCCTTTCCTACCACAGATCTCAGCTTCACGTTACCCCTTGCTTTCCCCTGCTGCAATGCAGCTCTCCTCTTACTGACAACCTTTCCTCTTAAAGCCTCGCTCACCCTTTCGTTTTTCCCTACACCATCTGAAAACGGAGCTTTTTGAAAGAAGAAGGCAGCATCCTTTGGGCAGTAATCTAGCTGTTTGCCAGTGGTGGGTGAACCTCCATGTATTTACTCAGTTCAGCTCCCGTAGGCTTGGATCGGTATCTGAATGCACCCAAATCCATGGTCATCACCCTGCTGCCCCATTATTTGTATGACAGTAGCATCTCTAGGGGCCCCAACCAAAGGCTAGGGACCGAGAGGGAACAAGAAAATAGCCTCTGTCCCAGAGAGCTCACTGTGTGAAGCAGCAGAGTAGCTGCTGTTGTGAAGTAAGGTTGTGGGAAATGGCAGGAGAATTCAGACAGCAATGCAGGGCCCTGAAAGGTATGTCCACACTTACCTCCGGAGTGATCAATCCAGCGGGGGTCTCCGTCTCCCGTCGACTCCGGTACTCCACCAGTAGGCGGAGTCGACAGGGGAGCGGCAGCAGTCGACCTATTGCAGTGAAGACACCGCGGTAAGTAGCTCTAAGTATGTCGGGAGGGATAGCTCAGTGGTTTGAGCATTGGCCTGCTAAACCCAGGGTTGTGAGTTCAATCCTTGAGGGGGCCACTTAGGGATCTGGGGCAAAATCAGTACTTGGTCCTGCTAGTGAAGGCAGGGGGCTGGACTCTATGACCTTTCAAGCTCCCTTCCAGTTCTAGGAGATAGGATATCTCCATTAATTTATGCTATTTTCGTAGCTGAAGCTGCGTAACTTAGACCAACTTATCTCGCCCCACACCCCCGCCCCCAGTGTAGACCAGGCCTGAATGCTGAACAGAGCAGAGAGCTGCCTGCTGCAGACAGAAGCAGACTCTGGTTTCTGTGCTGCTAGGTAGAAGCAAAGTATGTATTTGTTTGACCCAAGTTCTCCTTACATTAATAGGGAAAGCACCACACAGTCTAGGACATAAAAGAGCTTTCTGTGCTTCCCAGCCTTCTCCCACCCTCCCCCCAATACCTTTCTCCAGCTTCCCCAATTGCAAACAGGTCCCTGCTGCTCCCTCATGTCCCTCACCAATGCTCCCTTTTTAGGCTGGACATGGGTAGTTTTCTGGCTCTGTATGCCCTCCCTAGAGAGCCTAATGTCTCTAGCCAAATACAATGCTGTTCACTTCCCTATGATCCAAATTCTGCCCTCAGTTACACACACCCAAATCCCACTGAGTTGCAGGTGTAGCCAAGGGCAGAAGCTGGCCTGCTGTTAATATTTCCTAGGGAGAGAGAGGGCTCTGTGTTCTAACCCCCTCTCTCCTGGCCTCTGGCTGGCTGCTTTCTTCAACCTGTGTGCGTTCAGCCGTGTTCCACAGCCCATTGCTGCTTGTCTCTCTGGAGATGCCCCAGAGCTCCTGAGATCTGCTGAGACCTCTAGAGGCTGATGGTTCTGGTGGGACAGCTATCCAAGCTGATGTGAACCCCAGAAAGTATTACTCTAGCTCTGATTTTTTTCAAGCCAGTCCATCCATCCTATTGTTTCATCTTGAAGCCACAGTCGGATGATATTAGGTCAGACTTGCTGCTGCTGCGGCTGAGATCTGCTCAGCACAACAGGTTGGGGAGCTCCCTAATTCTTTGCCCAGAGTTGCCCTGATCACTGCCCTGACACAGGCTAGAGCAGCCCATGGGCTGCTCTAACCCACATCAGCTGGCAGTGGTCCCCAAGGGACCATTGTGACTACATCACAGATAATCAGGTGGTGATGATTGGTGAGGTGGACCTGTGAAGTTGTTCTGACTCTTGCAACACCCAGCCTTCATCCCCAGGCTTCTCTTCTGCACAGTTCAAAGGGGAGTGGACAGGATTTCTTTCCAAGGTTTTATAATGGTACAAGCAAGAATTTTTTCTCATTGTAACTTTTAAAAAAAACACTGGCTTTTTTACTGGAATGAAAAGTATTGGGAAAATATTCATTTTGGTCAAAACTTTCCTTCTGTTATCTTGCTGTTAAAAACAAAAAACATTTTTTTCAATTCAAATTTTTGGTTTTTGGTAAAAACATTCAGTTTTTGAAAATTTTTACCAAACACCCCCCCCCCCCCCCCAAAAATATATTTATAACTTTTTTTTTTTTTTTTTTAAATTCTGTTTCATTTCCCCCCCCCCCATATAATCCATG
>NW_020664601.1:328056-335496 GCF_002925995.2 Terrapene triunguis | reverse complement strand
AACAAAACAAAAAAAAAAAAAAAAATATTATACATTTCCCCCCCCCCCCCCCATATAATCCCTGAAAAATGTTTGTGGGAAATTTAAAAAAAATATTTTGAATTTTCTTGCAAAAAAGTAACTGGCATTTTTTCATTCAGCTCTACTTATAAGACAGGAGGCTGTCTCTGTATCTAAGCTTACATGACCAAGGATGTCTTTTTCACTGGGTTGCTTATTCTCTAGTAAGTTATTTTCCCCCACTTGGCTTCTTGTCCCCAGGCCACCGCATGGGGTGCTACTGTAAATATTGCCTTCCATCCTTGCATGCTGTGACAAGTTAGAGGCAGACATTCAGTGTTATTGATTGCACAAAGCCCTTGCACAATCAGGAGGTTGGCCGTGTTTTTATTTGCTCTCATAGAGTGGGTTATATCTGCAGCTAATAAAAAGGGAATATGAGCCCTTGGAATTGCTCTAGTGGTAAACACGAAGCATGAGGAGCAGGAATTTAGTTATGCAACTCCAACTAACAGCTACTGCCATGCTGTCTATAACACAGACCATTATTGTTACACAGCTTTCATACCTTTGGGCGTCAACCAAAACCCACTGCAGTCAACGGGAGTCTTCCCATTGATTTCCAGTGGGTTTCGGAACAGGCCCTTCATCACCAACTAAAAGTGATAGTTTCACCAGGCACAGATCCCCAGCATGACCACAGCAGAGACATACAATTTCTCTCACAGAATTGTTAGGGCCAGCTCAAGATATATTGGTGCCCTAAGCAAAGATGTGAATTGATGCTTTTAAAAGGCGCTGCAGAGCTGCTTCCAAGAAGGTGCAATGCATTGTGGGGAATATTTTTCTTTCTGTCTTTCCCCTTTAAAAGGTACCTTGATAAAATGTAAGTGGACCTGCCTGAAAATGGTACCAACTATGGATTTACTTTTCATTACGTGTTTGAGCAATCCCAGATTTTATCTGTCCCGCAGGGGAGCAGTGATGTCATCGTGTGCAGTCCAGCCACACATACTGTGTCCTGCTCCTGTGTGTTACATTTACACTTGGAAGGCTTTGCTGGTGTAGCTATACCAGTCTACCAAAGTACTCCTAGTGTGGACGCAGCTTTTGCCAGTAGTGCTTATTCTATCCCTCCTGAGCAAATAAGCTATACCAGCAAAAGTGCAGTTTTGCTCATATAACTGTGTCTACACTAGGGACTTCTGCCAGCATAGCTATGTCACTTGCAAATCACACCCTTTCACACTTCTGGAGCTAGGCTGACAGAAATTTGTTGTATAAACCTGGCTTAGGAGTAATCACTAACCTGTTATGTGTGTGAGGCAGCATTATTTAGTGATATGTAACTGGATTGCTTTTCTGACCCAGTAATCGTTATTATTAGCAGTAGATTCAATTTCATCAGTATCTTTAACAATCCAGCTCTGCAAAACGTCCATAGTTGTTTTAACATTATGCAGAGGCATTTGTTGTCTTGCTTCGTCTCTATGAGCCTCCTTTGAAGGACTGTGCCCCGACCTGTTGTTTTGGCACAAATGCGAAGAGCCATGCTAAACGCTCATGTTACCACAAAGTGTATACACTGGTAAAGTCTCAAAACTGCACGTTCCAAAAGACTGCTTCCAAAAGTTGCCTGACTTATGCTGGGGGCTAGGCAGGCTTCTAGCAGGCCCCAGAATACAGAGGAGCTCAGAGGTCGTTCCCATCCTCATGCTGCCATTTTCCCCTGTTTTAATCACAAGTCTCACAAGGTTTGGTGTGTTTTTCCTTAAAGGCCCAGCTCCTGGAGTCATGGGAGAATCTCAGCTTTCACTTAAAACAAAAATATGGTGGAAGAGCTTGGGAAAGTACATGCTCAAAAAGCAGAAGGCAAATAAAAGAAACCCAAACTTCACGCTTTTTAAAAATCTCGTGATTGTTAAGCCTGTCTCAGGGGCCTGACTCCTGACTTAGGACTTTGTGGGGTTGGCAGGACTCAGGGGAGCTCTATATTTTTTGCCACCCCAAGCATGGCAGTCAGGTGGGCTTCGGCGGTATGCCTGCGGGCGGTCCGCGGTCAAGCAGATTTGGCGGCGTTTCTGCGGGTGATCTGCCAGTCCTGCGGCTTCGGCGTACCCGCCGCCGAATTGCCGCCAAAACCACGGGACCGGCGGATCTCCCGCAGGCATGCCGCCGAAGGCCGCCTGACTGCCGCCCTCACGGCGACCAGCAGGCTGCCCCTTGCGGCTTGCCGCCCCAGGCACGCACTTGCTGCGCTAGTGCCTGGAACCGCCCCTGGCAGGACTGCTGCCTATTGTGTCCCCACAGCGAGTGAGTGTAGCTCAGGTGGCCTGGAGAAGCTGCCCTGCTCCCTGCCCCTAATACTAAAGTCACAGTCTGTTGCCCAAGATGAGCGCTCTGAACCTGGCCTTCCACTGCCTTATATCATCATTTACATCTGTGCAAAGGGAGTGTGAAACACTGCCAGATCAGAACGCTGGGGCTCTCTCTGGAGTCCATGGCACCGAGTTCCTGGTTATCCCCTGCAGAACTTCTCAGCTCTGTGCATGTCTCTCCAGAGTTTAGAAGTAGTGCAGGGACAGACACAGAGCTCAGCCACTCTGCCATGGCCTCAAGTCCCTAGGATATTTCTAAACTCCTTAAGGATAGGCATGGAACTCAGTGGTTCCTACCGTGTAGGCTGAGCTCAGAAGCTCTGCAGGGGCCATTTTCTGGTAATTGGGAAGGCCTCTGCAATCAGCATGAGAAGCTGCTCATCAAGCGGGCTTCAAAACCTTACAGGGATTTGCTCTGTATCCGTAGCTAAAATTTCCATGACTATCCCCTGCCCTAGAGGTGGCTGCCTATTAGTGGGTCTTTGTGTACCTAGTTTGCAAAGTGCTGCAGGATGAAAGGCGCAAGGTAAATATGATTACTGGTTAGGCTGCATTGCAAGTGTCACTTAGTTGACACGATAGTCAGTCTTCTACACTTCTGCATCTGTGGCTGCCCCTTATTATTCCCTCTCCTCCTCAATGCCTTCTGCTAGTAGCAGCAAAATCCAATGCGAGAGAAGAGACAGGGAGCCTCCTTTGTGATGGAAGCCAAATTAACCAGATTAGGAGGTGGGGGATGGAGAGTTTGGGGTGCATTCATCTCACATGTGACTGGGGACAAATGTAACAGACACCAAGACTGAGTGTGGCCCCTCGTGTACAGCCACTTTGCTGTTAAGTTTCTGTTTATAGCAATGGCACAAATGCAAATGGAATGGAAAGAGATGATATCTGGGAACCAATCATCTCTTTGGATCCTGTCACTAGCAGGCTGCTCTCTGACTTCTGAAATTCCTTACTCTTTGGAGGGCTACAAAATATATGCCCCATATCGGGAGGCAGGGGGGAAATAGTCAGTGGCATACCAGCATGAATGCTGTAGAAGCCCAAAGTGGTGCTGTTCAGAAAAGGCAAAGCAAGTTAAAATAAATAGCAATCTTTTTTGCTATTATGATTTCTTACAGCCTCTGCTGTGCTGTCATCATCCATTAACAGCCTTTTGGAATCAATGGGGTTGTTGGGACATACCCAGTCCATGCCTGATTAATAATTTATTCCTATTACAATAGCACCTAAAGGCTCCAAGTGCGATCAGGACCCTGTTGTGCTAGGTGCTGTACGTACACATTGGAAGAGAGATCCCTGCCCCAAAGAGCTTAAAGATTAAGAAGACAAAAGTGGGGGAATGGAAGTCTAATTATCCCCACAGACACCCAGAAAGCTTCAGTGACTTGCCCCAGGCTATGCAGTAACTCTATGCCTAAGCTGGGAATTGAACCACAACCCAGTCCAGTGCCTTAACCACACAACCATCCTTCCTCTCCTGCATTTTGTCTGGATGCTGCACTGGGTATGAATGGCAGGGGTCTTCCAATAAAAGAGGATGGATCAAATTCTGCTCTCTCACTGATGTAAAGCCTAAGCAATTCCATTGACTTCAATGAAGTTACTCTGGATTTACACCAGCTCAATTGTTTTCCTGTCGCTCTCTGGCTTTGTGTGTGTTTCTGGCATCCAGCTGAGTGTGCAACACACACATTGCATGCCCCTGGACTGGCTGTGCCTGAAGGATGATTTAGTCTAGCTCCAACGTGCAAGGAGCATATTTTGTTCTACAAAATGGCATCCTCTGCACAGTGTGACCTTGCACGCCCCATATATGCCAGGTCCCGCTGCACAGAGGATGCCATTTTGCATGCAAGCATTGAACTGCATGCCTGACTGAATGTCACAGCACGCTGCCAGTGTGTTGCCATAAGCAAGAGAAAAGGGGAAAAATAGAGCAGTGGTTACT
This sequence comes from Terrapene triunguis, assembly GCF_002925995.2. Classification (NCBI taxonomy): domain Eukaryota; kingdom Metazoa; phylum Chordata; order Testudines; family Emydidae; genus Terrapene; species Terrapene triunguis. The sequence continues at coordinate 331,164 of NW_020664601.1, read as the reverse complement.
GCAGGTTTATGCTGAGTGGATCAGAGATTATGAATTGCCAGCTTTTATCAACATACTCCTTTCCCCTGTGGGGTTTGCAGGGCTGCCGAGAGTGGGTTCGGGCCCCGGTGAAAAAATTTTTAGGGCCTCCCAGCAAGGGAGGACCAGCTAAACAGGGCCGATGGGGGGGGGGGCGGGGGAGCCGGGCCCTGGGTCCCCTTCCGGACTGCCGGGCCCCAGTAATGTGCACTGGCTTCCCCACCCCTCGTCGGCCCTGGGGGGTTTGCCATAGTCATGTCCGAGCCCTGAGACTTTCCTTCCCAATTCCCCATACTAACACTTCACACACTCCCATAGGACATCAGAGCTATCATCTTTCAAGTCAAAGAATACGGGAGAACTTCTTTGGCATCAATCGATGCACCTCTGTCCAGTCAGCAGGGCTGGCTCTAACTTTTTTGCCGCCCCAAACAGCAAAAAAAGCGCCGCGTGGCCGAACACCCCCCACCCCCCGCCGCGCCGCCGAACACCCCCCGCGCGGAGCGCTGCCGAACACCCCCTGACCCCTGCCGCGCCGCCAAAACCCCGCCGAGCGCCGCGCCGCCGAACAGCCCCCACCGCACCGCCGAACACCCCCTGCCCCCCACCGAACACCCCTTGCCCCCCACCAAGTGCTGCGCTGCCGAACACCCCCGCCCCCTGCGGAGCACCACGCTGCCGAAACCCCCACCGAGCGCCGCACCGCCCCCCCATCACCCCAAGATTGGCCGCCCCTTACCAGGTGCCGCCCCAAGCACGTGCTTGGTTGCCTGGTGCCTGGAGCCGGCCCTGCCATTCAAGCTGGGGCAAGTTGCGATTAAAATGAAGAGAGAATAGAAACGGAAAGTTTCTATAGATGTAGGACACTGAAATGGGGAATAGGGACACAGAGATTAACTGTTTCATCCTAGGTCATACTGGATGTCAGAGCTGGGAATTGAACCCAGCTCTCCTTAATCAGCACCTTAATCACAAAAACATCCTTCCTCCAATACACCTCTGGCACAGTTCTAACATTATAAAAACATACCGAGTCTGAAGTTTTTAGTCTTACTCATTTATGCTTTTGCCATAGTAAACTCTTATATTTGTTTACACCTACCAGTTAAGGACTACTAGGAGCTGCTGTTGCTCTGTTAAGTAGCTCCAGAGACCAAGCACATGGAAACGTGTATAATGTAGGCTTATGGGTCTCCTCCCAGACTCAAAATAAAAAAAGTCATTAAAAATCAGCTACCACCAACCCACACAAGGGTATAATTGAAAGCTGGTGCATCTTGTTCTATTTTCACCTCCATGTTCCTTCCTCGGGACGTTTACGATGTCCCAGCACCACCGGTTAGCTTTGTTGTTAATAAAAACTAAAAATGTTCTTCCTCTGGCCAAGCAGCCAGGAACACTAGTCGCAGGCTGTGGTTCCCTGACAACCAGCCCAATCAAGATCTAGTGAAGAAGGATGGTTAACTGCCAACTCAGTTTTGTGAGATGGATTATAGGGAACCAGATTAGACTACCAACCCACCCTGGCTAAACAGTGATGCAAAGCTAGCTAAACCCTTCAGCATGATGGCAAGAAGGGGTCTTCAGTCCTTCACCCCACAGTGAGCTGAGGGCCTCAGCCTCAGCAGAATTGATGTGGTTAGTGCCTAGAGAAGGCAGCATGGGTGAGGCTAATGTTGCTGTAGAGAGCCACCTCCTGGCCATTCTCAAACAGCATGATCCAAGCTCTGAAGTGAGATCAGTTCTGCCTGGCAGGCTGGAGGGAAAAAAATGCTTGAGGTGAATTCCGGGAAAAGGTTTACACGGGAGAGGGGAGACAAAGAACAAAAACAGCGTTGAGGGCTCAGGTTTGACCTGCACCATCTATGCCCTGGATTGTGTTGTTGTTATTATTATTAGCCTGAGAGTAGCACCTAGAAACTCCAACTGAGATCTGAGGTCTCCTTGTGTTTGTACAGTGCAGTCCCTAACGCATAGTAAGCTACTGTCCTGAAAAGCTTACAATCTAAGGTCCTGTCTGCATGAGAAAGTTAACACTGATTTAACTTGAAACAGTTTTTAAGTTCCCACGTGGACACTTATTTTGGTTTAACTGTGTCTTATCTTGGTTACTTAACCCAGCTGATCACTAACTGCCTTATGCTAAACCAAAATAAACTGAAATAAGAGGATCCACACAGCCTTTCACACGGGTGTAACTAAAGTGGTTTAAAAACTGGTGCAGCTTTCTCATGCAGACTGGTCTTAATAGACAAGACAGGGTGGGAGATAGAAGTGGTAACTCTCTGCTAGATGGGAATGGAGGAATAGACACACTATGACTTGCCCAGGGTCAATCCTCTGGCAAAAGCAGGGGATTGAACGCAGGTCTCTTGCATGCTATTTCAGTGCCTCAAGACTACCCTTGCTCTCATTCAAGAAGCTTGTTGTGAAGTCTGTACTTTTACCAGTTTTCCCACTGTCTTTTCATTTGCAAATCCCAGCTTCGCAAAGGGGAATAGTGCTAAGACATCAATAGCCTCATTATCTGAATTTAGAAACAACAAACATTTGAACAGAGATTTCTCCACTACCCATTACCAAGTTCCTGAGTTGTCTTTTGCTTGTCTCCCACCCATGAGGGCCGGAGGTCATATGAGGGAGGGAACACACTGGCACAGGTTAGATGTTGACTAATTTTTTCAAATAGTTAAAACGACAAGATTCTTCATACATGGTGCCTAGACAGAGTAGTGACGGGTGCATTAGAAACACTGTATATTAGATTAGGTTCTCACTGATAAATCATGGTCATTTTTCATCAGTACTTTTTGTGGATTGGAAACTCATATTTGACCTGTAAGTAGAGCTGGTCAAAAAACAGATTTTCCATTCTGCGGGAAATTCTAAGATACCTTTTCATTCTGAATCAGCAGAAAGAGTCAACAATTCCATCGGAACAAGCATTCCCCCCCCCCACCCCCCAAATTTGATTTGGAACTAGCGAATTGTTTTATTTCTGCAATATCATTTTGATAATGTCAAAACAATATGATACCCTGTTTCCCCGAAAATAAGACAGTGTCTTATATTAATTTTTGCTCCCAAAGA
>NW_020664601.1:325070-327656 GCF_002925995.2 Terrapene triunguis | reverse complement strand
CCCCCTGCCCCCCACCGAACACCCCTTGCCCCCCACCAAGTGCTGCGCTGCCGAACACCCCCGCCCCCTGCGGAGCACCACGCTGCCGAAACCCCCACCGAGCGCCGCACCGCCCCCCCATCACCCCAAGATTGGCCGCCCCTTACCAGGTGCCGCCCCAAGCACGTGCTTGGTTGCCTGGTGCCTGGAGCCGGCCCTGCCATTCAAGCTGGGGCAAGTTGCGATTAAAATGAAGAGAGAATAGAAACGGAAAGTTTCTATAGATGTAGGACACTGAAATGGGGAATAGGGACACAGAGATTAACTGTTTCATCCTAGGTCATACTGGATGTCAGAGCTGGGAATTGAACCCAGCTCTCCTTAATCAGCACCTTAATCACAAAAACATCCTTCCTTCAATACACCTCTGGCACAGTTCTAACATTATAAAAACATACCGAGTCTGAAGTTTTTAGTCTTACTCATTTATGCTTTTGCCATAGTAAACTCTTATATTTGTTTACACCTACCAGTTAAGGACTACTAGGAGCTGCTGTTGCTCTGTTAAGTAGCTCCAGAGACCAAGCACATGGAAACGTGTATAATGTAGGCTTATGGGTCTCCTCCCAGACTCAAAATAAAAAAAGTCATTAAAAATCAGCTACCACCAACCCACACAAGGGTATAATTGAAAGCTGGTGCATCTTGTTCTATTTTCACCTCCATGTTCCTTCCTCGGGACGTTTACGATGTCCCAGCACCACCGGTTAGCTTTGTTGTTAATAAAAACTAAAAATGTTCTTCCTCTGGCCAAGCAGCCAGGAACACTAGTCGCAGGCTGTGGTTCCCTGACAACCAGCCCAATCAAGATCTAGTGAAGAAGGATGGTTAACTGCCAACTCAGTTTTGTGAGATGGATTATAGGGAACCAGATTAGACTACCAACCCACCCTGGCTAAGCAGTGATGCAAAGCTAGCTAAACCCTTCAGCATGATGGCAAGAAGGGGTCTTCAGTCCTTCACCCCACAGTGAGCTGAGAGCCCCAGCCTCAGCAGAATTGATGTGGTTAGTGCCTAGAGAAGGCAGCATGGGTGAGGCTAATGTTGCTGTAGAGAGCCCCCTCCTGGCCATTCTCAAACAGCATGATCCAAGCTCTGAAGTGAGATCAGTTCTGCCTGGCAGGCTGGAGGGAAAAAAAATGCTTGAGGTGAATTCCGGGAAAAGGTTTACACAGGAGAGGGGAGACAAAGAACAAAAACAGCGTTGAGGGCTCAGGTTTGACCTGCACCATCTATGCCCTGGATTTTGTTGTTGTTATTATTATTAGTCTGAGAGTAGCACCTAGAAACTCCAACTGAGATCTGAGGTCTCCTTGTGTTTGTACAGTGCAGTCCCTAACGCATAGTAAGCTACTGTCCTGAAAAGCTTACAATCTAAGGTCCTGTCTGCATGAGAAAGTTAACACTGATTTAACTTGAAACAGTTTTTAAGTTCCCACGTGGACACTTATTTTGGTTTAACTGTGGCTTATCTTGGTTACTTAACCCAGCTGATCACTAACTGCCTTATGCTAAACCAAAATAAACTGAAATAAGAGGATCCACACAGCCTTTCACACGGGTGTAACTAAAGTGGTTTAAAAACTGGTGCAGCTTTCTCATGCAGACTGGTCTTAATAGACAAGACAGGGTGGGAGATAGAAGTGGTAACTCTCTGCTAGATGGGAATGGAGGAATAGACACACTATGACTTGCCCAGGGTCAATCCTCTGGCAAAAGCAGGGGATTGAACGCAGGTCTCTTGCATGCTATTTCAGTGCCTCAAGACTACCCTTGCTCTCATTCAAGAAACTTGTTGTGAAGTCTGTACTTTTACCAGCTTTCCCACTGTCTTTTCATTTGCAAATCCCAGCTTCGCAAAGGGGAATAGTGCTAAGACATCAATAGCCTCATTATCTGAATTTAGAAACAACAAACATTTGAACAGAGATTTCTCCACTACCCATTACCAAGTTCCTGAGTTGTCTTTTGCTTGTCTCCCACCCATGAGGGCCGGAGGTCATATGAGGGAGGGAACACACTGGCACAGGTTAGATGTTGACTAATTTTTTCAAATAGTTAAAACGACAAGATTCTTCATACATGGTGCCTAGACAGAGTAGTGACGGGTGCATTAGAAACACTGTATATTAGATTAGGTTCTCACTGATAAATCATGGTAATTTTTCATCAGTACTTTTTGTGGATTGGAAACTCATATTTGACCTGTAAGTAGAGCTGGTCAAAAAACAGATTTTCCATTCTGCGGGAAATTCTAAGATACCTTTTCATTCTGAATCAGCAGAAGGAGTCAACAATTCCATCGGAACAAGCATTTTCCCCCCCACACACACCCCAAATTTGATTTGGAACTAGCAAATTGTTTTATTTCTGCAATATCATTTTGATAATGTCAAAACAATATGATATATTACATATTGGAGTCAGGGCCGGCTCCAGGCACCAGCGGACCAAGCACGTGCTTGGGGCGGCACCTTAGAAGGGGCGGCCAATGTTGGGGTGGCGGGGGCGCTCGAGGGGTTTTTTGCCTTTTTTTTTTTTTTTTTT
>NW_020664601.1:313886-324970 GCF_002925995.2 Terrapene triunguis | reverse complement strand
GGGGGGGGGGGGGGGGGGGGGGGGGGGGGGGTGTTACGGCGGGGCAGCGCTCTTCTTTTTTGCCTGGGGCGGCAAAAAAGTTAGAGCCAGCCCTGATTGGAGTATAATATAATTGTAATTCTAATAGTCAAACTGAAACGAACTGAAATGTTAATCAAAACAAAATGTTAGGATACTATTGAAATGAGAAAGTAAATTATTCGTTTAGACTTTGTCCCCATCGAAAATTTCCTGAGAATTGCCATGTTCCCACAAAACATTTAGATTTTGACAAAACTGCATTTTCCAATGAAAAAATTGTTCCATCAAAAATATTTTTGGACTAGCTCTACCTGCAGGCCCTTTGGGGCAGGGACACTTCATTTAGTGTCTTCCACAGATTAGCAAACACTGTTGGTGCTTGACCTATAATACTGCTCAGACATCACTGAGATGGAATACAGTGTATTGTAATAACATAGGGCACAGTTTAGTAGTCCAGGAGAAAAGGGGAGATACACAATGCAGTAAGAGAGACCCATACTCTGCTTGCTGAACCAGCCCTGGCAGCTAGGGCCTGGTCTACACTACCCCCCCACTTCGGACTAAGGTACGCAAATTCAGCTACGTTAATAACGTAGCTGAATTCGAAGTACCTTAGTCCGAACTTACCGCGGGTCCAGACACGGCAGGAAGGCTCCCCCGTCGATGCCGCGTACTCCTCTCGTCGAGCTGGAGTACCGGCATCGACGGCGAGCACTTCCGAGATCGATCCGGGGGACTTCCGGGATCGATCCGGGATCGATTTATCGCGTCTTAACCGGATGCGATAAATCGATTCCCAGAACATCGATTGCCTGCTGCCGGACCCTCCGGTAAGTGTAGACGTACCCTAAGTCTTGCAGCTGCCTACCACAGCATAGGAGTGATTTGGACTGGCAGTAAGAGAGGCTGCAGGTGGTGGCATTGGCCAGCTCCAGCTGTGTGTTAGGCGCAAGCAACCAGTCAGAGGTAAGATACCCCTGAGCACACAGGTGCCTCTGGCCACCGGGCTGGTAGCACATGCACAGATGTGGAAGGACACAAGTCCTATTTCTGAAAGTCATGGCACTTGGGTCCCAGGTACAGTAGAAATCCCAACAATAGATTTTAACATATAAACTCACTAGACAAGATACCAAGGAACCACCTGGTCATTGAAACTCCAGACCAGCAGCTTCCCCTCCCTTTGCAGAGTGGCTGCTTGGGAGAGAGAGGGGAAGGAGGCTTTGGTGCAAAGGAGGACACCTCATCCAGGTATTGTAGGGCTGAGACAAAGGCCCAGACTGTGCCTTTGCTGTTACATTGGCAGTTGGCACAGAACAGGGAAATTATTGAGTGATCCATCCCCTGTCGTCCACTCCCATCATCTGGCCGCCAGAGGTTCAGGGACACCCAGAGCTTGGGGTTACATCCCTGACCATCTTGGCTAATAGCCACTGATTGACCGGTCCTCCAGGAACATATCTCAATCTTTTTTTAACCCATTTATACTTTTGGCCTTCACAACATCCCTTGGCAATAAGTCCCACAGGTTAACAGTGTATTGTGTGAAGAAGTACTTCCTTATGTTTCTTTTAAACTTGCTGCCTATTAATTTTCGTTGGGGACCTTTGGTTCTTGAATTATGTGAAAGAGTAAATAACACTTTCTTATTCACTTTCTCCACTCCATTCATGATTTTACAGACCTTGGTCATATCCCCCCTTAGTCATCTCTTTTTCCAAGCTGAACAGTCCCAGTCTTTTTAACTTTCCTCATATGGACGCTGTTCCATCCCCCTAATCATTTTTGTTGCCCATTTCTGTACTTTTTCCAATTCTAATAGATCTTTTTTGAGATGGGGTGACCACATCTGCACACAGTATTCAAAGTGTGGGTGTACCATGGATTTTATATAGTGGCATTATGCTATTTTCTGTCTTCTTATCTTTTCCTTTCCTAATGGTTCCTAATATTCTGCTAGATTTTTTGACTGCCGCTGCACATTGAGCTGATATTTTCAGAGAACTATCCACAATGACTCCAAGATCTCTTTCTTGAGTAGTAACAGCTAATTTAGACCCCATCATTTTGAATAGGTAGTTGGGATTATGTTTTCCAACATGCATAACTTTGCATTTATCAGCACTGAATTTCACCTGCCATTTTATTGTCCAGACACTCAGTTTTGTGAGATCCCTTAATTAAGTCCGAAGCAGACTGCAAAGAGTAACAATCTTGAGTAATTTTGTATCATCTGCAAACTTTTTCACCTCAGTCTTTACCCCTTTTCCCAGATCATTTATGAATATGTTGAACAGCATGGTCCAAGTACTGATTCCCGGGGGACCCTGCTATTTATCTCTCTCCACAGTGAAAACTGACCATTTACTCTTACCCTTTGTTTCCTGTCTTTTAGCCAATTATTGATTCATGAGAGTACCTTCCCTCTTATCTTATGATTGCTTAACAGCCTTAGGTGAATGACCTTGTCAAAAGCTTTCTGAAAGTCCAAGTACACTCTGTACACTGGATCACCCTTCTCCACGTTTGTTGAGCTCCTCAAAGAATTCTAATAGGTGAGGCATAATTTCTGTTTACAAAAGCCGTGTTGACTCTTCCCCAACAAATCACGTTAATCTATGTATCTGATAATTCAGTTCTTTATTATAGTTTCAGCCAGTTTGCCTGGTACTGAAATTAGGCATACCAGCCTGTAATTTCCAAGATTTCCTCTGGAGCCCTTTTTAAAAATTGGCATCACATTAGCTGTCCTCCAGTCATCTGGTACAGAAACTGATTTAGGTGTTAAGTTACATATCACAGTCAGTAGTTCTGCAATTTCATATTTGAGTTCCTTTAGAACTCTTGGGTGTAAACCATCTGGTCCTGGTAACTTATTACTGTTTAATTTATCAATTTGCTTTATTTGGGATATACATTTAATTTGAGCCTCCATTGTGGTGGTTTTTAAAAAGTTTCCATGCAGCTTGCAGGCATTTAACTCTTGTGACTGTTCCTTTTAATTTCTGTTTAACTAGCGTTCTCATTTTTGTGTTGTTCCCCATTTTGAAGTTAAATGCTACTGTGGTGGGCTTCTTTGGTATCTTCCCCACCACAAGGATGTTAATTTTAATTCCATTATGGTCACTATTACCAAGTGGTCCAGCTATATTCACCTCTTGGACCAGCACTTGTACCCCACTTAAGATTAAAACAACAATTGCTTCTCCCCTTGTGGGTTGTTTGCTGGAACTCTGTTTGATGCTCTTTGTGAGTAATGTATGGATGAAGAACAAGGATGGCCTGAAGAACCTACTGACTCACTTTCTTGCTAGCACTCAACTATTGACATATTTTGAAAAAATCTAAAGAAGTGACTGGCCAGCTAACTTGGTAGATACTGTAGCATACAACCACATGAATTGGGAGATGCCATGGGATTGGGGTTTCCCAGGCTGGTGGAGTTTGAGAGCATTGCTTGGCACGTCTCAGTCATCAGAAAGGGAAGGGCAAGATTATCTCATGTCCACATTGAAGCAGTTCCTCATTGGTAGATTTGGACATTAATTGCTTTGACCATTGGACCTTTGTTCTATTGGGCCTCCCTACTTTTCACCTGTGTCCATTCCAATTTATCTTCTCCTGATGGACTTTGTGTATAACCCCCTCCTCATGGGCAGCACGTGAACTGCCAACTGGGGGAGGCTAGCCCCCAGCCCCGCCCCTTCTGCTCCAGGCCCCACCCCTTCTGCCCCCCGGAGCTCAGAGCCCCCACCACCACCATGGCCACTGGCCCAGTCCCGCCCCAGGCTAGCCCCCCAGTCCCAAAGGAGTACTGGGTGGGCGGCAGGCGGCCTCAGCCCCAAGGAGTGCCAGGAGCATGGGCGGCATGCAGCTGCAGCCCCCCCTAGTCCCAGAGTGTGGGAGGGTGGGTGGTGCACGGCCCCAGCTTCCCCAGCCAGAGCACTCCCGCACACAGGGAGTGGTGGTAAGCAGGGGGCGGGGCTATGCCTGGCTGTTTGGGGAGGTGTAACCCGCCACCCATGCATGCCCCAACTCAAATCTCTGTACCATCCTCCCGCCTCCTTCTGCATCATATTCAACTTCCTTCTCCTCACTTCAGGGTTCTGCAGAGTTCTGCTCCTGCCTGCCTCTCAGGTCTCATTTCCTCCTCTGTCTTGTCACTCAGTGCATTGCTAGCACCACTATACCTTGCTGTCTCCTCCCACTCCTGACGCTGGGCCATTTCCAGTCCATGCTTGGAGCCGCCTCCTTACTCCCGGGCACCAAGCGCTCTCCCTCGCCTTTTTTCAGTGCTTCCTCCAAACACTCTGCCAGCTTTCCACTGCTAATCTCTGCTTAGGTGTTCCTTGTGGTCACTGCCGCATCTGATCATGATAAGATAGGTGCATGCGTGTCTATAAATAAACATATGAAGCAACACAATTCCTGTTACAAAAGCTTGTTGTGTGAAAGCAAGCCAGATGCTCTGCACATGATTCTCCCCTTCCCCTTGTCTGGGCATCCCTCTCCCTATCCCATCCCCTCCTTCCTCCTCCATGCTTGATACTCACCCTTCTATTATCTTTTAGGCTATGTACACACCACAGCTTATGTCAGTATAAATGATGTCACACAGGGGTGTGAATAAACCAGCCCCCTGAGCGACGTAAGTTACACTAAGCGCCAGTGTGGACAGCACAATGCCGGCGGGAGACGCGCTCCCGCCGATATAGCTACTGCCGCTCACTGGGATTGGGGTAATTGACGGGAGAGCTCTCTCCCATCAGCTTAGAGCATCTGCACTAGCAGCACAGCTGCATTGGTGCAGCTGCCCCACGGAAAGCTCTGTAGTGTAGCCATAGCCTTAGTTTATGGTCTGATTCCGTTCCCATTGAAGACAATAGGAGTTTTGCTGTTGACTTTAGTAGGAGCTGGATTGGATTCTTGGATAATGAGTTCCTCAGGGTGGGGAGCTTGTGGTTTTTTTAGATTTGTAAAGTCCTGTGTACCCTTGTGACACTAAATAAATAGCAGCAGCTGGAAGGTAAGCTCTAGAAAGTAGTAATTTTAGCATTCATATACTTCTTGACATATTTAATGCAAGGGACAGATGCGAAATAATTAACCCTCAAAACAGCCCTTTAAGTAATGATATCCCCATTTCACAGATGGGGAAAACAGACTGAGAGGTAAAGTGACGCACCCGTGGCCATACAGCAAGCAGTGGCAGAGCCAGGATTAGAAGTCAAGATCTCTCAACTCCTAGAGCTATGCTCTTTCCTGTAGACCACAATGCTTGGGATTATACAATAGGGAAAACAGCTGCTAGGAATGGAAGTGTGGGAGATGAAGCCCATGCACGCACACTGCCTGTCAGAGTAGCTTAAAGGATGCAAAGCACACCAATTCAGTCTGATGCGGGGAGGGGGAAATAAACCCACTTCTTTATACACTATGAGATTGCATTGAGAAGATGTGAGCATCATCAGGCATCAAGACTTTTTGATGTAACTATTGTAGCTCTCAAGGTTAACCCCTAAACGTGATGATTAATGCTGCTCAAAAAACTGACATTTCAATTTTTTTTTCCAAATCCCCTCCCAGTACATTTTGCAGAGTTAAAAAAAAAAACCCTATTTTCAATTTTCCAAAATTTTATTGAAAGTATCATTGATGTTTTTGAAAATATCAAAAGAAAAAGTTTTGATTTTTTTTTTTTATTTGGATAGAAACAATTTGGTAAATTTGACCTGAATCTGCATTTTAAAAAAAATAGTCAGACATTTTGCCCAGCTGTAATGTAGAGCTTTTGTGCAGGGTGGTGGGTGTTCATAATTTCCTTTTCAGATAAATTTTGCTTTGTGGCCCTGAGCCAGGTTTCTCAGGCAGGGGAGCCATAACTCACTAGCTCTCTTCTGATAACCTCATAGTTTATCTGGCTTTTTAAGTTTCATTTCCTTGACAAATAAGCACTCTGCCTCTGGCTTCCAGAAATCAAGTTACTGGTAATCTGAAAATCCAGACATGTTGTTTGTGAGTCTTTGTAATAAAGGTTAATATATTTTTCGACACATGCCCTGTTTCCAATGGATTTGATTAATCCAATAAATTCAGCGGGAGTGAGAAAAGCAGTAGAGCCAGTCATGTGAACTTCGGTCCTTGGATCCTATTTCACTGATAAGTGAACATTAAATGCAAGGCTTGTTTTCTTCTTTTTTCAGAACAAAGGAAGAAATACTCCAACTCCAATGTAATTATGCACGAGACATCGCAGTACCATGTACAGGTGAGTTTGCACAGAGCCTTTACGGGAATGAGCAATAAACTGCGTCAGCAATAAACTGATAATGACACCTGGTTCATTTATATCATGACCCTTGCTTAATTCACCATGCATGACACATCATGGAACCTAAATTAGTTCAGAGGCCAATTAGAAGCCTTTCTACGAATGAGCAAAGATCACCTTACCCACAAGAAGTCATTAATAGTGTCTGACAATGAAACCTCTTGAACTGCATTCTCCTTTCCCCAGTATTTGGGACATAGTCTGCTAGTTCTTTTTTCCTTTTCCCATGCCCAATGCCTTTTGAGGGCTAATTGAAACAGATTGTTACAACCTGGCCCACTCCATGCAGCCACTAGTCTGACAGTAGACTTGTGCTTCCAAGCCAACTGGGTCTGGGTAGAGAGTCTAGTCACTGTTTCTTAGGACACACTCCTGGGCTCAGACCTCTTGCCTGATACTCTTCCTTGGGACAGGGAGGTTCTGCCATCCAGTTACCCTGAATCCAGCATTTAAGACTTCCCAAGCTCCCCAGTCACAGATACATGCTCTCCTAGCATTCCACCTAGGCTTTAGGCTTCCAGTTTAAACCCTTCAGGGACAATCTGGCAGGAAAGCAAGGAACACAGCAAAGGAATTTCTTAACCACGGTGATTTTACTCTTAAAGCACCCAACAGATAGAGATCTTTCAAAATAACAAGAGTACTAAGACGGATCTCACCCCTTCTGTGATTCCATGGGTTGTCTATGTTTCAGGCTGGGCAGGGTTCCTCCTGCCCTTCGAAGTTCTTCTTACATGTGGCGATGGTTGGTTCCTCCACAGAGCTGCACCCCCTCTTAAGTAGGCCTCCGGGCGTACGTCTACACTTCATTGTAAACCCAGGTCTGTGGGACCCGGGCTTGTGGACTTGGTGTTTCCGAGCCAGTGCTTGGGCATCCACACTGCCTGGGTTTACAATTGCTGGACCCAGGTCTCACAGCTCTGCTAACAAATCCATAATGCACTACACAGACCTTCTGACTTGCATCTGCAGCTTGAGCTGCAAAATGACAGGGCTGGACTAGTGTATCAGGGGAGGGATAGCTCAGTGGTTTGAGCATTGACCTGCTAAACCCAGGGTTGTGAGTTCAATCCTTGAGGGGGCCATTTAGGGATATGGGGCAAAAATCTGTTGGATGATCTAACTGGGGATTGGTCCTGCTTTGAGCAGGGGGCTGGGCTAGATCAGTGGTTCCCAAACATTAACAGCCCGCGAACCCCTTTCTCTAAATTGTGAAATCTTGTGAACCCCCTCCTAAAAATGAATATTTCCAGGGTTTTAAATTTAAAATTTCCTCAGTGTGATGGATGCACTTGCTTTGCTCTGCATAGCTCTTTGAAGTCCGGAACCTTTGGAGAAAGATAAAGTCTCAGGTCTGGTTCGGCATCAAGTCTGTTTCTGTATTTCGTTTTCAGATATGCATACGAGGAAAACGCTTTCTCGCATAAGTATGTTGTTGAAAATGGTAACAAAACTGCAGCAGCTTTTTCTGCCAGAAGGGGGTACTCGTTTCTTAAACTCAGCCAAAAGTTGATCAATGACAGATTTCTGAAACTCCTTTTCAGTTCGTAATCGCAGGAGATCTCAATCAATTTCTCTTTTTCCTCAGTGTTCAATATCTGTGTTGAGAAACTGGTATCATCAAAAGGGTTGCGAATCCAGTAATTATCACCTGATATAGCTGGAAAGTAATCCCTGAAAGTTGTGCCCAGTCCTTTTAGGTGTGCAGTTATATTGGTTTTCGCGCGCTGATCCAACTGAAGTTTATGTTCTGCCAGGAAGTCATGAAGATTACTGAAACACTCAGTTTGATTGTTTTCCAAACAACTTTCCCAGAACTGCAACTTCTTTATCATGGATTCAACTCGGTCTTGCACATTGAAAACTGTTATATTGAGACCTTGAAGAGATAAATTTAGGTCATTAATTCTTGAGAAAATATCTGCTAAATAAGCTAGGCTCTGGAGCCAGACATTATTTTCCATACAGCTGGCAAGGTGGAAAGGGTGGCTGTTGAAAAAAACTAGGATTTCCGTTCTAAGCTCAAACAAGCGCACCAGGATTTTGCCCCGTGAGAGCCATCTAACTTCAGTATGGGTCAACAAACAATCGTGTATACTACCCATTTCTTCACAAAGTACCTGAAATATTCTGGAATCTGTTGGCCGTGATTTTATGTAATTCACCATTTTCACTGCATTGTCCAGCACTTCCTTCAGTCCCTCAGGCATGCGTTTTGTTGTGAGGGCTTGTCTATGGATAGCTGCAATGAGTCCAAGAGACTTTTGATGCAACCTTTTTTGTTCGAGCTACAAATCCAGGATACTTCCCCGTCATTGATGTGGCCCCATCAGTGCAAATGCCTAGGCAGGGAGACCAACTATTTCCTTTTCTTGAAAATATGCATTAGTCAGATTGAAGATATCTTCTCCAGTTGTACGTTCTTCCAATGGTCGGCAAAACAACAAGTCTTCTTCAACCATACCTTCATTCACATAACGTACAAACAGTAGCAAAATAGCTAGATGAGCTACATCAGTTGATGCATCCAACTGTATAGCATAATATGGACTATTTTTCACTCTCTGTACAATTATGGTCTCTACTTTATTTGACATGTAATTAATTCTTTGTGACAACGTATTATTGGACAAAGGTACCATGTCAATCCTTTTTGCAGCCTTTTCTCCGAGCATGCAATGAACCACGTCTTTTATACGTGGACCAATCAAGCTCTCTGCTATGGTATGGGCTTCTGATGCTTTTGCTACTCGGTAGCTCACGCGGTATGATGCTTCAAGTGCATTTTCATTATCAGTACTTGCTTTGGATATAAAACTGGTAATGTCACTTTTCCTCTCAGCTAATTTTCGCTTGAAAAAATCAACAGGCTTGTCGAGTTGTGCAGGATGCCTAGTTTCTAAATGGCACCAAAGTAGAGAAGGTTTGAGGCTGCTGTTTGCTAGAACATCACTATAAATCACACACAGTGGTTTTGGACATTCTTGATCATCAATGCATGTAAAGCCATATTTTATATAATCATAATCATATTTTCTTTTCTTTGTAAGTGACTTTCCAGGACCATCATGATCATTAGACGTAGATTTTTTCACAGTGTGGATTTGAGGAAACACTAGCTGATTCTTGCGTCTTTACACTTTCCTTTTTCAGCCACTTATCCATTGAACTTGTGTACAAAAGTTCTAATAAAAACAACAGAGAGAGACTGCTAACAACCAACAAACTAGAAAATGAGAATATTCACTCAAGTCTCACTGAAGCAAAACAGCTCTCCAGAGAGAATGACAATTACAGAGGCACCTTAACACTGCTACACTGGCTACAACGTGCTTCCAGCTGGTTTGGCTCCCAAACAGCTTTTCTTCCGCCACGAGGTTTCTCCCTAGGAGGGTGTCCTGCGATGGACAAATTAGCTTGGACCACCCCCCACGTACAGCACTGCTCCTGCTCACTCTGCCCTCCATACCAACTTCCCCTGTCTGACAAGGACAGGAGTCCGAGCTGCCACCTGCAGGTCTGGGGATCTCAGCTGCCACCCTGCCCACCACAGGGCTCAGGCTACTGGCCCCGCGCCAGGGCCTGGGCTGCCGGATCCACACTCCCTGGGACTCCTGCTGCTGGACCCCATTGACCGTCCCGGTCAACTGAGCTCCACTGAGCTTGTGCTGCAGGTCCTGCTGACCGCTGGGGCTCGGGCTGCCGGCCCCAAGTGCCCGGCCCCACTCTCCCTGGGGCTCGGGGCTGCCGGCTCCCCCGCTGATGGGGGGCAGGGCTTGGGCTGCCAGCCCCAACTGCCCGGCCCCGCTCTCCCTGAGGCTCGGGGCTGCCAGCCCCGCCGGAGCGCTGGGGTTCGGACTGCCGGCTCCCCTGCTGACGGGGGGCAGGGCTCAGGCTGCCAGCCCCAACTGCACGGCCCTGCTCTCCCTGGGGCTCTGGTTGTCTGCCCTGCAACTGGGTCCCACCTGCTGCCTCCAATGCTGGGGTCCTCTGGCCACCATTAATGAATTTTTTCTTGCGAACCCCCTGTAACCTTCTGCGAACCCCCAGGGGTTTGCAAACCCCAGTTTGGATCACAGAAACCCCGTTGGGAGCTGCCACCTGACGTACCAAGACTACTCCTGCTTCTGTTTGCCCTGCCAGCTCAGGACTCCAGCACCCTGTCTTGCTTAGCCAGACACTCCCGTCTGCTCCAACACAGACCCAGGGTATGAATAACTTGCCCCAAAGCTGCAAGTTTACCTGAAAACACTCACAGAAGTGTGCTTGTCTTTAGCACTCAGATGCCCAACTCCAATGAGGTCTAAACCCAAATAAATCCGTTTTATCCTGTATAAAGCTTATACAGGGTAAACTCATAAATTGTTCGCCCTCTATAACACTGATAGAGAGATATGCACAGTTGTTTGCTCCCCCAGATATTAATACATACTCTGAGTTAATTACTAAGCTGAAAGTGATTTTATTAAATACAGAAAGTAGGATTTAAGTGGTTCCAAGTAATAACAGATAAAACAAAGTAAGTCACCAAACAAAATAAAATAAAATGCGCAAATCTATGTCTAATCAAACTGAATACAGATAATCTCACCCTCAGAGATGCTTCAGTAAGCTTTTTCTCAGAGTGGACACCTTCCAGGCCTGGGCACAATTCTTTCCCCTGGTACAGCTCTTGTTGCAGCTCAGGTGATAGTTAGGGGATTCTTCATGATGGCTCCTCCCCCCCCCC
>NW_020664601.1:296123-313786 GCF_002925995.2 Terrapene triunguis | reverse complement strand
CCCCCCCCCCCCCCACTGGAAAAGCACCAGGTTAAAGATGGATTCCAGGTCAGGTGACATGATCACATGTCACTGCAAGACTTTATTATCCACTTGCCAGCACACACATATACAGGAAGACTCACAGGTAAATACAGCCATCTGCAGACAATGGTCCTGGTTAATGGGAGTCATCAAGATTCCAAACCACTATTAATGGCCCACACTTTGCATAATTACAATAGGCCCTCAGAGTTATATTTCATATTTCTAGTTTTAGATACAAGAGTGGTACATTTATACAAATAGGATGATCACACTCAGTAGATTATAAGCTTTGTAATGATACCTTACAAGAGACCTTTTGCATGAAGCATATTCCAGTTACATTATATTCACTCATTAGCATATTTTTATAAAACCATATAGACTGCACAACGTCACAGGAACCACTGGACTAGATGATCTCCTGAGGTCCCTTCCAACCCTGATATTCTATGACTCAGATCCACCCCCCTAACAGGGTCCTAGGACCCAGGTCCTGCATGCATGCTGATCTGTGTCTAGGGTGACCAGATGTCCCGATTTTATAGGGACAGTCCAGATTTTTGGGTCATTTTCTTATATAGGCTCCTATTACCCCCCACCCCCATCCCGATTTTTAACATTTGCTGTCTGGTCACCCTATCTGTGTCAGACTGATTTGTGAGTGGGGACTTGGGCTCACACTGCATCAGAGTCCAGTCTGAACGTGCAATATTGAGATACCCTGTCTCTCTGCCAAGTGTTCCAGTGCTAAGCTCCAGCCTCTCCCCCAGTCATGCTTGACCCAGCTGTGTAGAAAAGGACATTATTCCATCAGGGTTGGCCAGGAGTTGAGTCATTCAAAGTCAATAGCACCAGGTGACTCTCAGTGACAGTGCTTCATTGAGGTATCCGCTTTCACGGGCATGGCAGGGCAGCTGTGTGGAAACAGTACAATAGATTGTCTTTGGGCATGTTTAGGCTTCTGTTCAACACAGTACAAAATGGAGGCCATAATTTGATACTGACCTATCCCGCACTGCCGCACGTACATTGTAAATTCATCAATACATCCCTCATTTGTAGCCCTTGCATTTTGCTGTTGTGGAGAGAGGTTGTCAAAGCCACCAAGGTGCTGACGGAATTCACAAAGCCTTGTGATGTCAGGACAACAGTCTTTATAAGCTCCCAGGTTCAGCACCTCTAGCTAGCTGTTCTGCAGTGAAGGCATAGGCCTCCGAGGGCACATCTACACAGCAGCTCGGAGGTGCAGTTCCCAGCCCAGGAAGATGTTCTGCTCAAACTAATGCCTAAGAATAGCAGAGTGGCCAGTGGCTCAGTCCAGCTGTCTGAGTACAATCCCACCTGACCCCTCTGGGTATGTATGTGGGCAGCTAACCCGAGCTGCCACCCGTGCCATCACGAACACACAGTTATAGTTAGGCGCTAACTAAAGCGGAACTAGCTCATGTATGTCTACCCATGCTGGGAATTACACCTCCCCGCTGCATAGACATACCCTCAGAGGGTTACGGGCTCATCACCTCTGCCTCGTTGGGCTGAGATCAAGACCCAGGCCTTTGTGATGTTGTTGGCTCAGCAGCTG
Organism: Terrapene triunguis; assembly: GCF_002925995.2. Classification (NCBI taxonomy): domain Eukaryota; kingdom Metazoa; phylum Chordata; order Testudines; family Emydidae; genus Terrapene; species Terrapene triunguis. The sequence goes on along the minus strand of NW_020664601.1, from coordinate 312,177 downwards.
TAGCTTGCTGATCTGACACATTACAGCTCTCCAGGAGGTAGCACCTCTCACTTGCTGAGCTAACGTCAAGGCTCAGGTCTCTAGTGATACATCTACACAGCCAGCGGCAGCAAGCCTCTGAGCCCAAGTCAACAGACTCGGGCTCGCGGGCCTCACATTACCTTGTTAAAAATAGCTATATCCGTCTGAATATGTCCCCAGTGGGTCAGGCACGATTGTACTTACGTGGCTCGCCTGAGCCACTGCCCACGTCACCAGTTTTAGTGCGCTAGCTCAAACTGATCCGGGAAGCACCCTCCCAGCTGCCGTGTAGACACACCCGGTGCGGTCTCTAGCTTGCTGGAAGAATGTCAAGTTCCCGCTTTTGTGAAATTAGGGTTCACTTGCTTGGCTGATGTCAGGACAACAGCCTTTGGCAGCTCACTGGCGCAGCATCTCTAGCTTATAGGGCTAATATGAAGGCAAAGTTCTCGGCACAGTGACTAGCTCATCAGCTATAGCTTGCTGAGCTAACATCACAGCAGAGTCCTCCTTGTGGGCTACTTGCTGAAGAGCCATCGTCAAAGGGTCAGCGGGGGGTCCCAAGGCACCGCCCTCTCTCTGGCAGCGGTAATGCCTCATGGCAAGGATCCAGTAGCCACTGCAGCCAGTGGTTGTATCGCCCAATTGCAAGAGTCCAAGTAGGCTGCTTTCCCTACTGGCTAGGGTGCCTAGTGGTGAGTGTGGGGAGGGTAGAGGAACTCCAGCTCACCCTACTCCAGCTGCTTCCGACCTAGGGCCTTTCAAAACCAGTTACCCTGGTACAGGGCTCAGGGCTCCATATCCCCAAATGCATTCCCTGGGTCGCTTCCTACCCTTTGCTCTGTCTCTGCGATCCCCTCCGGTGCATCATCTCCTTCAGTCCCCGCGGTCGAAAGGCTTCCTGCAGCATAGCTAGGGAGCGTGCCCTCAGCGGTCTGGAGTCCCGGTGGCTTCTCAGCAGGAGTCTGCAGCACGCATCTATTCTCCTCCTCAGCCAGCCCACACTGAGCTGAGCAGCTTCCTTTTATATTCTCCCTCCACTGGGCACATGCCCACAAGAGTGAGGGAGCATGGCCTCTTGGGCCCAAAGCCAGTTTTTTAACCCCTGCATCACCAGTGTGGGGTTGATACACCCCATCACAGCAATAGCATTCTGGGTCAATACCAAGCATGCACCGCTAAGTTCTCTGGATCAGTTTCTCTAGCTTGCCCAGATGATGCCAAAGCACTGGCCTCTGTAGCAACTAACTCAGCAGTTTTAGCATGGTAGCCTGTTACCAAGGTCCAGGCCTGTCACAGCACCTCGACTCCTGAGCTTATCTAGAGACCCTCAGTTCTGTAAGACAACTCTATCAGCATTTGGCTGGCAGTCTGATGTCAAGGCAAAGACTGGGCCTCTTGGAGCTTGCTGGCTCAGCAGCTCTGGCTTGCTAGTCTGAAGCCAAGTAAAGCCTCTGTGAAAGTCACAGCCACAGCACCAGTGGTTAAAATAGGTCCACACAGGTGAGGGGAGTGCAACCATTGTGGTGACTGTAGATTGTCATAGGTATTGAGGTCTGCAGTGTTGTTGTAGCCATGTTGGTCCCAGGAGATCAGAGACACGAGGTGGCTAAGGCATTATAGGAACTGGTCCAATAAAATATATTAACTCACCTGCCTTGGCTCATAGGTATTGACATCACATTATGAGAGGACCTTGTGTCATCTCATGTGATGGGACATGGCATGTGAAAGAGAATGGGACAAAGGAATCAGCATAGCTGAACCTGAAAGGAATCCACGTCCCCAAGTAGGCCTGGAGCCAGCCAAAGAGTGTGTGTGGGTATGTGTGGGGGTGGGGGGAACACTTGTGCTCCCAGCCTCTCTTTCCACTCTGTAGTGCCAGGATGGAAGAGGCAACTGACAAGGCCACTCTGTCTAAGGGAGGGGAAGTCAGCAGCAGGGTCTCCCTTCCTTGCTCCCCGAGGGGAGGGAGAGCTGAGTGAAACAGTATCTGCCTCCCCCCTCTCTCTGTCCCCAAGGGCATAGGGGGAACCAGCAAGGCATGAGGAGGAGGCAGACTGGGGCCTCCCAGCCTGGACAATCCTCCTGTCACCAGATGCGGCTGCTGCTGCTCTGCCTAGTGGCGGGAAAGACTCGGAGACCCATCAACTCCCCAGCCAGGCACCAGCCCCTCCTGCTGCTCCCACTTCAGATTCTCCCTCACATCACCTGCCAGTGAAGAGGCAGGAGGAGGGGGAACTCTGGGAGAGCCGAGTTCTCCTAAGCCTAGAAGAGAAAAGGCAAAAGCTCTCGCTCTCTCTGCTTTAAGCCGAGCAGGGGGAGCTGTGCTCCCTCATATGATCCCCGACTTTAAACTCTGGTTGATTGGCACAAGCTTATAAATTAATGGAGAGTCCTATAGTGGTTGCTGAAATCATCTGCCAGAACAAGAGGGCCCCACTGAGTGTCACCTCCCACCAGGAGAGATACAGGGGCTCCCTCTCCATCTGTTGTTGCTTGACCCTGGTGTGTCCTGCTCAGTTATTTCTAAACTTGTTTGACAGCAAGGTAGCAGCGCTCCCACCTTCCATTGTTACAGACATTCCACTTCCAAAAGAGGAGCCAGCCTCATCAGAGAGACGATCCCTGCTCTGCTGAGCCCTGAAATGTAGCATTTTGGTGGTGATCCTGTCTGAGAACATCAGGCAATTTCTCCATAACACCAAGATTTGGTCTCCCTGTCATGTCAGATTTTAAAGCCCAAAGGGACCATTATGATCATTTAGTCTGACCTTCTGCAGAACACCAGCCACTGAGCTTCACCCAGCCATGACTCAATCTGCTAGGCAGAGGGTCAGAATCTACAGGCAACACGAGAATAACAGCCTCGCTGCTGTTCTTTGCCCATCACTATGAGGGGCTGCTTGAAGGGGTGTACTGGGGAGGAAAAGCATTCTGCCCGGGGTCATGACCCTATCTGCGGCCTATTAATAGGTTGTGAGAGATCATGGCCACCCTCCCTTATATGGCTAGACAAAAAAGGGGATGGGAGCATCCTGAAAAATGTTTGTTGCAAAATGGCCTTATCAGTGTGGAAAAGGTAGAGAACTACTGAGACAGAGGACGTGGAGAGCCTAACACAGGTGTGTTTGGTTCAGCCATCTCACTGCTATCAAGCTGCATTTTAAATAATTATTTTCTAACTTGTTGAAAATTAGGAAAACCATAGACGTGAACTAAAGAGCTAGAGGAGGCAGCAGAATTTGATGATTCATGGACTGCAAAGTCTGCAGAATGGCGACCAGCCCTCCTCTGCTGTGCTCAGTAGCTAAGGCCTCACAGCAATACTGTTCTAGGGGGACTCTAGGGAGACTGTTGCTTCAGAAGATATCACTGCCACAGATTAACATTGCATTGGGTATTGGAGGCTGAAGCAAGGGCAGGCTGCCAATGGCCTCTCATGGGATGTGTGGATCCAAGTGAAAGGTCTGTGCTTGCTCCTTAGCTCCCTGAAGTGGAATGGTATTACAGAAGCAACTCAATCAGCAGACAGTGTGGAGGAAGCATCTCTTGCTGTGCTGGGGCAACACCTTCTGCTTGATGCAGAAGTGGCATTGAGCATCTAGCCCTGCTTGGGTTTGTAATGACCATCTTCTGCCCAGAGGTTGTCAGGTGCAGGAGGAAACGGGTTGATCCCCGTGGACCGTTTCCAGTCCACAAGAAATAAAAAGGTATCTAAAACCAGTTGGCCACTTGTCATATATTTTAAATGCATGAGGCAGGAAAAATAGGGAGATGGATTTTTGAGATAGGAAAGAACTTATCAGAGGTTCCTAAAAGGAATATCCTTCTCTCTGCTGTAGAGACCTGATCCAGCAAAGCACTTAAGCACCTGCTTAACTTTAAGCAGGTACCTGAGCAGTCCCATTGATTTCAACGAGACTACTCAGCTGCTTAAAGTTAAGCTCCGACTTAAGTGCTCTATTGGATTGGGGCCTTTTTGTCTTGTATAATTAAAGTTCAGAATAAGTAACTTGATGGCTAAGAGCCCCACTTTTACTGTTTGGTCACTGATGTGCATCTTGATTTACACTTAAGAAAAAGTCCCTAACATGTGACAAGAATATTAAACCACAATTTCAATTAGACCTTACTCTAGAAAAAGTGTGGTGTATAACTGCACCAGAGGTGTATAAACTTTGTATTGTCCATATTGTCATGAAAGACAGTATAATAAAACCTTTAAATGGCTTCATTTCCCACTGGCCTGTCATTTTTATATGCACACTTGTATAGACACATGCTACACATCATAAGCTGAATGACTAAAGGTTCATTTTTCTTCACATCCCTTTTCATAGGTCTCAGATGCCATATTTTCAATCTGGTTTTTATTATTTTAAGCTATTATTAGAAGCCCCACAGTGTTATGTACCAAAATGAAGTCACGGTGACAGAGAAGGGACTTTAAACAGTGACACACATGTCAGCCCCCATTAGTTATGTTTCATGCCACCCATCTGTGAGGCCCCACCTTGAATGCTGATCAGAGCAAATATGTTTTATTGTCACAAGGTGCATGTGTTTTCATAAAAAATGAGTTGGCCTTTTATATGCATAACAGCGATTTGTATGCTGATAAAACTCTTGTTACTAAATTGCAATCATGGTCCATTCCTACAGTATATATATTGGATCTGACTCACTTTAGGGGTGAAAGATATTACATTTTGCTTTTAGGCTTTCAAGATTTCTTAAAATGAGATAAATACAAGACAGTAGCAAACTTCCCCCTTCCCCAGTAGCTTAAAAAAAATAATTGGTCCAGTATCTAGATAAGACTGAATGATTGGGGGCGGGGGGTGTTAATCTACCAATGCATGCAATGACAGTCATGTGAGCAACTATGACCCCTATAAATATTTATATAATCAACAGCAAATAGCAGAGGAATTTATGAAGACTGTAAAACAGGTCGATGAACGCCATAGAGCTGATTAGAATTCCAGGCAGTGACTGCAAAACAGTGCAATTCACTGTTCGGAATTCAGTTTTGTCACCTCAGTAACATAAATATAGATAGTATTATTGCCTTTATGAAATAACATTTGGTACAACATTTTATAATTACCACAAAACACCTGAGGGTGTTAATTCTCACCTGACTGCATGGCCAGTCATGGCTTTCAGCAACAGCTGCTCAGAGCACACCTGCCATGGTTTCATTTATGTAAGCCCTGATTCAGTGCCCAATGAAGTCAATGGGAGTCTTTTCCTTTCCTTCGATGGGTGTTGAAATGGGCGCCTATTAAGTGCTAGGGATTCTACACACTTTCCTCCCTCCATCCAATCCCACATCTTGGCCTGTCTTTCTCACATCTCCTCATGGATGTCTAGCTCTCAACTTAAATGCAACATGACCAAAACTGAGCTTTTCATCTTGTCCTCCCCAAACTCTCCCCCCCCTCTTTCACCATGGATACTACCACCGTCCTTCCAGTCACCCATGCACGCTTCATCTTCAACTTGACCCACTCTAGACCCACACGTCCAGGCAGCGTCTCAGTCTTCCTGCATCTTCCTATATAACATTTCTAAGATCTGGGCTTTTCTGTCTGTCCAGACTACCAGTGCTCTTGTCTAGGCTCTCATGCCTTGGCACCGCTAATCTCTTCCTTTCTGACCTCATCTGCAACAAACTTGTCCTTCTCACATCCATTTAAAATGCTGATGCCTGGATGATTTTCCTAGCACATGGTTCTAACTACATGAACCTCCTCCTTTGAGCCCTTCCGCTGACGACTCCTCCTCCTCCTCCTCCGTATCCAACACAAGCATCTCATCTTCGCTTTTGAGGCCCTTTGTCTTTTAGCACCACCATACACAACAGATCTCTTACCTTAGTTCCATGCTGAGCCACCTCAGTCGATCAGTGAGGCCAGCCTTTATTACTGAGTAGTACACTTCTCACTCAGACACCTTTGTGACATCTCCCATGCCACCCCTTCCAGGTGGGGAAATCCATAAAGCTATTATCTTCTCCTCCATCAAACCCCTCCTTAAGACTCACCTCTATCACGATGCATTGCCTTCAGAACACTGTTGACAATGGCTAGCCAGGCAGGTGGTAACTGCTATGTATTATGCTCATACTCACCCTCCCCAGGCACCCCTATATGTCTATTTTATTCACCTGTGGTGTTCCATCATAATTCTAGACTATGAACTCTCTGGGATAAGGACTTTTTGTACAGTGCCTGGACCAACTGGCTCCTTATCCTTGATTGAGGCCCCTCACCACCACTGTAATACAAGCAATAATAATATGAAATGATGTCTACTCCAAAGAGCTTACATTCTACCCCTGACAGACAAGGAACAGGGGAAAAGGAGAGCAAGGAACAATGCACACTGTCTTCTCTGACGGTGAGATTCATCGCTCTGCAGGGAGCCTATGCAGCAGTGACAACCTATTTTTCTCCCTTACAGCTTAAATAGACCATTGCTTTAAAAACGTTACTGGTTTTTCCAGCTCTTTATATGATACCAGGTTGCAGCTACAGATCTGATTTATTTGCATGCCTCTTGTGAAAGGTCAGAAGGTTCCATGGCTTCCACAGGAATCATTGCAGAATGCCAGACAATATTATCCAATAACTATGGAATTAATTTGTGTCACCACTACATTCTCTGCAGTCAAACAACATTAGCCCAGGAGTTTCCCAATGCTCTTCCTATGCTGCACTTGCACCTTATCTGCTCGTGAAGCATCTGTAAGTGACACTGGATTTTATTTTCTAGGCCTTTGAGTTGGATCATCCATTGTTCATCAGCTAATGTTACTCAGAACAAGGTTACCAAGGAGAACTGTGCAGATCAGGGGCCCCCCAGCAGCACTGGCATTCAAGATAATTACTTGTGACCCTCTCCTCTCGCTCTCATTCCAACTACCTGTATACATAGAAGAGTTACCTTGGTACGAAGGAGTTACCTGGAGGTGAAGAGCGCTGTATTCCTTCATCAATCCCCTGTGTAAGGCCAGCTTTATAAGCAGTATAAGTGGCTGCCTAGAGGGCAGTCAGTCTCACCTTTTTCCATACTGTGACTCCATGTTATTAAAAATAAATAAATACATTCATGATTCCCCTCCCATTGAGCCATAAAGAAAGGGAGGGGGATTGTGCCTCACCCTGGACCAGTTCACACACAGCTTGGGGTTAAAAATCTATGGTTCAGAGCGCCATATCTAGGAGGTATTGTGACAAAGCATGGAGTCTTCACGACTAGCTGGTTGGAATTGCTACACTGGATACTGTCTCTATAAGGGTAGCTGGAATGGGGCCCAGTGGGATGGGAGGGAAGGAGTAAGAATTATGTACCTACGGTGCCAATGCTGCTGAGGGGCAGTCTTGCCCCTGATACACACAATCCCCTTATTCTGTGCTACGTGATTGATGAAAAATAGAGGATGCAATGCACAGGCCTAGAAAACAGAATCCAGGGTCATGTACAGACGTTTCATGAGCAGATAAGGTGTAAGTGCAACACAGAGAATATTGGAAAACTCCTGAGCTAAATGTTGTTTGGCTGGAGGAAATGGAGCAGTCACACAAATTAATTCTATAGTTACCAGATAATATTGTGTAGTGTTTTCCAATAATTCCAGTCCAAGTGAGGGAACTTCTGCCTTTTCATGAGAGGCATGGATATAAATCTGTTCCGCTCTACAGTGTGTTTTTCTCCTCAGTCTTCTACTTATTCTGCCACCTTGACCTTAGACTGGCAACCCTGCCCTCCCCAACCCATGATAATAATGTTCAAACGATGACCATGGTGCAGTGACATTTGGTTAAAATGTCTCAGCACTGGGGAAAGCTACAGATTTTTCTGCCAATACAGAAGTTCCCATTTTTCGAAACTCTTCATGGTGGGCAGGAGAGGTAGAAGACATTTAGCCACAGAGTGAGCTGAGCTGTATTTCTAATCCTGCTTCAGTCAGGTTTATGAATTTTACATACAGCCATCTGTTTATTTTTGGTGCCTCATGCTTTCCCCTGAGCTAAGGACAGATTCTGCCAGGTGCTGACCACTCTCAGTTCTCACTTTTAACCCACAGAAGAGCTGGTTGGTTAAACCAAAACAAACAGTTACACCACATTTTTTGATTTATGAAAATTGTATCAAAATATTTCCGGTTTTTAAAAAAGTTTTGAAATGTCATTGATGGTTTCCAAATCCCCCAAAATGTTGACCTTCATGAAGCATTTAGTCCCTCGCAGGGTTTGGACAAGAATAGATCCATCTTCATATCATAAGGAGGAGTTTATGGCTGACATCAAACAAATAGTTTCAAAAAATGCTGGATAGTTCCAAACACTCTGGTTTCCCTATTTGTCCTACTATTTACCCAGGAAAAAGGAGAAGGAATGTTAGGAGAGAGAGTCAAGTCCTCATCTAGCATCTTCTGCCTTAGAATTCTCTCCGCTTTGAATTCTAATGACTGTCCCACAATGCCATTGTTGCAAACCTAACAGTCCATCCCTCACAATGGTCATCTCCCCCCTCCCAATCCTATTTTTGCCCCCAGAACACCTTGTGTCTTTTTGGCAACATGGTGTGGGAGTTGTCAAGATTCTTAGCTAGCCTCACCTCTTAGGCCATGTCTACACTACCGCGGTAAGTCGACCTACGCTACGCAACTCCAGCTACGTGAATAACGTAGCTGGAGTCGACGTACCTTAAGTCAAGTTACCGCGGGGTCTACAGGAGAAAATCTCCTGTCGACTTACCTTACTCTTCTCATCAGGGGTAGAGTACAGGGGCTGACTGGAGAGCTATCTGCAGTCAATTTGGCGGGTCTTCACTAGACCCGCTAAAATGACCGCCAGTGGATCGATCTCAGAGTGTCGATCCCAGCTGTAGTGTAGACCTGCCCCTAGTCTCTGTCTACACCACAAAGATGTGATTGTAGTACGGGTAGGCATACCCAAAGCTAGCTTGATCTAGCTAGGACAAATAACAAAAGAAGCATAGATATGCTGGCATAATCTTCTGCATGGGCTAACAACCAGAGTACATACCCATGGTACCTGAAAGACTTGCACTCTGGTTGCTAGTCCATACAATCATATCTACACTGCTACTGTAACCCATGCTGGCTAGATTAAAGCTAACATGGGTATGCTTACTCATGCTACCATCACACCTTCACTTGCAGTGTAGACATGAGTTTCCTCACATGAATTTGTTTGGTTTCTAACACTTTGTGTTAGAATTACTTCAGTAGTATTCACTGTATCAAAATCCTGTTTTGTCCCTCTTTTTGCCATGCTAAATAGTGATCAAGGAAAAAAAGCCACAATAACAGGCAGTGCTAACCCATGCTTACATTGTAACATTCAGTGCAGGAACACAGGCCCAAGCTTTCTGTTGTGCCTGAGTCTACTCAGTGGAGCAGAGACTACGCCTCAAACACGCATCAATCCTCCACCACAGGCTGCAACAGAAGCTGTCTTCTTAGGACCAGGATATGCTGGCTCTAACCCTCGTGGTGATTCCCCAGCACTGTAGGAATCTTCAGTGACGGAGACTGGGCCAGTTATCATCCGCTTTGCACTCCTAGGGACAGAGCAGGGGAGAGAATCTGGACTATTGACTTTGGCTCATGATTTACCCCCCGTCCCCCATTGTCATCAGAACACGTGGCCTGATTCTGCTGTCACTCCTACTAGTATAGTCCAGCAGCAAATCCACTGAAATCAGCTGAGCTATACTCGTGTAAAGCCAGTGAGTGCAGAATCAGCCCCACAGTCTCTCCACACGATACATTACTGTGTAACTACTAGGAGAGAAGGTAAGCCTTGTCGTCGCCTCTATTGCCTCGCACTACCCTCTGCTGGCAGATAAGTCACTGGGAAGCATTATCTAGCCTGGCGAGAGAGCAGGTGTTCTGGCTGTGAACAGTGGCAAGTAAAGAGAGACTAGGATAGGAGAGCAAGACCCAACTTTGATTGAAAGGGTGGAATTCACAGGCTAGAGGAAACAAATGCCATTTTTATGCAGAATACATCTCCCCACCCTTCATCTCCTCCACTTCCCAGCATGGTACTTTCTCTTACACATAGTATCAATAGCAGCCTAAAGCCTAGAGGCGCAGCACAATTATGCAGACACCAAGGTTCAGAGGCCCTCAGTAAGTGTGATTGTATCCAAGTGCAATGTTTAATGGGTTCAGACCTGGGCGGAAGTGCCTGTAATTGCAGTCATGTCTGGGATTCTGCTACCTGATCAGAGCTGCCTTCAGTCCAAAGTATAGAAGTTACACAACGTGCGGGAGGAGGTGATGACTGAATTCAGTTTGTTATGGGGACGGAGCTCGTGTATAAGCGCTATGGAAGCTGGGCGCAGGTTTCTCTGGGTTTGGGAGGAAGGAAAACTGGGGAACTCCTGTGATGCCACCAATGCTTAATTTGTAATGAAAGAGGTGCCAGGGCTCAAGCAGGGTTTTTTTTGTTTTGTTTTGTTTTTTAAACTTTCATAACTGACATGGCAAGCCCAGAGGTGCCGGAGCTATGAATTGCCAAGCCCAGAGGTGCAGGGGGTCAGCTCTCGCAAGCCCTGGCACAAACTAAGCACTGAATGCCACAGTGCAGAGCTGAAGTGGCAGCAAAACACGGGGGGGTGGGGGAGGATATGAAAACAAGGAGAATTCCTTTTCTTTAGCTGAGCTGGGACGCAGCATCTGGCAGGTTCTGAGACTTTTTATATAAATAGGTACTACAGAGTGCATTGGAAGTCACAGGCCACTTTCATGATCTAAAGCACCAGAATGACTATAGTGTTACTGCAGTTTCTGGGCCACTACCATAGAATGCGGTTGCATTTTTGCTAAGGAACATGGGAGAGCAGAGGAATGCAGTGGAATTCCAAGTTGGGGCATACAGGAAAGCAGGAGTGTGCCCTGCAGGATAAATCCAACAAGACCCTTGCATTTGGGGCTTCCCTCCTTCCTAAAATGGAGCAGTAAGGAACACTCTAAATCCTGCAGAAGCTCCCCCGACCCTTTACAAAAACCCCTATTATAACCAGAGATGCCAGTTTCCATTAAGGTCTCAGAAGTCAAGGAAGAGTCATGCCACTGTATATGGCGTCATTTTGGTTCCGTGGTACATGAGGTGATTTAGCAGGCTGGAGTAGAGTTAGGAGTCAGGTTAAAGGCTGCCCTATATGCTGGGTAGCTTTGCAGTGTAGAGAGGTTTGTGGTATAGCTGCAGTGTGGGTGGGACTGACCCCGGACAGACGGCCCAGACAGAGCTTACACATCACTTTAATCCCATTTAAACCCTGTGGGATTTAAATGGTGTCTGCATAGCCCGTGTGGACCATCTGCCCGGGGCAAATTTCCTCCTGTGAGATCTACTATTCAAAGAGAGGTTTCAGAGTGGTAGCCATGTTAGTCTGTATCAGCAAAAAGAACGAGGAGTCCTTGTGGCACTTTAGAGACTAACAAATGTATTTGGGCATAAGCTTTCGTGGTCCTCATTCTTTATACAAAGAGAGAAAACACTGAACGTGTTTAGTCTGGGGAAATGATTTCAGACCTAATCCAGCAGAGCACTTAAGCACAAGCTGAACATTGAGCACATGAGCAGTCCAGGAAAACAATGTGACTAGTCATGTACTTAAAGTGAAACACGTGCTTAAGTGCTTTGTTGAATTGGCGCCTTAATTGCTAGAGTTAAAACATGTCCTGCTAAATCTGCAAGTGATGGAATTTAGGGCATGCCTACAGGGGGACACTCAAAAAAGTTAAGTCAAATTAACTGAACGTATGCTTTAACTTTACATTACAGCCTTCAGTTTATGTGGCTTAACTTTCCCGGAGCGTTCCCATGTAGACATGCCCTTTCTGTGCTGTGAAATCCTATCATGTATCAACGCTTTCCTTGGGAGTCCGTTAGGTAATGGCACTGACATAATGATGGTTCATAATACAGAACAGGCAGTCACCTGACAGCACCATGTGACTGTTTCTCATGTGAGTTGCTGCAGGCTGTGAGGAGCCTACATAATCTAGCCCAAACTTCTGAGATATACTGTAAATCTCTCCTGCAGCCTATGAGAGTTTGCACCCTATGAAGTGTGTGTTACACTGTGCCCTGCTGGGTTGTCAGTAACCAGGATTGAACCTGGAACCTCTGGATCTTAGCACATAAGTCTCTATTGCTGGAGCTAAAAAACCATCCGCTTCTTAGCCAAGGCCGTAGCAGGCTCATCAATTTCTCTATGCAGCCCAGCCACTACTGAAGGGGGACAAAGTGCTGTAGTGAGTGGGTGTGGGACAGACATGGCTCATTAACAGCTCTGCAGAGATAAGCTGACTTGAGGTCACCCTCACTCTTATTAGCCTGACACCTCTCCTGTGTGTGTTCTCCCCGCTGCCCCCGCAGCACTTAGCCACATTCATCATGGACAAGAGTGAAGCCATTGTGACAGTGGACGACGCCATCAGGAAACTGATGCAGCTCAACTCTAAAGAGAAGATCTGGGCCCAGGAGATGCTGTTGCAAGTGAATGACAAGTCCATCCGACTGCTAGACTGCGAGTCACAGGTAGGTCGGGAGCTTTCTCCTCCATGGCAAGATGCAAAACGGGCAATAGACTGCATTCAAAAGAATGCCACTTTCCAGCTGGCTGGGGAGGGGTAACATGCTTTTCTGGGTCTACTAAACTGGGAAGAATTAATACAAAAAAACGCAAAAGGGCTGGCTGATTTTAACCTATAGGACAGAAGGGTTTCTCTAGAGTTTGAGGGCACAGCAAGGTGGGACTGAACTAATTAACCAAACTCTCAGCTCCTTGCTGCTACGCTCATGGGTGAATGATAAGTCAGACCTCGGTGGAAGTGACAGGCTAATGGAGATTGATGGGTCCAGTCAGGAGTCGACAAAATGGTTTGGGTGGAATTCATCGTTGTTAATGATTTGTATTTCTGTAGCTCTAGGAGCCCCCAACAGAGATTGATGCCCTGGTGTGCGCGCGCACACACACACACACACACACACACACACACACACACACACACACACACTTACTTCCTGCCCCAAAGGGTGTACAAGCTAAATAGCCAAGCCAAAGGGTGGGCAAAGTCAAGAATAGAGCCCAGCTGTCCCGAGTCCCAGTTTCGTGCCTTATCCACAACAGCATCCTTCCTATCGGTGCTCCCAACCCAGCCCCATTTGCCTGTGTTAACGCAAGCCCAACACCAGTAGCGTAGCTGGGGGGGGAGTGGGGCAGCGGCTGCTCTCCCTCCGAGCACAAGTGGCGCCTTTTCAATTTCTTGGCACCTTTTTAATTTTTACTCACCCAGCGGCGCTTTTACTGACGGGGCGGCGCTCCGGGTCTTTGGCGGCAGTTTGGCGGCGGGTCCTTCACTCGCTCCGGGTGTGTTCGGCGGCACCAAAGGACCCGCCGCCGAAATGCCGCCGAAGACCCGCGGAGCGAGTGAAGGGCCCGGCGCTGAACTGCCGCCGAAGACCCGGAGCGCCGCCCCATCAGTAAAAGCGCCGCCGGGTGAGTAAAAGCGCCGCAGCAGGTGGCGCCTTTTTTTTGTGATCGCTCCCCCTGTTCCCTCCACCTGGCTACGCCACTGCCCAACACTGCTAGTTCACTGCTGCAGGCGGAGCACAGCAACAGGGTGACCTCTGTAGCACCAATATCAATGTGCTGTGTTGCAAGCCCAAGAAGCAGCCTGCGCTCTGGGACCCCATCCCCAGAAAGCAAGGTGGGAAACTCCACCTCCTCCTAGTTGGTGCCTAGTTCCCAGGCTCATTCGTCTTCCCCAAACACTGACGGGACTGTCTTCAGTATCAGACACAGAACTGCGGGGACATGGACTGCCGGGAGGCACCTGCCCTGTGAGGTCTCCTCCTCCCTGCAGCAGTGACTGCATGCGGCAATGCCGGGGATGGTGAGGTGTTATTTTAACACCACTCCCGTTTGCATGATGCCCTGTCCATTGTCTTACAGGAGGAGCTGGAGGACTTTCCCCTGCCGACGGTCCAGCTCTGCCAAACCGTGCTGAATCAGATGCGCTACACCTCCATCCTCCTGCTGGTGTGCCAGGACTCCGAGCAGCACAAGCCCGATATCCACTTCTTCAACTGCGACGAGGTGGAGGTGAGCAGGGAGGGAAAGCGAGAGGAGCTCTGGGTGGGAGAAGTCATTGCTGCTTGGGGCTAGATTTTCAAACCTTTCCCCTGCTTGGGCACATCAAGAGAAAAAACCAAGCCAGAACTGTGTGTGCAAATGACGGTGCAAGCCTCCATGTGCGGAAGCGAATGCAGACTGGATGCACAGATGCACAGTCTGCATGAGCTTATCATAAGCTGGCTCAAGTAAGGGTGCAGAGTGTGCAGAGCAATGAATGTTGTCATGCAAGGGTAGTTTGTACTGATCATTGCCTTTCGTTCCACCCTGTCTAACAGACTAAGAGCAGAGACATTTCACCAGAATACAAATTACAGCAGCAATGCTTCCCATCACTCCTTTTAGCTGGTAGGACTGGAGAGCATTCTGCCTGCCTTAACTGCAATGCCTGGCCTGTCATTTACTGCTGCTGGAGATCCCCTTCTCAGTCATAGCAGTGTAAATTGGTGCAGATCCACTGAAGTCAGTGCAACTGGAACGCAAGAGAATTATGTCAATATATCTGGAATTACTGGGAGAGGTTTTCCCTGCACCCCTGTCCATTTTGGACCCTCAGTTGCCTCTTGCAATCCTATCTCTCCCTCTTCCAGAGAGCCAGTATGCGGCTGTGAGGCTTTGTCATCAGGCACACAGTCAGGAGTGCAGCCAGGAAGCTCTCTCCTTATCTATGCTGAGATTTCAGCCCCACTTGAGACTGCAGCTGCCAGTGAGCAGCAGCAGTGCCTTCAGCTGCACTAATACAAACCCCTAGTGTAAGCTCAGTTTACCCTAGGGCAATACGATTTGTATCCCAGTTCCAAATCAAAGGTGCAAATCACCAGCGTAAGCACGTAACTACCCTAGCGCTTTGCACAGACACCAGTGGCTGAAATCCTAGGACATACGATGTCCAAGACTGCCCAAATCCTGCTGCTTCATAGCTAGTCACTTGAAACTAGTCCTCCTGCTTGAGAACCGGATCCTTTCACCTGCACCAGTATTCACACTGGCTGCTCAGACAGAGGCAGGGAGAGCACTACACAGTGAAACTGCCAAGTGCTGAGTTGACTTGTAATGCAATATGAGCACGTAGCCAGTGACATTCTCAGCCAGCTATTTCCCCATCATGCCACCTACATCCTCCAGTTCATTCAAAGCAAAGCCTTTATGAGATCACTGTTTTGTGTTTGAGGCGGAGATGGTCCACGAAGACATAGAAAGTGCACTCGCCGATCACAAGCAGGGAAAGAAGATACGGCCGCAGACGCTCAAGTAAGTGCTGCAGACAGATGGGAACAAATGCCCCCTGCTCTCATCAGCTACATAGAAAGCAGAACACAAAGGCAGACAAGGCTGTCCTGGATCAGTTTGAATCCAGAGACCAGGGCCGCCCAGAGCGGGGGGGCAAGTGGGGCAATTTGCCCCAGGCCCCGCAGGGGCCCCCACGACAATGTCAGAGGCTCCCCCCCGCCTCCGCCTTCCCCCACCCCCGGCGCCTCAGCGCACCTTGTCCAGGAGCAGCCTGAGCTCCTTCCCGCTCGGAGCCACGTGGTAAGGGGGCAGGGCTGCGAGCTCCGGCCGAGCTGGGGTAGCTGAGGTCCCGCTGGAGCCATGACGCTGCAAAGCTGTCCAGGGCCGCTCCTGGACGCGGCGCGCTGAGGTTCCGGGAGAAGGGGGAGGCGGGTGTAAGCCTCTCTGAGCCGGGCATGCCCCCACTCCATCCCCCCCACAGCCCTGACCCCCAGCTCCGAGCCCAGCCCCTCTGAGCCGGGAACCCTCCTATGCCATCCCCCGCCACAGTCCTGACCCCCAGCTCCGAGCCCAGCCCCTCTGAGCCTGGCACCCCCCCCCCCCCCCCCCCCCC
>NW_020664601.1:293074-296023 GCF_002925995.2 Terrapene triunguis | reverse complement strand
CAGCCCTGACCCCCAGCTCCGAGCCCAGCCCCTCTGAGCCGGGCACCCCCACAGCCCTGATCCGCAGCTCTGAGCCCAGCCCCTCTAGGCCGGGCACCCCCCAACCCAGAGCCCAGCTCCCCACCCAGCCCTGGGCAACAGCAGCGCCATCCCCAGGCAGCGACAGCCCATTGGCACCAACCATCACCCAGCGACAGCCCATTATGTAATTGCAAATGTATACATACCATTAAAGCATTTAATGTTTTTAAATAATGTATTTTGTGTATTTTCAAATTAACAATTAATTTTTTTGAATGTATTTCACTGGTTATTTTTTACATTTCCAAATACATGTTACTATAGTATTGCAACTTTTTTTTATGGAAGGGGCCCCGAAATTGCTTTGCCCCAGGCCCCCTGAATCCTCTGGGCAGCCCTGCCAGAGACAGGTTAAGGTCAGGCTGGGATTTGAGATTAGGGTTCCAGGCCAAATGAGAGCTGGAGTTTGTTGGCAGTGAAATCTTGCACACTATTCTCGGGAGATTTTGTCACATCTGAATAAGAGCAGGAAAATAGGCCCCCTTCTGGTTTTGGATCTAACCCAGAAATGAGACTAAAAGGAGCGGTTCAAATCCAGCAATTCAGGTTTATCACATACCTGCATTTAAAAAAAAAAAAAAAAAACACCTCAAAGGGCTTTGACTTAGATGCTCTGCTTTAGGTCCATCTACAATTAAAATGTTTGGGAGGACAAAGGTAAAAGGCTAAAGTCAGACCTGGTGTAAGCTGGTTCAGTTCCATTGCAATTTACAAAGGGTCTGAATTTCTTCACTCAAAGTTTATCCCTCTTTTCGCTGTCTGGAAATGGGAACTGCAGGCACTTTAATAGATAAATGTTCTTGTTTCACCGGGGTTCCGTTACCTTCTGTCCACATGCCATTTGGTAACTTTTACAGCAATACTCTTTGGTGAATCACAAGTGATATTCTGGCTGCTGTGATACAATAGGGGGCTCTAGTTCATTCTCCGCTCCACACGAGGAATCCCACTAGCATCATAAAATATTCTGCTGCTTCAAGACACCCGCTGAAACTGCCTACGCCCTACACCAATATCAGTCAGCCTTTTCTGAAAGTATGAACCCTATAGACCAGTGGCTCTCAACCTTTCTAGACTACTGTACCCCTTTCAGGAGTTTGATTGGTCTTGCATACCCCCAAGTTTCACCTCATTTAAAAACTACTTGCTTACCAAATCAGACATAGAAATACAAAATAGTGTATTTTGCAAACTATTCCTGACAAATTGCTTACTTTCTCATTTTTACCATAATTATAAAATAAATCATTGACAATATTTATATTCCACTTACATTTCAGTGTGTAGTATATAGAGCAGTATAAACAAGTTGTTGTCTGTAAGAAATTCTAGTTTGTACTGACTTCCCTAGTGCTTTTTATGTAGCTTGTAAAACTAGGCAAATATCTAGATGAGCTGATGTACCCCTGAAGACCTCTGCGTACCCCCAGGGGTACATGTATCCCTGGTTGAGAACCACTGCTATAGACCAAACAGGAGGGAATTCAGTGTAATCAGTTAACATCTAATGTTCTTTTACTCATAGAAACTTACCAGAAATACAATTGGCAATGTGTTCTTTTTTAATGTTGTTATATTGCAAACTCCAAATGCTAATTAAACTGGGAGGCGATGTTGTCAGCAAAATGCTTTGTACTGAGATGGTTAGTGTTTCTCAAACCCTGAAAGAGCTTCATATATCTGGTGCAGAGGGAGGGCCAGATTAACCCACACCACTCAGTGTGGTGCTCTGTCACCCTCTAGTGATGGCTGGGTTACAGATGAGGCTGAAGGACCTGCTACAGCCTTGACTAAGGGTATGTCTACACTACCCACCAGATCGGCAGGCAGCAATCGATCCAGTGGGGGTTGATTTATCATGTCTAGTCTAGACACGATAAATCGACCCCCGAGCGCTCTCCCATCGACTCCTGTACTCCACTGCCGCGAGAGGCGCAGGCAGAGTCGATGGGGGAGCGGCAGCAGTCGACTCACCGCGGTGAAGACACCACGGTAAGTCGATCTAAGTATGTCGACTTCAGCTATGTTATTCACATGGCTGAAGTTGTGTAACTTAGATCGATTCCCACCACCCCACCCCCCAGTGTAGACCAGGCCTAACAGAGTGGGTCTTTTAGCTCAAGCAGTAGAGAGAGACTCACGTGTTAAGATCCAGACATATCAGGTTTGATCCTTACTGCCGATGGCCTATCCACTGGTGCGACATTGCACAAGGGTGAATTTCAGCCAAAACAAAATAGCACAGACTGAGTTTCCCTTCCCTGCTCCAACTGGGCACTCTCTTGAGAACAGAAAAAGATTAATTGCTTTTGTGTTCTTTACCCTGCAGAGTAAACCAGGAGAAAATAAAGCAGCGACAGTCTATACTCCCACCGCCTGCAGGGCCAGCTCCTATCCCTATCCAGCACGAGATGCGAGGCTCTCCAATGAACCACAGGAACCGGGTGGCTCCCCCACCAGAGCATAATGAACCAGGTACTGGAGTCCTTCAATGGCTCTGTAATATGAATGTGTGACTAATGCAAACAGTTACGCAGGCAGACTCCCATCCTGGACCTCTGGAACTGCCCTGAACTCATTTTGGGTCTGATGTCATCATAACACGAGAAAGCAAATGTCATTTCATGGAGTTGCAAAGTGGTCTCCGTAGAACTGGAAAACAAACACCCTTTGTTTATGCATTTCAAAAATGCAACCAATTGTGCATATGTCTACCTGCCAGGATAGCAACTGGTAACCTGAGCAGTGTGAGTGGGCTCAATGAATCAAAGGCCTGGAAGCTGTTTTTGAGATCATTTTATTATCATTTGTATTATGCAGGGCCGGCTTTAGCAAGAGCGGGGCCCAATTCCTGGGGGCGGGGCTTGC
>NW_020664601.1:224016-292974 GCF_002925995.2 Terrapene triunguis | reverse complement strand
GCCACTGGGGTCGGGGGTGCTCGGCCGGCACCGGGCCGGGCGCGGGCCGGCGCACTCGGCCAGGGCCGGCACCCCGGGGCCCGAGCCGGGCCGGGCCAGGGCCGCTCGGCCGGAACTGGGGCCGGCGCCCCGTGGCCCGAGCTGACCCGGCCTGGAGCCACTCGGGCCTGGGCCGGGGGTGCTCAGCCGGGGCCGGAGCCGCGGGGCCGGGCTGGCGCGCTCGGCCGGAACTGGGGCCAGCGCCGAACCGGAACCAGAGCCGCCAGGGGTGCTCGGCCGGGGCCAGAGGGAGCCGCTCGGCCGGGGCCAGACTGGGCCGCGCCTCCCCCGAGCTTACCTGCTGCCACCTGCCCCTGCTTGTTTTCAGACTTCCCGCGAACATCTGATTCGCGGGAAGCAGGGGAGGGGGAGGAGCAGGGGGCGGAGCGTTCAGGGGAAGGGAGGAGGGGGAAGTGAGCTGGGGGCGGGGTGGACAGCTGTGGGGCCCTCTTAGGCGCGGGGCCCGATTCAGCGGAATCGGCTGAATCGGCCTAAAGCCGGCCCTGGTATTATGGTAGCACCTAGAGGGCCCAACAGAGATGAGGGCCCCACTAGGCAGTGTGCAAACACATAGTAAGGGACAGTCCTTGCCCTAATGACTTTACAGTGTAAAGAGACAAGACAAAGAGGATACAACAGACAAGTAGAAGATCAGGAACTGAATTCCTGGCCCCATTAAAGACTCAATGGAGCCAGGATTTCACCCAGAGAGACTAAGTGACTGGCCCAAGATCCTACAGGGGGTCTGCAGCAGAGCCGGGGATAGAACTAAGATCTCCTAAGTACCAAGCTAGTGCCTTAAACACAAGACCATCCTTCCTTCCTTAGTCCTGATACTTTGTTTCACTTTGATCAGAAAGACGTTTATTTTTCCTCCAAGAAAGAAGTTCCCAATTTCTTTCTTTGAAAAAGCACGGGTTCGGTAAAATGCCCAACAGATTTTACACGCCTTTATTGCAGCCACATGAGTTGCTAACACTATGAGGTTTGCGTTCTACCTGCTCTTTTGCTAGACTCAAGAAAAGCCAATGTAACCAGGGTACAATATGAAGCTCCAAATACAGTAAAAGCTGTGCTATCCGGCAAGCTCTATAAACCAGCATTTCCGATCTTCAATGGGGTTGCCAGGTGTCAGGTTTTTGACCTGAACGCCTGGTCAAAAAGGGACCCTGGTGGCTCCAGTCAGCACCGCTGACTGAGCCGTTAAAAGTCTGGTTGGCGTGGGGCCGGCAGGCTCCCTACTTGGCTTCGCGTGGCTCCCTGGAAGTGGCGACATATCCTTGCTGCTTGTAGGCGGAGGAAGGGCCATGGGGGCTCCGTGCGCTGCTCCTGCCCCATCCCACACACTGGCTCTGCAGCTCCCATTGGCCAGAGGCGGCACCTGCAGGCAGAGGCAGTGCACAGAGCCGCCTGGCTGCACCTCCGCCTAGCAGCAGCAGGGACATGTTGCCACTTGCAGGGAGCCGCCTGAGGTGAGTGTTGCCCGGATCTGGCACCCCAAAACCCTTCCTGTGCCCCAACCCTCTGCCCCGAGCCCTCTTCCACATCCAAACTCCCTCCCAGAGCCCGCGCCACCTCCCGCACCCTAACCCCCAGCCCTGAACCCCCTTGCCGTACCCAAACTCCGTCCCAGAGCGTGTGCCCCGCGCCCCAAACCCTGGCCCTGAGCACCCTCCCGCATCCAAATTCCCTCCCTCTTAGTTAACCGGAATTTTTGACTTACTGGCACCCCCAACATGCCGGATAACAAAGCTTTTACTGCACATAGAATCGTAGAAATGTAAGGCTGGAAGGGACCTTGAGAGGTCAGACAGTCCATCCCCCTATGTGCTGAGACAGAACCAAGTAAAACTAGTCCAACCTTCACAGGTGTTTTTCTAACCTGTTCTTAAAAACCCCAATGACGGGGATTCCACAACCTACCTTGAAAGCCTATTCCAGTACTTAACTATCCTTATAGTTAGAAGGTTTTTCCTAATACCTAACCTAAATCTCCCTTGCTGTAGACTAAGACGATTACTTCTTATCCTACCTTCAGAGGACATAGAGAACAATCTATCATTGTCCTTTTTATAACAGCCTGAGGGTTCTTTTCCCAGACTTCTTTTCTGAAGACTAAATATACCCTGTATTTTTAGCCTTTCCTCATAGGTCAGGTTTTCTAAATCTTTTATCATTTTTGTTACTCTCCTCTGGACTCTCTCCAATTTGTCCACATCTTTCTAAAGTTTGGCGCCCAAAACTGGACAATAAAAGTAGAGCAGGACAATTACCTCCCATGTCTTATATATGACACTCCTTTTCCGACACCCCAGCATGATATTTGCCATTTTCACAACCGCATCACATTGTTGACTCATATTCAATCTGTGATCCACTATATCTCCCAAATCCTTTCTGCAATACTACTTAGGGCACGTCTTCACTACCCGCCGGATCGGCGGGTAGCAATCGATCTATTGGGGATCGACTTATCGCGTCTAGTGAAGACGCGATAAAAATCGATCCCCGATGGCTCTGTCATCGACTCTGGAAATCCACCGCGGCAAGAGGCGGAAGCGGAGTCAACTCGCCGCCGTCCTCACAGCCAGGTAAGTCGACCTAAAATATGCAACTTCAGCTACACTATTCACGTAGATGAAGTTGCGTATCTTAGGTCGACCCCCCCCCCCCCCGTAGTGTAGACCTAGCCTTAGACAGTTATTCCCCATTTTGTAGCTCAGCATTTGACTTTTTCTTCCTAAGGCCTAGTCTACATTGGGGGGGGAGGGGGGGGAGTGGGGAAATGGATCTAAGTTACACAACTTCAGTTACGTGAATAACGTAGCTGAAGTAGACGTACTTAGACCTACTCACCGTGGTGTTTTCACTGCGGTGAGTCAACTGCTGCCGCTCCCCCATTGACTCTCACGGTAATGGAGTACAGGAGTCGACGGCAGAGTGCTCAGGGGTCGATTTATTGCAATAAATGGACCACCACTGGATCGATCGCTGCCCGCCAATCCGGCGGGTAGTGTAGACATACCGTAAGTGTAGTACTTTGTACTTGTCTTTATTGAATTTCATCATTGACCAATTCTCCAATTTATCAAGGTCCTGAGTAGAGGAAATACTCTTTCCCAAGGATGGATAGTAGAGGACAAACAGCTGATCTGTTCTTCTGTGTAAAGAAACACCATTTTAGAATCAGCTTTGCATAATGAAAATAATATGCAGCTTTGATTAGATGATAGAAATTTGATTATTTTTTTAAACAACTGATGTACACACTGTACATACTGGATTTAGAATGTCTTGTTCCTGAGTTCAGAAATGTCTCCAGGATAAAAAGGAAAATAATATTTATTACTTGTATTACTGCAGTACCTAATAGCTTCAATCAATATCAGAGTCTCATTGTGGCAGATGCTGTATAAACACTCACTAAGAGACAGTACCTGTCCCAGAGAGCTTTACAATCAAAATAGACAAGACAGAAAAAGAAAGCATTACTATCTCCATTACATGGTAATCTAGTAGGTCTTTTCCAGCTCTCATTTCTATGACCCTAAGCTATCATGGTGTATTTTTTCCAGCTCTCTGAGATCAAATATGTAAATTACACACTTGGATGATGTAGCTGGTGTTGGTGCCCCAAGATATGCACAGAAATATAGAACTTACAAATGTAGCCCCAGGAGCAGTAACTGTACATCATGCTGCTGTTACATTTCATAGCAGTACTGTCATCACAGAGAGCACTCTGTTCATGATTCAGAACCAAGGCCATATACACATGAGCAAACTGGAGCTGAAAATTCAAATGACCTGCTGCTGCTGTTCCATAGCACGGGCACTGCCATTAAATGAAACCAAGCAGCACAAGACCAGAAAATACCATCCAAGCTATAGCTTAAACAGAGGTTGTCATTCACCCTCCAAACCACCCACCTGATCCATCTTCCACTCCAAGGAGCACAATGATAGGCCCAAGACAGTCTTTTATTATGCTACATTTCTCATCTAGCTGACTTCATTGCAGTAACGTGACTCTAGCCAGCTATGTCCCCTTCGCTTCCCAGGTGTAATCCGCAGCTATGTGACTAGCTGGATAGACCATTGTGAAGATATAGGCCTCAATCCTGCAAAGAGCTGTATGCAGGTGGATTAAGTCAGCGTGTGCAGCAGTCTGCCCATGCAGAGATCAGTAACATCAATGGGTCCTTAAACAGTAGAGATCACTAGCTCATTACAAACTGGCAAACATGCATCCTGGCAGACTGCCACGTGCAAAGAGGGCACGTCTCAAAATCCTAAATAGTTGGCATTGGCCACAGATTGCAAAGACAAGACTTTGGAATATGTTGGCAACTGACCTCTTCTGGGACAGTCTCTTTCAATGAGATATCTCAATGGGACTTAAATGCCAAGGAAGATTTTTCTATCATTCATTGCATACTTGGCATGAAACTGATCTCTCTGGTTTCCCCACCCCTCCACCTAATAATGTCCCATTAGCAGGATCTGAAGGGCACTTAGTGGCATTTTGTTTCTGGTTCCACAAATTGCTTCCTTTACTATTTTTCCAATACCAACTTCACTAAGAAGCTTGGTATCCCCTCCCCAGCCACAAGCACAGCTGTGTCTGAACTCTCCCTGCTAACCTACCCCTTCATGTTCATGGTCAGACGGGACTGTTCCATGGCCTCTCTGGATTAGTCACCAGCTACATTACACAGCGTAGTCAAGTGTATGTCTTATCCTACCTTCATAGATGAGGATAGAACTGTGCACCTTCTCCAAAAATACAAGCTCTGGCCCCTTCAGCTGAAGCAGAATCTTTAACAGCTGTTATTAGGGTTTTACACAACACTGGCTGCAGCCACTAGAGGGCAAGATAGTCACACTTGAGCAGGTCTGCCATTCTATCCACCCAAGGACCATGGTGTACAGACACTAGACAATGCACTACTAGGTCTCCCACTGAACACTCTTGTTTATTATTTGCTTTACAGTAACACCCTGGGGCCCGCTTAGTATCAGAGACGCATTGGACATTTTAGAGTTAAGCCTCCTATATTTTTCATAGGCAACACTTCTGGTGCACATCTTTATCATAAAATAGCCAAGACCAACACACCCTTAACTCTGCTCTTCACGGTACATTCCAAGTGCTTTATGGAATTCTCTAAATCTGTCCACTACATCAACAGGGCTGGCACTGCTTAAGTTCAGGGACCGTGTCCAGATAAAATGGAGTCCAACATGTATCAGTGGGACAGTACAATATCTTGAATGTAGATGCCTCACTGAGTCAGTTCACCATTAAGACATAATTCAGTGCTTTCTCTAGAACACCTGTCCAAACTAGTCACCTAATCCCCTCAATTAGGGATGATATGCAGGCAGTTTTTGTGGTTCTCTGCCAAAACAATCTCCCAATGCTCCCGTATTCTATATTCTGTGCAGCTGTCTGAACTCCTATGGCACTTGCTAAAGGAGCCTTCTGGGACTTTGAACTCTTGTTTCCTGAACTTAGTCGTTATTCTTTTAACAAAAAAGCTGACCCAGAAACTGCTTATTCTGAAATACCGATATGTCATTGACCAGTCTCATCTGAAAGCCTATGGACTACCTGTGTCTTTGTTTTTATTTACTCCAGGATGAGTTTATGCAAATTAAAAAGAATTACATCTTGAGGCAGCACATACAAGTCTGCACAGAGCTCCTCTGATCTTTGTACAAGCATGTATAAAATATCAGTCACGCAGAAATCCTGGCACACTGGGACTAGCAGACTAGCCTTTGCATTTATTTGTGTCTATTATTCTCTTTTCTTCAGTCTGACTATCCCTTGTATTTTTGATCTTTTGCCCATGTGACAATAGAAGCTTCTGCTGATGGATGGTGTGGATGTGTATTTCAGTCAACCTTGACCTAAGAGTGCATGTGGCAGCTCACACTGTGTTGCTCACAGGTGTCAAGAGACTGCAGGTCAGATCTCCAGCAGACCAGTCAAGTAACAGTGAAGTCAATGGAGCTACAGCTGAGGATCTGGCCCTGCACATTGTTTTCAGTAGCTACAACTAACTGGCTGCCGTTTCTTATGATTCATGCACTGTTTGAATTTGCAAGCTGACAATAAATCAATACACAGATATCGCAGGTGCTACACCTCTGAAGGGCTTAATTAGCACTGTTGATCTCCTCCTAGCTGAATGTTCTCTGCATTCCCATAGACACATTTTTGTAACCCAGCATAAATTAACATACAAAACCCAATCAAGTTTTATCACTCAGTTGGGTACAATGCCTTTATTATTTGTTGGGAATGCACCCCTATTTTCATCCTTCTGATTGTTAACACCCTGCCGTTTGCTTGCTTGGCAGAATTTGAACGACGCAGCTCCAGCTCCCAGGAGCATGAAGAATCCCGAGCGATCTTAGCACAGAAGATTGAAAAAGAAACGGTTGGTAGCAGGAGTTGGGCATCCATAACAGGCAAAGAGATGTGGGGAGAAAGAGAAGAAATTTGTCCTTCATGGACAAATTGTATGCAATTTAATAATTTAAAACTGGCACCTAAATACCCACTAAGAGGAGATGGACAAGAGAGAAGATGATGCATAGGTCAGATTGTGCCATGTGTACTCGCCTTACTCCTTGAGTGGTTGGGACTTTTTAAAGAGTGAGGTACTAACTTGATATGGAAAAGAGTGCCCTGATTAGGCCCAGAGATGCTATTCATGCAGTTTATTTTTTCCAGTTGCCATGCAGTCCCATTTGCAGGTGGTCAGATACCACATTGTTAGATGCACTAGAACAGAAGTGCCTAAACACAGAATTTTGTGCCTGGAAATCACACAGTTAGAAAAAGATCAATTCCACTTTATTTCATGCCTTGATAAATAGCTCCTCCAGGGGCTCTAAGGAAGTGATCACTAGACCCTGGGACTGAGGCCCTGGTGGAAGTTATACTTCAGTGCTTGGGCTCCTAAGTCTGATGCAGTAGCCACTCTTTTGCCTGGGGTTCAGCATTTTTGTCTCTTTGCTCCATTCACAGCAAACCCTGAACTGCACCCTGGATGACATTGAGGTGTTTGTCGCCCGGCTTCAGAAAGCGGCAGAGGCATTCAAACAGCTGAACCAACGGAAGAAAGGGAAGAAGAGCAAGAAGAAAGCGCCAGCAGGTATAGTCAATCAACCAGCATAATAAGCAAGTACGTGAACAAGAGGGCTCAGTTAATGACTTGGTAGGAAATCTAAGCAGGCACAAATTGGCGTCTTCCTGAAGCCTTCAAGTTCAGGTTCAGTGACATAACAATACATTCAGCACCATTCTATAACTCCAGCTTAGTAAGCAAAGATTGCAGCATGGAGAAAAGATGTTCGCCGTGTCTTTATTATGTACGTGCTGCACTGCTAGGGCTCCTGAAATCCAATGAGCCAAATAACCCCTTGTCGTTAAAACCAATTACTTTAATTCATCGGAAATTTGAAAGCATGCTTTGCTCAAATAATCTTTCTTCCCAACTTCTTTTCAGAGGGGGTACTGACTCTTAGAGCAAGGCCTCCAACGGAGGCTGAGTTCATCGACTGCTTCCAGAAAACCAAGCTGGCTCTCAACCTCCTGGTAAGGTGCAAATGTATTTTATTCCCTTTCTGTGCTGCACTAAGAGTGCTGGTATGCCTATAGAACACAACTACTATGCATGTACATTGCAAAACAACTGTGATCTCTCAAACTCTCAAAACCAACAGAAAATAATACTGAAGCACCTGCTTTATTTCCTCCTGGTTATTTTACTACGGGGATGGGGTGGGACATATTCTAGACTCCTACATCGTAGTCACTTGCTGACAAAATGCTGGTTAAAGCTTTTATATAATGTTTCCGGAGGCAGGTTTCTAATGGTAAAAAGGAGGAAGGTCCAGGCACAAAAATATTGTTACCACTTTTGACCTGAGCTTCTAGTCAAAGTTCAACCCTGAAGTTTGTTCTGGTAGGGAGGAGAATTGAAGGATGGAGTCCGGTACCTTTGAGGCAATTGTGTTTATTTACACAGAACGCACAAAGTCTGGTTCCCTGAAAACAGGAGGAACCAAACAACAGGAGACAGTGTCCTTGCTCACAGCACCAAACTTCTTTCAGCTGGCACCTCCCCAACGGCATGCTCTCTCTCTCGGCTTTTCCCAGGATTGTGTTACCCGCTGCTTGCTAGGCCGCTGTCTGTCTCGCTATTCCATCCACACACCCTTACCCAAGGGAAATGACCTGTGGAGCACACCGCCCAGATGGTCAGAGTTACTGGGTAGGCTCATGTACCCCCTTTAGTCTTAGGCAGGACGGCTCAGCTGTCTCTCAAAGATATAGTAAATGAGGGGTGGAGATTACAACAGTTTAAATGAGGTTTATCCCAGCCCTCAACAATACGTACATAATTGCAGGCCAACATTTGTGTGAGCACAATAATCACAGCTGTGCACGCAAATAGGCCATTAGATATCTAAATACTCATTTGTGCACAAGTCAGTGTTTTTGCACATACACTTCCACTTGCTGCCTTTAAAAACATCTGATTAGTTATGCAATCTTTCTACTTCTCTGTTTCGATGGGGGTGCAGGAAAGAAAAGAGGTTGTAAATAGGAAAGAAAGAACCATTGTGCTTTAACATGATTCACATTGGACACTTTATATATATAATTACTTTGTATGAGCTCCTAAAATACTGGCCCATGTGAAGTCCTTAGGTAACTGAGCATACCACCCATGCTTCTAATTTTCCCCCCAAATGCTTTATAGAGCTCTTATTTTCCATTTCTCCTCTGGATGAGTTGCCCTGTAGAGCAGTAGAGCCAGGTACTACCAAGCGTGAAGATGTACCAAATGCTGCTGATTCTGCTTAACTATACATATTAGAAAAGCAGGGTAATGACTCTGTTTGAATGAATTCTGTCATTTCATAGCACTCTAATGCTTGCCCAATGAACCAGATCTAGCAAGATTAGTTTTAAGGAAGTTATTTGCAGAGAAACCACAGACTGTAAACAAGTCTAGGGCAACTGGCAGACCAACTTCAGACTTTTCTACTGCAACTGAATATTAATGCACATTCCCCCACCAGGGAATGAGCTGGCAGTGCCAGCAAACCCCACCACTCCTCCCCCTAGCGACCATCACTTGCGGGGAAGAGACCTGGGGCAAACTCTGATAGGATAACTAACACCAAAGGCCAGATTATGAACCCCACCACAAAGCTCACTTTGTGCATCCAGGGCAGCAAGAAGTGTCCATAAAAACTGCGCTAAAGAGGTGGCCGAGGATTCACCTGGAATACAGGAATCCTTAGCTGGCATGGCTGGATTTACCCCAATCCTTCCTGATTCCCTCAGCCAGCAGAGGCTGGGGAGGAAGTATGACAGAAGAGGCAGGGTCGGGGCAGAATTCTGTTCTAGCTGTTAAATCAGTCCTGAAGCTGCTGTTAATTTGTGCTGGAGGCCTGCCCACACAATCAAGGGAGGTTTAGATCCACCTTTACACCACCCCACCTCTAGGATTAAGCTACAAAGAGGAGGAGGAATTATTTAGTTTGCTCCAGAGAATGAGGGCTCAGGTTAGGAAAAATGGGATGTAATTAAGTGAAGCAAAATGTAGGCTGAATACCAGGGGAAAACACTGAGCTACAAGTTCTGTGAGACTGGGGAATGATCACCTAAGGGAAGTGGTGGAACTACCATCTCTTGAGTCATTTTAAAAAGTCTGGACTGGAGGATATTGTAGGGAACAGTCCTGCACCAGTTCTCTAGGAGTGACCTAGTAAGTCTTTTCCATTGCTAATTTTTCTGACTCTGATAGAAAGAATCACTCTGGCTCTTCAACTTTGCCTCATTGGAGGAAAAGTGACACCAGAAGCATCAAGATGTTCCAGTAAGAATGTAAACAGTTTGGGACCAGGGTCAGCTCTGTTAGGCATTTCTACAGTGCCTAGCACAGGGATGGGCAAACTTTTTGGCCTGAGGGCCGCATCGGGCTTCCAAAATTGTATGGAGGGCCGGTTAGCGGAGGCTGTGCCTCCCCAAACAGCCAGGCGTGGCCCAGCCCTGCCCCCTATCCAACCCCCCTGGGATTCCTGCCCCATCCAACCCCCCCGTCCCCTGACAGCCCCCGGAACCCCCACCTCTGACTGCCCCTTGCCGCCCCATCCAACCCCCCCTCTCATCCCTGACTGCCCCCCTCAGACCTCTGTCCCCATTCAACCCTCTGTTCCCCACCCTCTGATCGCCCCGCCCCCTATCCACACCCCCGCCCCCTGACCACCCCCCCAAACTCCCCTGCCCTCTATCCAACCCCCCCTGCTCCCTGCCTCCTTACCGCACTGCCTGGAATGTCAGAGGCTGGCGGCGCTACAGCCGCGCCGCCCAGAGCACCAGGACAGGCAGCTGTGCCGCTCAGCTGGAGCCAGCCACGCCACTGCGCAGTACAGAGCACCGGTTCATGCCGGGCTTTGCAGCTGCGCTGCCCCAGGAGCTCGCAGCCCCGCCGCCCAGAGCATTGCGCCGGCAGTGGAGCGAGCTGAGGCTGCGAGGGAGGGGGAACTGCAGGGGAGGGGCCGGGGACTAGCCTCCTGGGGCAGGAGCTCAGGGGCCAGGCAGGAAGGTCCTGCGGGCCGGATGTGGCCTGCGGGCCGTAGTTTGCCCACCTCTGGCCTAGCACAATGGGGCTAGAGTGTATAGGTGTTACTGCAGTACAAATAATTAATAATATAAAACCAACAGCTTTAAGACTAGAGCTGGCTACGAGAGGATTTTTCCCTAAAAACGTTTGTTTTCATCTATACAAAAGGTTCATGTTAGCAACATTTCAGATTTTAATTTAAAAAAAAAATGTGTTTGATAAATATGGGATTTTGGGGCAAAAATTTCTATTTAATGGAAAAGCCTTTTTTGGTTGGAAAAAAACTATTTCAGTGGAAGATTTACAAGCAGCCTCTTTGGAAAGTTAATATGGTGACTTGTTTAGAACTTTGTCCTAGATAAAACTCAGCTGTTGCATGTTACAATTAGGAGTGGGGCACATTATTAATACATTCACACCAGGCCACATGAAAGTTTGAAACATGTATGTAAAGGCGGCACAATGTTGATCTAAATTTCCCTTTAAATAGTGCTTGCCTCAGCATAAATCCATAAAGGCTTGGTCTATACACAGATTTTGTATGGGATAAATATGTTAGGAGTGTGAATTTAAAAAAAAAACCCCAGAATAGTTATGCTGGTACAACTCATAGGATGGATGCAGTTATACCAGCATAAAGGTGCTGTCACAGATGACGGCAGCTCTGCCTGTATTGCCCACTTGCGTTCCAGCCAGGGCACCCAGTCCAGGATCCTAGCTCTTCAGTCGTCACCTCTCTTGGGAGGACACCTGCATCTCTCTCCTCCTGACAGGGGTTTTTCCAGTCTACACAGTTCCCTGCCTAGACTGTGAATTCCCCAGCAAGTCAGACTGCTTAAGACAGCTTGCATCCACGCGTTGCGTTTTCCTCAGAGGCAATACACAGAAATTGCCCACAATTGTATGTTATGACACAGCTCTTTCTAAGCAAGCCCATTTATTCTTAAGGTGAAAGCATTACAGAGAAAACATATTATAGACAATAAAAAAACCTACACACATGCTAATAAGCTTACCAGAGATCACCCCCAATTCCAGCAAGGGCTCTGGTAGGTGATCAGTCCTTCAAACCGCACACAGGAGTTTTTCTATGGCTACAAGTTCATAACAGCTTTTAGTGCAGAACAAGCACACATACGCATAGGTTTGCCTTTCCTGTATACACTGTGGGTCTTTGATCTTCAGAGGCCACGAATAGCTAATCAGTCAGAAAATGGCGCTCTCCTCAGGGAGTAGCTTCAAAAGGTTGAGTCTGGAGGTGGGAATTTTCATTCACCTCCCTCCAGGTGTTTTCTAGGAAACCCACTTAACTTTGTTTGTCCCAAAAATTCCTTCTTGTCTTCATTGTTTAAAATAGTCCTTTGAAGCTCATAACACTTCCCAGAGTTTACACTGGTCATGTCTGCCTCCTAGAGAAGTTGTATACAATTCCACATCCACATATAAATTTTGCATTTATAATACAATGGAGTCCAAATCTACTGAAACTTAATTCAGTAAGATCTCCCAAAGATACTGAAGGAAATTGCCATATCTGTCACAGGTGCCTTAAACCGGTAGAGTTTATTCCTCTTCCCATATGGGAATAGTTATACTGATATAAAAGCACCTTTATACCAGTATAACTTCATCCATGCTAGGGGGTTTGTACCACTTTAACTATACTGGCATGGTTAGCTCCATACAACTTGTGGGTTTAGATGAGCCCTTAGTCACAGATACAAACTGCTGCCCTGAGGGAACGTAAAGGGGAAGTAGCAATGAAAACATTAATAAATTAAACTAGCCCCAATAGAAACACAGCATTTGCAGAATCCCAGGTTGTGTAACTGCACACACCTTAGGAGATGTCACTTCACTTAGTAGGCTTATACACATCAATTCTTTTTTACATTTTCTTCTCCACATTAATATTTAAAAACACACACCGCCATCCTAATGTTACTTAGAATCTACGTAGCACTTCCCCAACATGAATCCATCCTCACATCACGCTTGGGAATTGGGCAGCTCCATTTTGCATATGGAAACACTGAAGCAGAGAGGTTAAGTGATTTACCCAAGACTGCAGAGTGGGATTCGATGCTAGAGCTGGGACTAAATGCAGCTGCTCCTGGCTCCTAGGGCTGTGCTCAGATGACCTCACCTCTCTCTCACAACAGGATGCATGCAGCGGAAATAATTAAGGCTCAAAAATAAGGATTTTAGCGCACACAGCGAAGCAGTACCTTGCAGTTCCAGTGAGAGATCTAATTTTCCATTGTAGCAATGCCAACAATTTGTGACAGAGAGAGAAAATAAAGGAGGCATAAACTGAAGTGGTGTCACTACATCTCGCATTGATTGCTGCAAAAATACACTTGATTATCATAATTTAATCCCAGGCATTTCTTCTTCCTTTGCAACACAGCCCATTTAAAAAGGCAGAGCATTTAGGCCTTGTCTATGTTTGGGATTCTGCAATCAGTGGCCAACAACTTTTCTAGATACATTGGTGCAAACCCCCAAATATACACAAGGCCTTCGGCCATGTCTACACTACAGCAGTGCAGTTGTGCCATAGATGCTTCCCACATCGACGGAAGGGGTTTTTCCATCGCTGTAGTAAATCCACCTCTCCAAGAAGTGGTAGCTAGGACAATAGAAGAATTTTTTTCCATCAGCCTAGTTGCATGTCTCCAGTGGGATTTAGGTTGACTTAATGATGTCACACACAGCCTTGAACAATGCAGCTAAGTCGACCTAAGTTTTAGGTGTAACCCAGGCCTCAGTGAAGAATTTTCCCTGTTGGTAATTTGCTGAATACATTTGCAGGGCACCTAGCTCACAATGGGGTCAGATGCCTAAATACCTCTGAAGTTCTAGACCCTTCTCTCTACCCAGGAATTTATGGTTCAGGTTTTCAAAAATGATCAATGCTTCTGGGTTCCCAACTCAAAACACCTTGAAAGGTTGTGATTTTCAGAGGGCAGATGTTTGGCACTTTCTGAAAAATCAGGCCTCTTTATGGGGTCTCAAAATGGACACCAAAGAAAAAAAAAGAAAAAAAGATTGAGTCACCCAAAATCATTATGTCACTTGGGCTAGGTGTCATGATTGGAAGCTAACCATTTATTTTTTTAGTTCTCAGTCTCTTACAGTAAGGGAAAGTACCAGAAAACAGTAATTTCTCTGTATCACAGAAGATAGGAACCAAAAGCCAGGTTTGGATTAATCTGGGATTCTTCTCTCTTTTCAGGCCAAATTGAGAAAGCATATCCAGAACCCAAGTGCTTCAGAACTAGTGCATTTCCTGTTTGGGCCACTGGAACTGGTAACCCTTTAAATACAATTCTTATTCTTACTAATGTGCCTGTGTAAAAAGTAGCACCAGTAGAGAATAAGAGGCAGACAGAAAGATACTGGACATGATCCGGCTAAGGGAAGGTGCGCCAGTATTAGGTGTACACGTGCAAGGTAAGAAGTTATGAGCAGCACAGGGAGCATAGAACCTGATCCTGCATTAGTGATCACCATTGTAGCAATGCCAATCATGGGCATGTAGCTCCCCAAATTATCCCAGAATACTAGCAGGTGCAAATGTAACCACTGTTTGGGGCATGTTGTGTGTTCCCCAGAGTCTAGTACAGCTCCTGCTCACAAGATTTAGTCCTTTAGTTCAAACTACAGAGTCTTGTGTTCTTAGCATTGGCAGTCCCTGATCATGACCAAGATGGCAGCCATTGCAGAAAGTCAGAGGGGCAGTACATAGCCAAGCACCTCACTTGCTAGATTAGGACAGCACTGAAACCCCATTTCCTCAAAGACACCAATCACCTATTTTTACCCAGGGCACTTGCAGGGAGCATATGGGGATTCAGACTATCGTGCAAAACTGTACAACGAATTCACAGCCAAACCTTGAAACAGCGCAACATTCATCTGGGTTCAGGTTTAATTACAAACTTGAATGTGGCTCAAACTATTCACTAGGGTTACGAGCCTTTTCAGACTTAGGGCCTACGGTCGTGAGAACAAAATATGGTTCCAATATGGAGTGGCCCTGGGCCCCAATTTCAAGCAAATATCACTCAATATTTGCCCTGAAATACTATGAGAGATTCCCAGTTTCAACGAGAAACCCAGAGCAATTGATTTTCAGTTTGAGATTGTGGGATTTGTTCATGAAGTGAAAGTTTGTAACTGGCATTGTGTGTACGTGTGTGTGTGTGACCTAGATCATCCATAGCTGTGGAGGCCCTGAACTCGCAAGGTCTGTCGTCAGCCCGCTTCTCTCTAAAGACACCACAGATTTCCTGAGAGGACACCTGACACCGAAAGAAATGACGCTCTGGGAGTCCATTGGAGAGACATGGACCAGATCCAGGTGAGAGTTAGGCGGGGCAAAGGGACAATCAGCAGATTTCCAAGTTCTAAGAACAATTCAGAGCAGTATTTCACTTCTGTAGCCCATTCAGGGGGGCTGAGCGTGAGGGCAGGATTTTGTCCAATAGGCTGAAAAACTAGGGCCCTGATTCACTGTTGTCCTGCACCTGTGTGGCTATTTGCACCCTCTGCACTGATGTAAGTAATGTCAGCGGGTACCGGGCAATGGGGACTTGGGTCCTAGAAATGGATCATTTGAGGATCTCACTCTGCATATAATTTTTCCCTCCCATCTTCTAAGAGCGGAATGGCCTAGAGAGTCTGCTATCCCAACCTACATCCCAAAGTTCCGCAATGGATGGGAGCCACCCCTGGAAATCTTCCGCGGAGCCCCATGGGAAATAGACATTGGACATTTACAAGAAGAGGTAGGTCTCATGCCTCAAGTCATCTTCCTTTTCTACCAACTTACTCGGCCAGCGGGCCAGATCCTCTGCTATCCCAGTTTACACCAGCTACAGATCTGGTCCTGTATTTTGAAGCTGACCTCAGGGACAAATGCCAGGTTCACAGCAAGAGCCTTGCTGTTTTTCAGCTGGATTGATGCAGACGTGAGATCTACTGACTTTCTTGAGATGAGGCAATGGGCTTTATTCTCCACTCCATTACTGCAGTGAAATGCCATTGAATTCAGTGGAGTTCACCAGTTTTATGCTGGTGTGAGCAGGGAATCAGGTGCAAAGAGTCAGTGGGTTGGTTGGATTAGAACCCACGTTCCTAGCTCTCTGTTGCCAGGACTAAATCTCATAGGGCAGGTCTGCACTGCAAAAAAAAACCAACACCCAAAAACCTGCACAGTGAATCTCAGGGCCTGGCTCTATAGATTCAGGCTCACACTCTGGTGCTAAAAACAGCAGCGTAGATGTTCTGACTCGGGCTCTGAGAACCATCCCCATTGCTGGGTTTCAGAACTCAAGCAGGAACATCTAGTGCTATTTTTATAGCTGTAGTGCAAGCCTGAGTCTGTAGACCTGGGCTCTGAGACTCATTGCAGTGGGTGTTTTTTCAGTGTAGACTTACCCATAGGATATACACTGTACAGAGCAGAGGCCTATCACTGCGCAGCTTGCTGGCTTGCCCTATTGCTGTAACCCTCTTAACAAGTTATTCTTGGTTCTTCCTGAAAATAACAGGCTCTGGCTAGAGAATGTTGGATTTATTCTTTACCGGACCCTGGAGCTGTCATGATCAGCAGCAATATTTTAATCCAGAATTCCAGTTACCATCTACAGTATCCTGGCCTCTTCAGCAGTAGCCCACGAATCACACCATACTTCAGGGGTGGTGGTGCCGCCATCAGGTGCTTCCCAAATATACAAAATATTGGTTGACCTAACTGTGCTACAATGGAGTTTGTGATGGAGTCTGAAATACAGTAAATGGGTCAATCCAGAGCTGAATTCGTTCTTACTCATCTGAATAAACTATAGAAACTCGGAAGTACATTCATGGATTTTAAGGCCAGAAGGGAACACCGTGATCAGCCAGCCTGACCTGTATGACACAGACCTTAGCATTTCACCCAGCAGAGGGAATTATTCTTCCCTACAATGTAAGCAAGCCACAAAGAAGCAAAATAACTTGTGCTTCCTCTAGAGCAGGGGTCGACAACCTTTGGCACGCAGCTCTCCAGGGTAAGCACCCTGGCGGGCCGGGCCGGTTTGTTTACCTGCCATGTCCACAGGGTCAGCAGATCGCGGATCCCACTGGCCGCGGTTCGCCGCTCCAGGCCAATGGGGGCGGCGGGAAGCGGCGCAGGCCAAGGGATGTGCTGGCCGCCGCTTCCCGCCGCCCCCATTAGCCTGGGATGGCGAACCACGGCCAGTGGGAGCCACAATCGGCCGACCCTGCAGACGCGGCAGGTAAACAAACTAGCCCGGCCTGCCAGGGTGTTTACCCTGGCAAGCCACGTGCCAAAGGTTGCCGACCCCTGCTCTAGAGCATCTCTTTTTGAAAGACAGCCAATCTCGATTTAAAGACTCCAGGCGATGATAAGTTTACAACTACCACCTTCCTGTATCTGATGCAGATTTACTCTCTTTTAGTAACACTATGACTCCATTTTACCTTTCCAGCTGTCATCAGCCAATGGATATCCCTATCGTAACTCATCGATAAAACGTGGACAGACACCTGATCAAACACAAGCAGTTACTCAACATGGAAATAGGTAATGTACTAGTCCCAGTGTTTAGCACAATGGAGCCTTGATCCTTGATTGGTGGCCCCAGGCATTATCACAATACAAAAATAAATACACTGCTACCTTGATATAACGCAACCCGATATAACACGAATTCAGATATAACGTGGTAAAGCAGTGCTCCGGGGGGGGCGGGGCTGCGCACTCCGGTGGATCAAAGCAAGTTCAATATAACGCGGTTTCACCTATAACGCGGTAAGATTTTTTGGCTCCTGAGGACAGCGTTATATCGAGGTAGAGGTGTACTAAAATATCGCCCCCCCACCCCGGTACCTGAATCAGGGCCAGGTCTACGCTAAAAAAGGTTTGCTGGTAGAACCTTCCTAGTGTAAACACAGCTTGTTCTGGCAAAAAAAGTTTTATACAAATACCCTGAGCAAAATAAGCTATACAAGCAAAAGCACTAGTGTGTGTGTGTGTGTGTGCGCGCGCGCCACACACACACACCCACACCCCACCCCTCCGCCGGCTTAGCTGGCACTGCTATACCAGCAAAAGTTCTACTGTAAACCTGGTCTTAGTAATGGTGGGCAAAAAACCTGCTGCAGGTTCCTCTGCAGTTAAACTCCTCAAGTGCCAGCCCTTCCCCTGGTGACTCACTTTGCTGCTGGCACGCTACAAAAATACAACTCAAACATTTCTCCCTCTCCCTGCCTTCAGGGCAACTGCTGGGAAAAGTTACCACTCCCTTTCCTGTCTAGTAGATTCAGGCTGCCAATGAATTGATTCCAAACCCCAGCCAACACCACAGACTTGCTATTGACATACTGTACAAGGCTATAAATATTATGACAATTTATTGCCTGGAACACAAGTTCTCCCAAGCAAGGAAGACTAGAGGCAACATCTTATGACAGACCTCTCAGCTGTCTCTCTGTAGGCCACTGCTCACATAAGCATATATGAATATATGTTCCATTTTAAGAGCCATCATCTTTTGTACTTGGCATAGACCTTCCAGTTACCAGTTTTTGAGTGGGGAGGGGATGGTTTGGGACATACTAGAATAATAATAATAAAAAAAAATCATGACACTGAGGATGTGTTTCCATAACAACATGCTAGTTATAAGCCAATCAAAAGTTAGGATTGTGGGGGAAACAAACCTTTTGGGGAAGAACTATTACTAGACGCTCCAAAACCACACAATGGGCTGGGTGTCAATATCTAGACAAACAGAGAGAGAGAGAGAGAGAGTGTGTGAGTGTGGGCCAGATTCTCAGCTGGCATTCATCAATGGAGCTACACCTGCTTCAGTGTATATCAGCATAGCTCCACTAGAGGAGAATTTGGCCTGCTTATTTTACACTCACTATAAAGACTGAAAACTCCCAGCCATCTGCATTGCATAGCCACACAGACCTGAAGATCCATAGAGAAAACGTCTTCCTGGTTCTAGTTTACACCATTAAAACATGGTAGCTTCCCCCTCCCCAAGATAAGGAGCCTGCTTCTATCTTGAGAAGTCATTTACCCCGTGCAGGGTGGTAGTGTTTTACACCCATTTTGCACATGTGTAAATGGCTACCCAGGGTGCCAAGGCACTATAGAATCAGGCCCATGAAGTCTACTCAGATTTATGGCATGAACAGCTGACATGCTCTGGTTGGCTGGCTACTATAACTGTGTTTCAGTACAGTAAATTCAAGGGTTTTCTGTGTCTCCACAACATTTCCTTAGTCCTCACTTCAGCATAGAAACTACTAAATGGAGAACAAAACTGTCTTTTTGTATGAGTCTGCTTACATCAACCTCACAGCTATGCACTTGTCATTGGTTGAAGAGCCTGCACTTTGCATTTGTGCAGGACTTTTTACTGTAATGTGATGAAAATCTGTTCACTTCCTGGTCACAAGTAAATGCGACGTGTCCAGGGCCATTGCCCCATTAACAATCTACAGTCTCTTTAGCTGCATGCTAACATAGTTACTACAAATATCAGTTCCTCCAGCACTGGCATTATTGACATGGCTGTCAGAGGAGCCCTGATTATAACCTCATTTTGTCTCTTGAAGGAATTTCGAGGCACAAGGGATGGCCCAGCCGAAGAAATATGCCAAAATCCGCTATGATTTCACTGCTCGAAATGCCAATGAACTCTCAGTGCTGAAGGATGAAGTCCTGGAGGTAAATTAATAAACTCAGGAGCAAATCTTTATAGTCCCTGCTTTCTAGAGAGGGAAAGAAGATGCACCAAGAGACTGAAAAATCCCAAATAGTTTTCCTCTGTAAGTTCTGAATGGCAACATGACATTTCATTCGGATAGTAAGCTTTAAATCGGAATAAGAAAAGGATGGCTGGTACTTTTCTAGTGCCTTAGCACATGGGTTTAGCTGAGATTTGAGATCAAACTCTGGTTTAAAAAACAGCAGCAAAGAAAAGAAACCCATATCATTATAATACAATGTCTGACAACATACTGAGCCCAATTTCCAAGCACAGGGCTCAGCCTTGCAGCACTGAGCACTCTGGCCTGAATGCAGCAAAGCACTTAAACCTTTGCTTAATATGCTCACCTTTAAGCATGTGAGTAGCCCCACTAAAATTCATTGTTTGCTGCAAGAAGGGTCTTTCTGCCTTAAATTTCAGTATGATGGTGAACTGGGGGACTATTTTCCACTAAAACGTAATACAGAATTTTTAACCACCATCAATCTTCCTCATTGCGACACACTTCGCTGTCACAAAATACATGATATGACTTTAGTCTACATGTTAAGGCTACATTGGATTAAGAGACAGACTTCTGTTAAATATGTATCTGGAATAATTGTACAGTTGCATCACATTGGGTTAGCAAATTTGTAGAGTAGAAAAACTGACATTTTAAAACCTGGTTTCTCAAATATAATTATATTAAAATCTTAATGCAAATAAACACTGAAACACAGGCATATGGTTCAGAAATCTTTGGGTTAAGGACAGTTTTCACACACGATTTTTTAATCAGAGTTCAAAATAGAACAAGCCTGTAAGAAGAAACAGGTGATGACGCGAAGAGGAAGATATTCTAATAACAATACACCATCTTTTCCATGTCCTGTTTATATAATGGATGGGCTGTGATCAGGTTATATGAAAATCCTGCAGGCATTTTTTCCACCTCTGGCAGGATTCACTGTTGAAGAGCATTTTTTTTTAATGCAAAAGCAAGGCAAGCATTTCTGGACACCATGATCTCTCTCATCAACTAAAGCTTTAAAAAACAACATGCAAATTAAGCAGGAGCTAGGGGTTCCTAAGGACACTAGATACATTTTTCCTCAGCCTTGTTGCCCAATAGACCACTATTACAATTGTTTTATCAATCCTTTTCAGAGAGTGTTTATTAATACAACGTTGGAATTTAATGTTACATGAATCTGTTGCCGTTTCCTTGCCTGTATTACAAAGCTCCCATATAATTATGTGTGCTTTTTCCACTGCAAGCCCATGTGAAGATGTGAAATTTTTGTTACCTTGCACGTGTCATGAATACCTGATGGTCTCAATGGCTGAATTACTTTTTCCCCTCACAGGTGTTGGAAGATAATAAGCAGTGGTGGAAACTGCTAAACCGGAGCGGGCAGGCTGGTTATGTCCCCTATAACATCCTGGATGTGGTGAAACTGGAGGATTATGAACAGCTCTATAGTCAGGTGATGTTTCATTGGTGATCAGCTGCAGTGCATAATCAGCCTCTGCTTATGGCTAGCTTCAGTAGGCATAAAAAAAAGGGGTGGGGAAGATACCTGTAGACCTCTTAATACACCCTCTTCCTCACTGTATAGGTTTTTATGAGTTGTGCTGTCTTCACAACTAAATGTTATTAGGAAGTTAATGCTCTATTTAGACACCTCACAGCTGGTGTAGAGGGTGGAGTGATAAAGTAAAGCTCCACAATGAAGACCCAATTAAGCTTTCAGCAGAAAGCCAGAAACCTCTGTGAAAACTGCTTCTGGGCCCTTGGAGGAGATACAGCTCCACACTCAGTTGCTAGAGGATTAGGTTATAGCTTGAGACAGGATTTTTCTCTTTATGTACAATCCTGTAGTTTCTTCGTTTTCATAGATGTGCCCTACACCAGAGGTTCTCAACCTTTTTCTTTCTAAGTTCCCCTCCCCCCATATACTATAAAAACTCCATGGCCCACCAGTGCCACAATAACTGGTTTTCTGCATATAAAAGCCAGGGCCAATGTTCAGGGGTAGCAATCAGGGCAATGTCCTGGGGCCCCATGCCACAGGGGCCCCCGCAAAGCTACATTGCTCAGGCTTCAGCTTCAGCCCTGGATGGCGGGGCTCAGGGACCTGGGCTTCAGACCCATGCGGTGGGGCTTCGACTTTCTACCCTGGGCCCCAGCGAGTCTAATGTTAGCCCTGCTTGGAGGCCCTCCTGAAACCTGCTCGAGGGCCCCGGACCCCTAGTTGAGAACCACTGCCCCACACCACCAAGAAAAACCTCAGAGAAGCCATACTCGCTTAGCAAAAGGCCTGAGTCATCATTGCTCTGCACTATGTTGTCACTGACTCAATTACAATGTGGGAGTAAAACGCTACCAGCTGTGACTCAATGGCATTTCACAACCACCGTGCACTGGTTGAAATCCCTGTGCAAGCTGCAGGGCAATAGCGAATCAGGCCTTTGGTTTTGTTCCTGAGTCAGCTAGCCCCCTCCACCAGCTTGCAGACATTTTGCACATCTCTAGGCTTCCATTCCAGGATCTCAAAGTAATTTAGAGATGTTAATGAACTAGCCCTTGTAATGTTGCTGGGAGGGTGGGTCATTATCATGACCATCACAGGCATAATGACATGAGGAAACAGGCACAAAGCCCCAGATTCTCAAAGGAATTTAGGCACACAACTCTCATTGAAATCAGTGGGAATTAGGTGCCTAAATAACATTAAGGCCTTGGCTACACTTGCGGATTCACAGCGCTGCCGCGGCAGCGCTGTGAAGCGCGAGTGTAGTCGCGCTGCCAGCGCTGCGAGAGTTCTTTTTTTTCACACCCCTGAGTGCAGCAAATGCAGCGCTGTGAATTGCCAGTGTAGCCAAGGCCTTAGGATCTGGGCCAAGGTGGTTAAGGATCTGATTTCATGGGGACTAAGCCCCTGCAGCTCCCATTGATTTGACCTGGAGCGGTGGGTGCTCAGAACTTCTAAGAATCAGGTCTTAAGGCCCCGATCCTGCAAACACTTATGCAGGTGCTTAACTTTACTACTGTGAGTAGTCCCACTGAAAGGAAGAGGTCACTCACCAAGTCAGTGACAGAGCTGCTAATAGCATCTAGGGCCTGGTCCACACTAACCCCCCACTTCGGACTAAGGTACGCAAATTCAGCTACGTTAATAACGTAGCTGAATTCGAAGTACCTTAGTCCGAACTTACCGCGGGTCCAGACGCGGCAGGCAGGCTCCCCCGTCGATGCCGCGTACTCCTCTCGCCGAGCTGGAGTACCAGCATCAACGGCGAGCACTTCCGGGATCGATTTATCGCGTCTAGACAAGACGCGATAAATCAATCCCAGACGATTGATTGCCTGCCGCCGAACCAGGAAGTAAGTGTAGACGTACCCTAGCTCTCCAACTTCCTAGTCCTGTGGCTTAACCACTAGATTACGTCACCCCCTGTCAAGATACCCTCATGGTCATCTGTTCTCTTTTCTGTTATTACTAATTATTAATTAACTTTTATATTGTGGTAACCATGAGAGCCAGGGGCAGCTCTATGTTTTTTGCCGCCCCAAGCACAGTAGTCAGGCGGCCTTCAGCAGCATGCCTGAGGGCGGTCCGCGGTCACGCGGATTCAGCGGCGTTTCTGCGGGTGATCTGCTGGTCCCGTGGCTTCAGCGTACCCGCCGCCAAATTGCCGCCAAAACCGCGGGATCGGTGGACCTCCCGCAGGCACGCCACCGAAGGCCGCCTGACTGCCGCCCTCACAGCGACTGGCAGGCCGCCCCTTGCGGCTTGCTGCCCTAGGCATGCGCTTGCTGCGCTGGTGCCTGGAGCCACCCCTGACGAGAGCAACCATGTCAGGGCTCCGTTGTGCTAAGCACGGTATAAATATATAGTAAAATGACGGTCCCTGTCCCAAAGAGTTTACAAGATTGAACAGGTGGGTGACACAAGCGAGTCAGGGTTGGTGGAAATAGGATAATAAAGATAATAGGAGGCATGCAATTCTTAGCCAGTCAGTAGTCACAAATTGCCACCTGCCTACCTCATCTAATCCCACCTCTTACAAGTGGGTGGCAGTAGAATTTCACATGCTTTTGAGTTTTAAGCATACTGATTTTTTTTCTGTGATTACATGGCCAAGCCATTGAGAACTTCATGTACTGATGAAAGGCTCTTGCCAAGCTAGTGTAAATGATGAATTATTTATCTAAAATGGGAGTGGAAGGTCACCTACAGGCAGGTAGGGAGACAATAAATTCAGTATTGTCAGTCCCAGGTATTCAAAAACCCTGGAGTGCAAGATGAGATAGACTGGAGTGGAGTGAATTGATTTAAAAATCATGAGCTATTAAAGATATCATACAATTTCTTTGCCGTATGGATTCTGAGCCTTAGGGGCCACTCATGTCACATTTTCTGGCTTTTCAACACAGTCATAAGTGCAGGAGACTAACCTTTCATTTAAAAAAAAAGTGAGATTCTCACAAAATCACTTGGCAGCTAGAGTGGAGACTTTCAGAAAATCATTCATTATTGCAAGGTGCATGATAAAATCCTGAGAGTTAGCAGCACTGTAAATTAGTATCTTTTAAAAAGCTCTGTGGCAAGTTATTAAGCAATGAACTTTGGGCTTTGCAAGGCCAACAGTACATGATCACATTTAGCTTGGCATGATTTCGCAACACAATGGTGAGGCCTTCATGCAACCTGAGATAGCAGGTGACAATAGCATGTGAATATTCATGCCTCGGCTTATGGAGATCCTTGATTCAATTTCACTGGATGGTGTAAAACAGAATTAAATGGAAGCGGGTCAAGTACAGTTTCTCATAATTACATGTTAACTTCAATAGAGCTAGACCAGTTTACAGAACAGCTGAGGACCTGGGCCACTGTGCTCTAATCTACTATGGTTGTGGGGGGACAAATATTTAATAATGCTGAAAAAATATTTTACTTAATAAAAACCATTTTTTATTCTAACCAGAAGTACAAAGGAGACTTGAGTCCGAGAGGAATTGGTCCTGCCAGCCCTACTCACAGGATTCGTGGTAGCTACGCTGGTGATAAATGGGGAAGTGAAATGTTAGCCGGGAACTCTCCTCACAATGCCAAAGAACGTAGGTGCATAGTATCAGGGTTCTTACCGTTCACCACAACTCAGGCATGTGATATTGTTTCACAATACACAGTCCACAGAACTTGGCACTGCGGTTCTGGAACTTAGATTTAAACTGAGAAGCTTCCACCAGTGTGTTCTTTCCTTTGTTTGTGTTGGGTGCTAGTGGATTTCTTCTTAAAATCATAGAATATCCAGGGTTGGAAGGGACCTCAGGAGGTCATCTAATCCAACCCCCAAATCCCCAACTAAATCATCCCAACCAGGGCTTTGTCAAGCCAGACCTTAAAAACCTCTAAGGAAGGAGATTCCACCACCTCCCTAGGTAACCCATTCCAGTGCTTCACCACCCTCCTTCTTTATTTCCTTTTCTAAAACTGTTCATCTGTCTTAGTTTCCCTAGTCACTGTGTATATGGGCCTAAATCTATGCACCTAAATCCATATTTAAGTACCTAAAATGACATAGGCAGCAGAAAAGGGGAAAGATCTTCACCCCTACTCAGGCCTCTTTATGCCATATAAAAGGGCCAGTGCAGCACACAGGGGCTGCAAGAACTCTGGTTCTGGCCAGGGGAGGATTCCCCCAGTGCAATCACTATGGAAGACAGCCAGGAAGCTGCTTTCCGAGAC
This sequence comes from Terrapene triunguis, assembly GCF_002925995.2. Classification (NCBI taxonomy): domain Eukaryota; kingdom Metazoa; phylum Chordata; order Testudines; family Emydidae; genus Terrapene; species Terrapene triunguis. Next base: position 267,741 of record NW_020664601.1, on the reverse strand, counting down.
TCCCTGTACAAATCCTGGTCTAGGGGGCCTGCCAGGGCTGTGGCCATAAGCAGGGCCGGTGCAACCACTAGGCGAACTAGGCGGCCACCTAGGGCACCTAGTGGTTGAGGGCGCTGAAAAGCCCACTCGGGCGAGGAGGGGGAGTGGAGGTGAGCTGGGGCGGGGGGGCGCGGGGAGGGCCGCCCGCAGTAACGGGGGGGCGCACAGGGGAACTGCTCCCCACCCCAGATCTCCTCCACTCTGCCTCCTCCGCTGAGCACACAGCCCCCGCTCTAATTCTCCTCCAATCGGCACTGCAAGCCTGGGAGGGGAGGAGAATTAGAGTGGCGCCGGCGTGCTCGGCGGAGGAGGCGGAGCGGAGGTGAGCTGGGGCGGGCTCCCCGGGCGGGGTTAGCTGCAGAGGGGAGGTAGCTGCTGGGGGGAGCTCCCCAGGTGGAGGGGGGCGGCAGGCTCGCCAGGTGGCGGGCTGGGTTAGCTGCCGCGGCGGGCGGGGTTAGCTGCCGCGGGGGGGGGGGGGGGGGCGAAGTTAGCTGGGTGGGGGGGTGGCGCAGGGTGGAAGTTTCGCCTAGGGCGTGAAACTTCCTTGCACCGGCCCTGGCCATAAGAGGCACAATGAGGCAGGGTCGCAACACTGTTGAGATTCTGTTCTCTGTATGTATAAATATCTTCTTTCTGTGTGTTCCATTCTATGCATCCGATGAAGTGGGCTGTAGCCCACGAAAGCTTATGCTCAGATAAATTTGTTACTCTCTAAGGTGCCAAAAGTACTCCTGTTCTTATCACTTTAAAAGTGTGCTGGACTTCTGGCTCCAAAAGGAATCACCCAGCTCTTTGGAATTTTCCACCAAGCACTTTTCAGTAATAGTTTCCCAACCAGCTCTGACTTTAGTAAAGTAAAGCTCCAGCCAGCTAAAAGTAAGGTGGTCTACGGGTATGTGTTCATTTTTTTCACACCTTACAAATGATGGTTTGGTTTATACTGCCCCTTAGAATACACACTTATGAAATAAAATTTAATTGTTCCCCATAAAGTTTGCCATTGTGCACCATGAAAGAGAAGAGTTTCTTTATCAACTGGAAATTATACAGCTTTAATAATGACAATCATCTTGTGAACTAGAAATCCCATCACAACAATTCATTTAACTGAGAATTGAATACATAACCATTCAGTTACTACCACCATGTAAAAAAAGAGAGAGATTCCTCAGGTATTAGTTAGAGACAGGTAAGACACAGGAGGAGGGATTTACCCTATGTCCATATGTCATTACTGTCCAGTCCTGATATGGTAGTTAGTAACTACATAACACAATGCCATCTCTGCTGTCTGTCTCCTTGCTCTCAGGATCACCAACAACTATTCCAAGATTCTCCAATTAGCCCTCCAGGAGTTGCTTTAGAACTTAGGCTAAGATTTTGCATTGCAGGATTCATAGACACAATACCTGCACCCAACCACTCACTTATCTTAGGAGCAAGTCACCCTATGACTGGTTCTCAACTAGCTTTTTGAAAACTAAAATCAGCCTAAAACTCTGCTACAAGGACTTGTGTCTGGCTGTTATTTTGCATTCCCTCCCTCCGAAGAGGTATTGTGGAAATACAGCATTTAAAGGCATGAAAGGAGGTTTTCAGACCTCAAAAGCTGAAAAAGGAGTTTGAAAAGACAGGTGCTAGCTTTGGGGCCTGTGGGATATGAGCGAACCCTACAGTTGGTTCAGCGTGTTACTACTAAAGTGATGGCACATTAAAAATGTTTCCTTTACACTTTGTTCCTGAAGCAGGTTTCCTGGTCAAAATGCCATGTCATGTCTCACCCGTCCCGCAAAGCACTTCTTTAAAGTTAACCACATTATTTAGCTTTCCTGATTTCCTATCTTGAGCATGTTTTTTTAGAGAGTTAATAGAGCTGCAGAGTCAAATTCTGCCTTTACTTACACCTTATGCAACCCCACTGATTTTCACTGGTTGTGACTTAAGACAGAATTTCACCCCGGTCTCTAATTTGTAACCTGAAAGTGTGCTCCGTTTTCCAGAACTTATCCATCATATGGATGAGGTGAATGATGAGCTGCTGAAGAAGATCACAACTAGTAAAGTTCAGCCCCCCCAGAGAAACTTTAAGGTGGAGAAGCCTCAGCAAGTTGCCGTGCCCCTGACGTTTGAGTCAAGCGCTGAAGAGGTCAAAGCGTGGCTGGAAGCAAATTCCTTCAGCAAAGGGTAAATCTGCACAGCTGCTATGTGAGATGCTGAACTTTCATTGAAAGGGGGGAGAAGGAGGCTTTTGACATTTTTATTGGATTACAGGATGCTTATGTTTGTTTAATTTATAAAGCCTGTGAGCAAGTGACACTTCTACCCTGCTCTTAACACAGTACGCACAGCCAGTACAGAGTCCGAACTACTCCCAGGGGGTTTGTTTTACTGACAAAGAGACAATCAATGTAACACAAATGCCAGCCGGTGTCTTCTCTCTAGATGTGGCTACTCCTAAAGTTCCTCCCTGAGGACTGTTCAATCTCTACACCACCTCTTCAGGGGTGCACTCCCACCTCCCTTATATCCAAGGTGGAGCAAGCAAGCCACCTGTGGTCAGCAGGACCCAGTTAGCATCTCCCAGTAGGATCAACCCTGGATGACAGGGTTAGTTCACAGGAAAACACCTTACTGCTGAGAATCCCAAAGGACTTTGCAAAAGTAGTTATTTTACAGATGGGAACACTGGGGCACCGAAAAGCTACGGGCCAGATTTTTAAAGGTATTCAGATGCATAGAGACAGAGAGGCACCTGGTGGGATATTGAAAAAGTTCAGGTGCCTAACTCTGTTTAATATCAATAGGAGTTAGTAGCTTAGGCAGTTCTTGAAAATCTCACTAGATCCTATCTATATCTTTAGGCACCTAAGTACCTTTAAAAATCTGGCCCCAAGTGACTTGCTCAAGACTGCAGAGAGTCAATATAAGAACTAGGGTTAGAACTGGATCACATGTCTGGGCTGTAATTCCTAAACACCTCTTACCTAGAGATTATAATTAAGTATATAATAACTAAATATGGGCTGCTAACTTTTCATAATAATATTAAATATATATGGAGACAGAGCCTAATCTCATGTGTTGACTACTCATTGAGTGGACACTGCCATAATAGGGTAAACCTTCATAGACTTCTCACTCCATTTTTCTCCTTCTTCTGACCCATTTGTATCACATGCCTTTCATTACTTGTGTTTTTCTAGGACCGTGGAGCATCTTGGCATACTTACGGGGGCCCAGCTTTTCTCTCTGAATAAGGAGGAATTGAAGAAAGTGTGTCACGAAGGAGCCAGAGTATACAGTAAAATTACAGTGCAAAAATCTCTCCTGGAGGTAAGAAGTTTTCCCACAAAATCCTATTAGTATGGAACCCAGTAGCACAAAATACTAGCAAGCTGTATTAAACAGGCATTTTAAGAAACACAGTTATATTAGCCAAGATAAGAGGCCTGCTGAACACTCGTTTTAGCATAAAAACAATAGAAATCTTGTGAAAACTACAACTTAGAAACACTGGGCCAGATCCTCAGCTGGTGCAAATCAACCTAGTTTAATGGAAAGATCTGGCCTATTAACTTATATCCTATCTCCTTGAAAGCAGCTCCACTTTGACAGCATTCTATATCGCTTATTTAGGTTAAGCTGTAAGCTGTTTTTTGAGGTTCAAACTCTTTATGTTTTGTTGCCATTCCAGAAATGCGGAGGGGATTCAGAGCTTCAAGAAATTATGAGACGTCGCCAAGAGAGGAGTGATTCTGCTCTTTAAAGTTCTATCTGCTTTTTTCAACTATTAGTCATAGTAGTGCAGAAAAAGGGAATAACAAGCACCGATCCCCGATCAAAATGAAAGAGACTACAGAGACCATCACCTACCAGTATAATTGCCAGGAAACTGACAATTCCTGGAACACTGTTGATAAGGAGGATACTCATTCACCAATATGCTATCATGCTGGGAGAGAAGTTTTAGTATTGCATGAAATATTATTTTTATATCTATATATTTTATACAGAAATTTTATGTGTATGCAGTCCAGAGCATGAGCAGGATCTGAATTCATGGGATTCTAAATGTACGAGGCAAGGCTGGATTCAAGTTAAAAAAAAAAAAACACACACACACACACCCAGAACCTCATAATATACTGCTGTATGGCTCTCCATTGATTTGATAAAGCTCTAAAAAGAAGGCTAGAAATAATTCTCCCAACAAAGGACTGCTTGAATGCTTAGAGTTTCTGTACCATAAAGACTAGAGCTTTTTTCCCCCTTGTTTCCTTCTTGTCTGTGGCAGAAACACTAAGCAACAGTATCCTGGGTTTCCCTGTTCATGAAGGCCCAGCAGCAGTTAAGTTTCCTCCCTCTCTTCTACCCCTGCACTCCTCTCAAGCCTTAAAGATTTTAAAACAAGGGCTGGGCCTGTCTGTACCTGAAAATGAAATTACAACAGTGTGTAACAGATTTTAGGGTTGGATCACCCTGTTTAAATATATATACAATGCTACTGCTTTCTTTGAGGGACAGGGAGTGTTTTAATTAAACACTAAAGAGCAGTGAGTAATACCCTGAAATTATTTGTATTTGCCAATTGGGAAGCAGTGTCCAACTACATTCACCCACACAATGGCTACCAGTGGATGGGGCCTAATGCGACTATGCAGCAGTTTGACTTGGCATTGATCCCAACTGGCAAACCACAGTATTGTCAAACCCAAGACTTCAACAATCAGAAGATAAACCCATAAAACTTACTCCCAATCTGAAACACACAAACACACACACAACCATTCCCTATGCATGCAGCCCTGCGCCCTGCTTTAATAATATAACAATCTGACACAAGTAGTGAACATCTAGGAAATTAAATGGAAGTTGGGATGGCCATTTCATACACAATTAAAAAAATCTTTGGGGAAAAAAAGTCTGAAAAATTACTTAATTTAGCAAATACATTTATTAGTACTTTACTTCCTGTTTTTCCTAACGCTGTTAAATATCTAGATTGCACTGACAGGCTTCGAGATTATGTATATATAAATGACGAAGACAAGCTCCCTGCCCAAAGTAACATATTCAAGTAATTGTGAAGTGATAATTTCATAACACATTTTTAAAATAAGAACAAGTATAAAATATATTTCCTGGATTTTAGCATGCACAGTGAAATTGGCACGTTTCCAGTCAACAGAACACATACACCTTTTCTTGACTTTTTCACCAGCCTTACAGAGTAGAAGGACAAATAAATTTACAGGTACTGCTCATTGTCTGAGATGGTAGTAATAAAACTGGAGTAACTTTGATCTGTTCTCTCCTTTATCCACGTTAACTTTGGTTAATGTTAATGGAAATTCTCGCCCTGATCTTGCAAAGACTTACACTAGTGTTTACTTTACACTGAGTTTACACACATTGACTTCAGTGGGAATACACACGCATAAGCCTTTGCAGGAAGGGGGCCCATGCTTGTATATTTAATCAAATACAGAATGATTCATCATACTGAACTGTATGTACCTGTAAATGGAAGAGTAGGTGCGGGAGTTGGTTTCTATATTAAAGAATACCGATGCATTATTTGTTTTTTGTAAAATGTTTCTAAATGGATGATTTTTTTTTAAATAAAGCCTTAGACAAGGCCATCATTAGCACCAGTGGGGCTAAAATGATGACAGAGCAACAGTTAGAGAAAATCATCAGTGCAGAGAAGGCACTAGATTGTGAGGATAATATTCTTTCCCACATCAGCAGTTACTTACCAAGGTAGCTAGAATTTGAAAAGGGTACTGGTTTGGCTCAGGGTGGAATGAAGGAGATCATTCTTCTGGAGAACCATCAGTTTTTGACTGGGGTAGAGGGAAAGCAAGCATTAATACTGGAAAATGGTAACAGCAGTATAAGGATGGCGGGTTAAATGAATTCTAAAAAAACAAAAATAAACCAAAAGGTGAGCTAAGAAGCATAACACACCATTTTTGTCTTTATGTATAAAGGAAACAAAATCACCCACGATTACAACTATTTGGATTTATATTAGCAGTCCATTCAACAGTTCTGTAAAGAATTGTTGCCAAAGCTGACAGCATCTATTAAAATGCTAAACCACATCATAGGTTTAGTATCCATGTGAATGAGCTATGCATCTGATATATTTGTACTGTCTGCAGATAAAACTATAATGTACATGAATGTAATTGAACTAAGGATAAAATGATATAACCATGCACTGTTTAAGATTCATTAAAATAGTTAAATTATAAGTATAATGCTTTCTTGCTCTTAATTGGATATGAGCAAAAACAAGAGAATTTTGGAGCAGATGGCCGTTTTTTCAAATGTTTTGTTGCAGCAAGCCTGTCGATGTGCAGCAACAGTAGAGCTGTGGGTAGCCTGTTTCTTCTTGTTTGTCAGCAAGTAATGTTCAAAAGTGAGACCACTTCAGCATAATGATCATTCAAAACTAGAAATGGAGCAAAACCTAGTTCTGAAAGAGCCCAAACTCTGGGAAAATTAGGATCTGGATCCATACTTCACATTCTCTGATACTTTGAGGGAGGAACCTCTTTCACCTCTGGAGGAGGCAATTTGGAGAGTATAGCTGTATTTGCAAGTGCAGAGCTTCAAATGTACTGCATTGCATACAAGCAGGCTGACGCTAATGATGCCCAAACCTAGAGGAGCACGGCAGCCAGTGGAGGTAGCCCTGTCCTGAGCCTGCAGATTCTGACAAAGAGGCTGTGGTCAATGAGGAGTATAAGTTTCCTACCGATAATCATGAAATTTGAGAATCCCAAAACACTAATGTTTCTTTCACCAATATCATTTTTCTGTCCTGGGAGGTTTATGCAGCGGAGTATTCTGACACATCAAGCAAATTATGGGAAATCACTGTCACAGCTCTCACAGATGAGACATTACAAGATAAAATCAAGGGAAACGTATGATCAAAGTATCTAAGATAGGCTCCATTGCTAAGGCTATGTTTTAATCACGGGTATTTTTTGTAAAAGTCATTGACAGGTCACGGGCAGTAAACAAAAATTCACAGCCCTTGACCTGTCCATGACTTGTACTATATACCCCTAACTAAAACTTGGGGGCGGGGAGCCCGGGACCCCCGCTGGTGCTAGGGAGGGCAGCGCACAGCCCAGGACCCCCGCTGCTGCCGGGGGGGAGGGGTTTGGCAGGCTCCCTACCTGGCTCTGTGTGGCTCCCTGGAAGCAGCGACATGTCCCTCGGCTCCTAGGCGGAGGTGTGGCCAGGGGGGCTCCACACGCTGCCCCCACCCAGAGTGCCAGCTCTGCAGCTCCCATTGGCCTGGAACCGCAGCCAATGGGAACTGCAGGGGCAGCACCTGCAGGCAGGGCCATCCTTACCCATACACAAAGTACGCAGCTGCCTAGGGCACAAGGAAATATGGGGCACCACATTTCCTGGTGCCCTATGCAGTTGCATGCTGCTCCAGCCCCTGCTCCACTTCTTCCCCATGACCCCCACCCCTGCTCTGCCCCAGCCCCGCCTATTCCCACCCCTGCTCCCACCCCAGCCACACCCGCACTCCACCCCCTCCCCTGAGGACTGCAGAAGGGGTCCAGCCTGCCCTGCACTCACCGGGCGGTGGGAAGCATAACACACCATTCCCCCCTATCCTCCAAGCCTGCTTCTGCCCCCCCCACACAGGCCTGGGGCCATCCTACCCCCGGCCGGGGGGCTGCGTAGGGCACCAAAACGTCTAGGGACGGCCCTGCCTACAGGCAGAGGCAGCATGCAGAGCCGTCTGGCCGCGCCTCTGCCTAGGAGCCGAGGGACATGTTGCCGCTTCTGGGGAGCCCGCCCCGAAGTAAGCACTGCCCGGAGTCCTTGCCCCCTCCTGCGACCCAACCCCCTGCCCCAACTCTGAGCTCCCTCCCACACCCAAACTCCTGCTGCTGCTGGGGGGAGGCGCAATGGCCCCAGACTGCCCCAGCAGCGGCCAGTGCGGCTGGCCCAGGGGCTGCCCGAGCTGCTCAGGAGACCCCGAGCCAGCCGCTGCAGAAGTCACTGTGGTCACGGAAAGTCACGGAATCCGTTACTTCCATGACCGCCGTGACAGACTCGCAGCCTTAAGCATAGCCAGTGTGTTTTGCCTGTTCAAAGGCCAGTCGACAGGCTGTGGAACATTCCCAACACCCTTTTCTCTTAAACTATTCAAGCAGCACAGCACTGTGAACAGGTCCTTTAATCATCTAATAGAGAGTAGCAACATATCTAAAAATGGAGGAGTTTTGTTAAAATTAGTGGGCACATTGACGCTAAGAATAGCTGCCACTTTGTTTGGAGGGGTGCAAAACCCCCAAAGTGGTCCAGTGCACAGTACCAAGGGATCCACAAGGAGGGCAAATACATCCCTGCCAATAGCTGGGAGGATGGGAGAGGGGGGGAAATGGGCATGTTGACACAGCTCCTTCAATGTCTTTGGCCAGCATGTACAGCCTGAATCTTGCTTCATAGGTACTAAACAAATTAATGCAGCCCACATACATCAGACCAAAAGCAATCCTACACCTGCCTCCTTGTTCAATATGCAGCCTGCTCCAGGGTGGGGGGGGGGGGAGGGAGGAGGGGAGATAGCAACTACATCTGCATCATGGCGATGCTCCAAACCCCCAGAGCCAGACAGAAAGGGCCAGCTGTAAAAGGGGCAGATACCTTAAACAGGCCTTCCCTACAATCTGCCTCCTTTCACCATGCCAGCTCACTCTCTGCCTGAAGTTACCAAACACACAGGAGCACTCAATTAATTGCCAAATGCAACTTCACCTGTTATTAACAGCATAGTAACTCTGGGTCCTTTGATAGATCTTTATTCTTTCCCCATATATCCCCTCAAGCATTAGCTACCCACTACCCGCTAACATGGGCGTACCAGCTTTCTCCCATCAACAGGGTGGGGGGTGCTAGCTTCCCCAACGAAGGGGCATCTTGTCCTGTCCCAAAAAAGGGCATCCAACCACCCTGGTGCCAGAGAAGGGAGGAGCACCACCTTTCCCTCCACATCAATGGGAAGCCAAATTCCCCATTCCTCTATGGAGAGGAGCATCTGCTTTCATCTCAATAAAACAGAGAGGGTTTGTACAGGAGCGGCGCCAGGGTTTTTTGGCGCCCTAGGCAGGGGTCCTTCCACACTCCCGGTCTTCGGGGCACTTCAGCGGCGGGTCCCGGAGCGAGTGAAGGACCTGCTGCAGAAATGCCGCCGAAGACCCAGAGCGCGGAAGGACCCCGCGCCGCCAAATTGCCGCCCCCCCCAAATCCTGGCGCCCTAGGCAACCGCCTAGGTCGCCTAAATGGAAGCGCCGGCCCTGGGTTTGTAACACTCACCACCACCTGCCTTTAGTGTGAGAAAGTCTTGTCCGTGACTGTGGTGGATCACCTTCCTGAAACCACCAGCCTCTGGCAGTACAAGCAGTGCCTTTCAGGCCTCCCTCTTGCTGTACAGGTAGCGATAAGTACACCCCAGCTCCAAGTCCTTGGAGCATTCCTGGCAGTGTCCACAGCCCCTTATCCACTGAACACTCACAAAATTGCCAGGCCTGCTATTCCCAAACGAACGCAGTGCACACCAGTTTGTAAGATTCAACTCAGGATCACCACTTTGCTTAACACCACAGCACAGAGATATATTTATAATGAAAACAAGAATAAGTTTATTGTCAAAGAACAGAGATCCAAGTGATTGTAAGAATACTGGAAACAAATGGTTACCTATAAAACAAAATCATAACACACTTTCTAGAGACTAACCTTGACTAACAAACTATCCTCCTGTCTAAAGGATCTGATTTCATGCAGAGTTCTTTCCAAAATTTTCCGCCAACACTGGTTGACACCCCCCTTTCATGAAGTAAACGTACGGTTTACTTCCTAGATCCGTGGGTTTCAATCTTTTTTCATTTGCAGACCCCCTAAAAAATGTCTAATAGAGGTGCAGAACCCTTTGGAAATCTTAGGTATAGACTGCGGGGTCCACAGGTTAAAAACCAGTGTCGTAGGTGAAGGATGCCAGGGTGTCTTCTTTGTCCCCCAACTACATGAAACCTTTGATGCGTATCTCAAGCTAGGGTTCCCTCCCCCACCACTGGTTAGTTCTTCCTGTTACTGTTTCCTCTTTGAAGTTTCCACAACCCTTCGTTAGCATCCAGTTCAGGCTGGTGAGCAGAGCCCCATTGTGAAACATACAATCCTGAAACTCCAGGCCAACAGCCAGCCAGGTGAACCTTCCTGGTCTGGGGAAAACAGGTTTTCTGTCAGTTCCTGCTGACCGGGGCCTAGCCACAGCCCGTAACAAGGTAACTTCCAGGGCAGCTATGTAACTGCTCACGCACCAGCCGCAGCCCCAGCAGAGGCAGTGTCACACCCGTCACTTACGGGAGGACTCACGTGACACCCTCGGGCAGAGGCCAGACCCTGGAGAGCCCTGCGCGCCCTTGTGACCTGCGCCTCCTCCCCTGGGGGGAGGGGGGGGGTCTCTCCTCTCGCCCCGCCCCCACAGCAGGGGAGAAGTTCCCCCTCCCCCGTCTGATAAGGTGATCCGTCACCATGCTCATGCTCAGGAGTCTCCAGGATGTACTAACCCTCACACGCCAACTACTCACCCAATCAGATGCCTTCTTCCCTCCCCCGTCCTGATTGGCTAGTTCCCTCTCGCCTCGCTGTTGATTGGCTATCGCCTCCTCCCCCCACGGTCGTGAATGGCTGTCAGGGCGGGGGCGCGCGCGTCGCCGCTTCTGCCCTCCGCGCCGGTCTCGCGCCTCGTGAGCCCCGCCTCCTCCCCCTGACGCTACTGTTGGACGTCGGCTGCGGGGAGCGCGCGCTGGGTGGCCTTTCGGCAGGTATATAAAAGGTCTCTGGGCCGGCGCCCCTAACGGATTATGTCAGTGTCCCCCGTGAAGCGGCCGAAGATGGAGTCGACGCTGGAGCAGCTCAAGCAGCACACCACGGTGGTGGCGGACACCGGCGACTTCCATGGTGAGATCACACCCCGCCCTCGCGAGGCATGAGGGGCTCGTTACCCCCATTAGGATGGGGCGGTCCCAGTCCACCATGGCTGATTTCCACCACCGCCCCCCACTTACAGGCACAGTGGGCGAGTCTGCCCCCCCCACACACACGGGAGGGTGGGGGAGGGGAGCCCGGAATTCTGGCGGGCTCGGCTCTGGCGAGGGAGGAGGCCTGGCGGGAAGGCGGCTGCTCCAGGCGTCTGAGCGCTGGGCAGGACGTGCGCGCTCCCCGGCTCGCTGTAACCCCTGGGTGCCGCCGCCCCTCCCGAGGCAGGCGGTTGGGGGCCCGGTCCTTCCTCTGCGGCCGCGGGAGGGTGCGCGCCCGCTCTGCAAGGGCCGAGTCCTCCGGCTCATTCCCTCCCCCGTGTCCAGGGCAGGGGGGTCGGGCTGCTGCCTCTGCCTCACCTGACCCAGCTCGTGGGGTCTCAATATGAAGTGGGGTGGGGGGTTGGGGGCGCAGCAGCAGGGCAGGGATACCTAACGCGGGAGGAAAGGGGGGTCTGGCAGGCAGGCAGAGGCCTTGCTTTGCTTTAACTGGTACTGCTTGTAAGGGGAAGCGAGGTCTGGCCACTTGCTACTAATATCCCCTTCCTTGCATCCACTTCCTGTTTGGCAAAGTGTAACCATCCTATTGAGCTTTGGGGTCTTGGTGGGTGGGATCAGTGTTTCCCATATTCACTTACAGCTTCACTTGTCAAGTGAGCAAAAAATAAATGGAACACTGTGAACTTTCACCTTCGGAGATAGCGTGTAGTGAGAATGAAGTATTGAGTGGGAATTATTCATTCCCTGATGGAAGGGAAGACTTAGGATAGGCTATGTCTACACTACTACTTATGTCAGCAAATATCCCACCTCCCTGAGCAACATAAGCTACACCTGCATAAGTGGTAGTGTGCACAGTGCTATGTCAGTGAGAGAACTTCTACCCTTGGCATAGCTACTACTGCTACTCTTTGTGGGTGGATTAATTTTGTCACTGGGAGCAGCTACACAAAAGATCTTACAATATTGGTACAGCAGTGCCACTGGGAGCTCTCTAGAGTAGACCTAATCTAAGTTGTAATCTGCTTGGAGAACATAACCTTGTAATAAAAGAAACCCCTTTGTTAAACTTGGCTAAGAGTTCTTTGCCTAAAGCTGTTTTGTCACTTGTATGCTGTTATGAAAGACTGAAATGTCCCAGTTGCTTAATGTGTGATGGGTGGTGAGTTTGCAGATGAAGAGAGGATAAGAGCCTTCTGCAAATTGTGGTCAGTCTTGCAGGACACAGTGGGATCCTACGGTTATATAGCAGTGCAATTTGCTAGTACAGAGAAGAGTTGGACTCAACACAAGAACACTGAACAAAACTATATAAATGCATCAGGAACTGAAAAGACTTCACAACAGGAGAAGGGCCTTCACCACAATACCAGCCTAGTAGCTGGAATATCACATGCATAATACCATCTTTTCTACACACTTCCTTTGTGACTCACTTGGGAAGTCAGCCTTCCTATGATTCAGCTGCTTCACATATAAAATGAGGGTAATATCTGCCTCATGCTGATAATTAGTTTTGTAAAATAACTCTGGCTCTCTGGATGGAAGGGACTGTAGAAATCCAAAGTAGTAATATGAAATGGTTAGCCATGCATGTGTGGGTACAGGTGTGTTACTGGAAATGTGTGACCTCACTGCAATAACCTGTGTAATGCACCTATAAACAAATGTCATAAGTATGACCTACCAGCACTGACTTTTGAACTGGGATCTTGAAAAGTTGTTTGCATTATTAAAATGTAAGGGTGGTTGTTTCAAGGTGTATTAAACTATTGTAGCTCTACTCTTCTAGTTACTGTTATCACCAGAACTCCTGAGTTTAGCTATCTTTAAATTGATAATGGAAACAAGTGAAGGGCTCTGAGCTAGCATTTATTACCATTAACAAGTAGTTAATTTTTATATGTACCATAAATCTCGTTTAAATTATCCGTTTGGGAAACTAATGGACCTTAGTACTTTTAACACCCTGATTCTGATTCAAATATTTCATCCTGATCAAATCAGGGTTTGGTAAATTAATTGGAAATATTATAAAAAATTAGAAATAGATTTATAAACCTAAGGCTTATTTTTACAAGACTGGTTGTCTTCATTTCTCTTCAGAAAGCTGTTAAATTTTACTCAGCTGGCTTTGATTTTTTTAATAGCTTCCTGTATAGTTTTCTCATGGTGAAGCAAAACAGTTAAGAGGCTGAGAGGAGTCAACGTAAGAGGAATTTTGTTTACTTTAGCATGAAAATGAGTAAGCATTCTTGTTCCTGCCCCAAAGGGGACCGCTCCCCTGGAGCTATTGTTTGCTGCCCCGCCCTGACTAAGGGCCTGGGCTACCTGACTTTGTTTGTGCTCAGCTCCTGCCACCAGGACCTGAGCCCCTGGGACTATTGTTTGCTGCCCCGCCCTGACTAAGGGCTTGGGCGTCCTAACTTTGGTATTGCTCAGCTCCTGCTGCAAGGACCTGAGCCTCCCTTGGAACTATTGATTGTTGCCCCGCCCTGCCTAAGGGCCTGGGCTACGTGACTTTGCTAAGTGCTCAGCTCCTGCTGCAAGGACCTGAGCCCCTTGACCCTTGTGGGTTGCCCTGCCCTGAGCTAGCGTTTGGGCTTATTTGACTCCGTAACTGCCCAGCTCCGGCTGCAGGAACCGGAGCTTAGGTCTGATTTGCTGTCCAGCCCTGACTAAGGGCTGGAGCTCCTTGCAGAGGCAGGGTGCCTTTTTGTTTAGCTCCTGCCTGAGGGGCGGAAACCCGAGACCCTCAAAACCCGAGGACTGATTTGGGCCACCGTGTAGTGAGGCGGCCTGGCTCCCGACGGCCCCTAAGAGGGCACGACCCCCGCACCGGACCTTTACAAGTGGGTACAAATATCAGCAGGGAGCAGTAGAGGTTTAAGTGGAACAGGCTCATAAGAATTTTCAGGGGAAGGCAACTACTGTGGAAACCACAGGGATTTTAAGGGAGAATTTCTCAGGCTCTGATTTGGCCAGGACTCAAGTCCATACTCTGATCCCTGGGCAGAGGTGATCATCAAGAGCCACATGAGATCTTTAACTCCCCCATAATCTTGGTTTTGTCTAATTGGACAAACTTTAATGCATGTAAAATTTTGAACCAACTTGTGTTTTTTATACAAGCCACAGTCCTCACAGGACATGTCCAGGTGCTATGGGGACAAAGGGATTAACTCTCCTGAGCACTGGCTACCTCCTTAGGACTTTCAAGTCAGTCTCATAACTTTTTTGTACAAAGAAAAATTAGTTCTTACAATGGTGCTGTGTTCTGAACCCAGATGTAACACATATATTTTATGTTAATACATGAATAATTCATGTATTAAATAACTTGCATAATTTATCTGCTGATTTCTGAATCTTCAGCACTATCAAGTATGGCTAGTGGTGGCCATTAACAGAACTTCTAGGATCTAAATGTCTGAGGGTATGGGAATTTAAAACATTGACTCTGTAGCCTTGTCTACAGTATGAAATACCTTATCTGTTGTCAGCAACAGGTGCTGAGCACCGTCTAGCTGCAAGTTTTAACCATGCACTTTAAAACCATTCTGAACATAGTTTGTCCTTGGCTACATTTGCGGTTAGTGCTTGGTACTGGTTCAGCTGCAGCTGTTGTTGACACCAGTCACCAGCAGTGTGTTTTTTTCCCAAGTGTTGATAAATATTTATTGCACTATATAGTAGGGAAAATTTCTGGTCTAAGGAGCAAAGGACCATTCTAGTCCTGACCACCTGTGTGCTTCCACTGAAACATTGGGCCAAGTGCCTCTTGTCTCCATCTGCAGAAAAGCAATGTTCCCAGCAAAAGCGAAGAACACCTGATAAATTATGAAACTGTTAGTTTCAGTCTGCTGCTCTTGTTGGTGTGGCAGTATGGGCCAGACCAGCATGTACTACTTCTGTACAATTCTCCAGCCAGGCAACATTAAACAGATGCTGTAGCAGTGAGCAGGATTCAGAATCCCCATTTAAACCTTTGCTGAAAACTTGTTCTGGAAGGCTGAAATGTAGCCCCTTATTATAGGGAGTGAACTTTTGAACTCTACCTTCAACTGTGTTGACATCATACCGTGTTTCCCCGAAAGTAAGACATCCCCCGAAAATAAGACCTACTTCCAGTTTTGCCTCTTGCTGTAATATAAGGCATCCCCTCGAAAATAAGACCTCCCCGATAATAAGGCCACCCCGGAATATAAGGCCCCCAAGCTCCAGGAAAAATAAGACCTCCCCTGAAAATAAGACCTAGCGCATCTTTGGGAGCAAAAATTAATATAAGACACTGTCTTATTTTCGGGGAAACAGGGTATGTTGCTAGAGTCCTATAAGATACTTTACCCAGAAGTGTATTGCAAATACATAGGATGCTGAAGAGGATAAATGAGCTTTATCAGTACTTACCCATCTTGGCGTTGCATTGTGTTGTCAGATAAAACATGGAGGATGAATGAAAAACTGGAAAAAATAAGATATCTGAAGGACCTATGTGTAAGATGAACATGTACAGAGAACCAAGATCTTTACTTAAAGGAAGCTGCTAGGAAAGTGTAGCTTTCTGTATAATGTTTCTGAACATTATCTTTAGAAATTAAGTAGAATTTTCTAAAATGAAATTTTCCTTCTGGAATACAAAATGTTCAGAAAAATGAATTGGTAATTTTTCATAATTTTGACATTTAGCTCTTTCAAGATACCTTATGTCCTCTACAGTGACCTCTGCTTATAAAGCTATTTGCTGAGTCAAACATTGCATGCCAGACTGTTCAGCTACTCAGGCATGTTAGAACCAGACAGTGTACAGTAAGAACCACTTTGTGGTAAACAGTGTCATCTAAAACAGAGGTTCTCAACCGTTAGCATGTCGGGGGCCCTCAAAGAAATTAAACTCCATGGCCCACCTGTGTTGTCATAACAGGTTTTCTGCATATAAAAGCCAGGGACAGCATTAGAGGGTAGCCAGCAGGTCAATTGCCTGGTGTTGTCATGCCACAGGAGCCCCTGCAAAGCTACATTGGCTTCAGCCTCGGTTGGTGGGGCTCAGGGCCCAGGTTTCAATCCCACGCTTTCTTTCTGCCCTGGGCCCCAGTGAGTCTAATGCTGGCCCTGCTTGGTGGCCCCCCCGAAACCTGCTCGTGACAGTGATGGACACAATAAGGACCTAGATAAGATAGATGAGTGACTTCTACAGTGTCTTGACCAATGGTTTGTTACTCTTTGGAAACAGTAGAACTTAAGTCCTAAATAAACCTTGCTTGATCTTGTCACTATAGCTTTCAGTCACCGCTTTGTACAGTGGTTCTCAAACTTTTTGTATTGTGACCCCTTTCACACAGCAAGCCTCTGAGTGTGACCCCATGAGTTTGAAACCCTCTGGTGTAGACCCTTTTGGCACCATTCCCCAGACTTGCAGGCAGCCTCTTAACTGCACCATTCCTGCCTCAAGAAAACACTTAAGCAATAAAATCTATATCAGAGTTAAGAGGCATGTTAACTGATCCTACAGTAGTAGGATAATACTTGATTGGTCAGGCTGGGTAACCTGTTTTAAACTAGCAATCTTTATTTTTGTAGCAATTGATCAGTACAAGCCTCTGGATGCCACTACAAACCCATCCTTGATACTAGCTGCTGCTCAAATGCCAGCTTACCAGGAATTAGTAGAGGATGCTATTGAGTATGGAAAAAAACTTGGTGGGTAAGTAAGACCATTAATTTAACTAGGCTTACAATTATGACAGCTGATGCCTTATGTAACTATTTGCAGTAGCAGCCATAGTGTTTGATGGCCTTTTCATAACCTAAGCAAACACATGAGTTTTGCTCCTTCGAACTTGCAGACTAGAAGACTAGCTAACAGTGTGGGTGAAGGGATTCAACATACAAATCAGCAAAGATGGTGACAGGCTACATGTGATAGGTGTATAATCCAGTGTGAGGTTTTGTCCTCAGCACTGTAACTTCTCTCCCCAATGAGTAGTTTCTGGAAAGCATTATGGGTATATCTACCTAGCAAAGAAAAATCCATGGCTTGTCTGTGCCAGCTGACTGGCTCATGGGGCTCTGGTTATGGAGTTGTTTCATTGCTGTGTAGACTTCTAGGCTCAGTCTGGAGCCCAGGGGCTCCAGGAACCTGAAAGTTGAGGGAGACTCACAGGGTCCTGAAGGCCAGGCTCCAGCCTGAGCCCAGAAGCCTACATAGCAATGAAACAGCCCTGTAGTGTGAGCCTGTTGGCTGGCACAGGCCAGCCGTGGGTGTCTAGATGCTGTATAGACGTACCCTGTGAAGCGAAGTGAGTCTTCATTCTAATTCAAATCCCTTTTGAAGTAGCTTTGTGGGCTTGCTCAGGGAAAGCATTCCATGAATAGGCAGCATCATGAAAGAAAGCAGATGTTTATGGGAGAAACAAATGGCATATGGACTCTGGTAGTATTGGTGAAACATAGATGGGACAAAAGACCAGAGTGGATAAATAGAGAATGGGAGAATTACTCTGATTTAAAGGCTTGAACTGTATGTGGAGGGAGCCAAAGAGATTTAGGATACTAGCTGCAGTCTCCCACATTTCACTAATTAAATTTTCATTCTTTTAGGTCAGAAGATGAACAGGTCCAAAATGCAAGTGACAAACTTTTTGTGTTATTTGGGGCAGAAATACTGAAGAGGATACCAGGTCGTGTGTCTACAGAAGTAGATGCAAGGTTTGGCTTTTTCTGAACCAGAGCAAGATTTGTACGCATCTTGTATGCAATTTGTAACCAAGGTGTTCTTAATCTGCTGATCTCGTAACAGTGAAATGTTCAGAGTTTAAATTACTACCTTTTCTGTTTAATTGAACTGTGAAGTCACAATTTGCCTATCTAGGTTTTTACTGCATGCTAGACAAAACTAAGTGTGAAATAGGGATAATCTTCAAGGCAGTTGTAAATAGGGTCACCTTCAGCATAGTTAAGGCACGGATCACATTCTCAGTCTATCCACCATTCTTCTTGGACTTAAAGAAATTCAGGCATCCAATTTACTTGATTTAAATGCAAGAGTTGAGTTGGGTTTCTTTTCTTTACCCTTCTCCCACCAAAACTTACAAAATGGTACACTATGGCTTTTGTTTTAACATGCACATGGGGTAAGGCCTGTTAACTTCCTTGATTCTTTTCTACTTTTTCAGCATCTAAATTCTTTATTAAAATTAAAGCAATAACTTTTAATCTTAATTTTCCCTGAGAAACATCCTTGGCTTTCTTGAGCTCTGGGCCCACTTAATCCTAGAGAATGTTTTACAGTTTCAGTCACTTTCTAACTACAGCCCTAAATAGAAAAGCTATTTATTGGGAGTTAAATTTTAATATAGGAGGCAGGATAGTTCTTCTGGTTATTATGGCTAAATTAGAGACGCTCTAATAGCAACTGTTACTCCATGCGAGAGCATGCATCAGTGTCTACCATTATCTGTTGGTGGAAGCTAGAAAAAGATGGATCTGGGATATAGACACAAGACGACAAATGTTTGTAACTTGGATCAATGTCTTTCTTGTTTCAAAGGTTGTCCTTTGATAAGGAAGGAATGATTAAGAGAGCTAAGCGCCTCATTGACCTTTATAAGGAAGCAGGAATTGGTAAAGATCGCATTCTCATAAAACTGTCATCAACGTGGGAGGGGATTCAGGCAGGCAAGTAAGTGTCTGTAGCTGGTATTTATTTTAATTCATGCTTCTAATGGCTGGTCAAGTAAATTTAAAAAAATCTTATCAGTGTGTTGGCTGTTTTGAGAACCATGCACCAGTAAATTCAGTTAGTGGGGTTAAATCTAACACTAGCAAGAATTTTTTTATTCGTGGGACAAATATGCTCATTCTATGCTAGATCATTGCTTTAGAGCTCAGTAACATGTTATAGTTCAGTAATTAACTGACATTTATTTAACTTTATGAAGTTATTAAACTAATTATTTGATTGTTGATTGAATTGAGGGGGAGGACAGACTCCATTCTAAGATGACCCTTTTTTTGCAGGGTTCTGGAAGAGGAGTATGGGATCCATTGCAACATGACCTTACTCTTCTCCTTTGCTCAGGCAGTGGCCTGTGCTGAAGCTGGGGTCACCCTAATTTCCCCATTTGTAGGGCGTATCCTGGATTGGCATGTTGCAAACACAGACAAGAAGACTTATGAGCCCTCAGAGGACCCAGGTAAGCTTGCCTCTGAATGCAATTGGAAAAAGTTCACTACAAACTACAAGTTACTTTTTAAATCTTCTCTTATGAACGCTCCTCTAGAAAATACAGTATTGGGTACTAAAACGTCTCTGATTTAAGAATCTTTGCATTTTAAAACTCATTGTCTTGAAAATCACCAGTGTTTTCTTCATAGGGGTGAAGAGTGTCACTAAAATCTATAATTACTACAAAAAGTTTGGCTACAAAACTATTGTGATGGGTGCTTCATTCCGAAACACTGGGGAGATTAAAGCACTGACAGGCTGTGACTATCTTACCATTTCACCCAAGCTTCTGGGAGAGCTCAGTAAAGAGAACACCAAGCTAACTCCCACACTCAGTGCTAAAGATGGTAAGTCAGTTTTCTTTCCTTGTATAATACAGACTTGTTCCATAATCCCGAGACTCCTCTTTACTACTGAACATAGCTGATATATGGAAGAAGCCAGCTTTGGTAAGTGGTAGTACATAGCTTCAGCCTCCATCCAAACTTTAAAAAAGGGGTAAGTCTTGACTGATCTACAGTAACTGCTTTGTACTGTCTTCATGACCACAGTGGCCATCAGCAGTCCTTGTGGCACTGCTGTTGAGGGAATCCAGTCTTTTCCACACCTTTGATCTAGTATATAGCCATTTATATTCAGTTTACTTAATATCCTGGGTCCTTTTGAGTGCATTAGCCAGTAACTACCCCAGATTCAAGTCAAGACGACAGATCCAGTTTAAACAGTGATACTTCTATAAAATAAAAATTGGTGGGGTGGGAGGGAGAAACCACCTCTAATTTGTATCCTGGGACTTGACAGTCTTTACAAAATCCGTAGAGCAAGAAACTTAGTTTAACACTAATTTTGCAAGAATGGAAGTCATCTGAAGGACTTCAAATAAGGCTAGAAAAGATTATATGCCTATACAACAGTCAACATTTGAAACAAGAGTTTTTAAAAACTGATCTTTTTTGAAATGGTACTAAAGTGTTGCAACTTACTTGGTTTAGCAATGTTTTGCTGTGGTGGTTCTTGCATGTGGTCCTAGTAGCTGTACCACTGTTGTTTTTCCTTCCTCTTAGCTTTATAAACAAATGTTAAATTACAAAATTCAGGCTGGGAATTGTGCACAGCTGCAATCATGAGCTCTACTAAAGGCTCTAAGCAGTGGGCAGGCTTGTTATCAATTGAGCTTTTGTTAGGCATCTGCTGAATAATTGGAACCAATTGTTTGCTTGAGTCCTTGCTCACTTCCACAATGTCTTGTGTAATATTTTTGTACAGTGGGCTGAAAGTTTAGTGCCATTAGGAGCCAGATACAAACATGAATGTCCTAGCCTAAAATTTAGACTAGCAGGATAACTTCCCCTAAGATAGGAGTTCAGAATCAACAATATCTGATTTACTCCCCAAAAATGTGGTCACACAGTAAGTCTGACCACCTTGTCTGCAGTGTTTGGAAAACATTTTCAAACTTCAGCTAATGGGGGTGGGGGAGTGGGAAGAGACCTACATCAGGGAGTTTAAGAAGCATTTTATTTTTGGATAGCAATCTTGTATTTGAATTGAAGGATTTTGCCTTTTGAGATAATCTAGAAGATGTTCTGTTACAACTCCCTTTTTGTATAGCTCAGACATCTAACCTTGAGAAGATTCACATGGATGAGAAGACATTCCGCTGGGAACATAATGAAGACCAAATGGCTGTGGAGAAATTATCAGATGGGATCAGGAAATTTGCTGCTGATGCAGTTAAATTGGAGAGAATGTTGAAGGTAATTCAGTATAGAATTCAGCAACTCTTATATGCCCCTTTTCCAGACCCCTCAGAATGACACCAGCTGACTCACTAGTGAGGTGTGATGCTGTCTTGATTTTTAAAGCAGTGTTTATTCTGGTAGCTAGACTTGTATACCAACCATGCAAATTGTGATAAGTATTAGGTCACCATTCCTATGTGCAAAGACAGTTAGCTGCCTAGATAGCATATGAAACACATACTGGGTGTCTTCATTCCAATGTATATGTAATTATGTCTTGATACCTCCTGTGAGCACTGACTAATGCAAGATGTAAACCAACATGAATGTTATTCCAAGTGCACGGCAGTATTTAGACTGCACTACAGCTAGATGTGCGTCAGCAGGTGACATTTTGAGGAGTTTGTATGGCTGTCAGAAATTCCTGACATAGAATCTGAAAATTAAGTTTCCACCTCAAATCAGTAATATTCTATAGCCGTATTGGTGTCTGAGGCACACTAAAATTCAGTACTTCCATAGTGATTAGGTCTAACTTTGGCAGTAAAACACTTATGATTTACAGGATGCATGGGGAGGGGGGGAATTGAATAAGGTCCATTTTTATATAGTCTCAACTATTTTAAAATGCTAGTTGAAATAATTAGGTGAATTAATAGCATCTTGACTCTACTAAATCTGCATGTATATTTTTAATAGCAGTTGTAGACACTGCTCACGTTGACTGCATAATGACTATTGTACTGGCTTAGTCTGGTGTCAAAGCACTGCAGTTTCCAGACTTATCTAGGACTCTATTGGAAATGCTAACTGCAGATTATTCTTTTTTCCTAGGAACGAATGTTCAGTACTAAAAATGGAAAGTAGACAAACCAAAGTTCCTGCTGAATTGTGGAGGCTGAATGAGTGGGATTATTAAAAATGGATGTACAAATATCTACATGTAAAGTCTTACGCTATGTATGGAGAGTTTTCTGTATTCCATGCTTTTTTATCAATTTGCAAAGGGACAAGAGTTTCAATTTGTAGCAATTTTGGCAATGTATTAAAATAGTTTCTGTGTAAAGAGTTTCACTATTGTGCATTTGTTTACATCAATATTTACATATTGCTGTACTCCTTGCCACTTATTTTCAACTTAATTCTAGTGAAAGTGAGTGGCTTAGCTACTTGTTAAGAACTTATTTATTTTTAAACCCTTAAATGTACCTCCAGATGATCCTAGGGAAACCAAGTATTTTATCCTTGAGGTACTTACACAGCCTCCAAAACCACAGTACATATGAGAGTGCCTTTCCAGTAAAATAACTAATCAAACTTACTGCTTTAGGCTAGGAAGATCTATCAAGTTTTAATCTATTGAGTATGTGTGATCTTTAGCTTTCTTTCAATATCATTCTGGAAGTGGGTTGAAGTTGTCACTTGTAGCTGGGTTTCCTGAATCCCAGTCTAGCAGCCTCTCCAAATACCTCTTATTGTAAGTGGACTTAAAGAAACAAACCAAGAGATGTACTCTTGGAATATGTGGCTGTGAAAGTAAGCATGGAATAGCAGCTTCAGAATTATGTAGAAGTTGAGCCCATGGGTTTTCCTCACTCCTTCCACTGAATGACAGTTGCATTCAGCTACCTCATCTACTGATCTAAAAGCACTTAGAAGCATAAAGTAACAGTTCTGAGGTGCTACCCCATTTTATAGCTGAAGAAGAGGGTTAAGACTTGCTCAGACCTAAACAATGAATTGGCAATAGAGCTAGGTATAGAAGGTTGGAGTCCTGACTTGGTCATACTCCATTTTTGAAGTATGACCAAGAGCAAGTATTTTATTCCCTGGGGGTATTTTGAGACTGCCAGTTTTCCATTGTACTGTATGTGCATGCCCTAGCTCTATCAAACTTTTATTTGAGCAGCCTGTACAGTGGTTTGGGACCCTCATTATACAGGTCCAGGGCACCTGTACTCCTATGGTGATCTCAGACCTTTCCCCACTTGGTGTTAAATCTTATCAGTGGCTTTACTGACTTGCTATTTGCAGTTGACTCTAATCATTACCTCACCCCCCCGCCCCTCATTTCCTTATGTACTGGACTAATTACTGTCACTCAGACAGGCTTTTGAGCAGACACAACTCTAATTTACACCAGTAAAGGCACTGGAAGCCAGAAGCCTGCAGAAAGAAAGCAGGCAGTTTATGGTATGAGGCAATGAAAGTCAGTTAAATCAAAGTTGCCAACCTTGATTTCTGCTGCTCCAGTACGAGGATTCTAGCACACGTTTAGTCACATTCTACCACTTAATTGACCAAAAATTAGACAAAGGCAATCAGAATCAGTCCGTGCTGCATAAAGCCTAAAACATTTAAAAGCATTTTATATAAGTACATGGAAACCTTGACTTGACACTCAAAATCCATGCAACTCTAAACAATCAAGATAAGCCCCCAAAGCTGCTGAAATTATTGAAACACCAATCCAACCTTGTCACTTTACAGCTTTCTATTAACTTGAAGTTCTGGAACAAACTACTCTATTGCTATTGCATAGTAAGTGAACAGTTCCAACTACTCCCATCTCAACAAAGTTCCTTTTTCCATTCTGAACAGCTCCCTGTTTATAGCTTTCTCCCCTTCACAAAAATGAAGCCATTATAGCAGAAGAGCATATACTCCCATTCCTCTAAAGAAAGGGCTATTCCTACTACAACACTTGTTAAACTCAGTGAGTTCTTTCTCAGGTGAAGAATGCTCAGTGGAGCTCAATCAGTGCTTGGCTCCTTCTATCCTTTTTGCTGTATTTTTCTTTTCTGGTTCATAATTAAACCTGCCTCCTGTCTTATTAGTTTATAGGGGTCCAATTATGTCAGGAGAATGTGGCCCTAGGTTGACACAAGTAACTGCTTCCTGATACAATTTACTAGGTTATCCATTTAATTTGAAGTTTCAGCCTCCTAAAAAGCAGCACTAAACTTGTACATAAAGAACATTCTGCTCTGTTATACCTATGCATTTGCATTGAACAGTACAAGGGAAAAAATCCAACAAGTAATAGGACTAGTCATCATTGTCATTAGGTAACTGTGCAAAAGGTTGACAACCTAATTTAGCTAAGGCCAGAGCGGGAAATGCTCAAGCACCCCTAACAGCACAAGCTATGCAAGGGCCCAAATTCTTCCATTGAATGTGTACATGTAACTCACTAACTTCACTGGGCCCTGAGAGCAGAATTTGGTTCACTGAGCCTTATCTGCATTCAGGTGCTAGCACTGTGGAGGAAGAAAGCTGACTGGTAATTTTCACTTTTCCTTGCATTCTGTAATTCAGCCACACTCGGAATCATAGAACGTTTGCTGATCTCCATTAATGTTTTTAGAGGCAGCTCCAATTCCGACTGAAACTTAATAGTAAGGCTACCATTAACTTAAATGAATTTGTTTGGGTGCAGAGAATAGGTAGTGAAGTGTTCAAACTGTATCCCTATAGGTACTCCACTTCAGATGCACCTGTGTCTTTGATCAGAGATTTTTCAGTAAGCAGTGTCTGCTCAGCCTAGGCATCCACGTGCCTATACTGAGGATATAGAGAGCTACATGAGAAAACTGCATTCCTTTCTCAGCCACCCTTCAGCCTGAGATGGAAGATCAAGTATCCCAGCTTCATTCTAGGCATAGTTAAGCTTGCCTTGCTGTATCTTTTCTGTGGATAAATAGGTCAAAAGCCAGCACCTTAAAAAGAGAAAAACCAAGCCCCTGAAAGGCAAAATCCTCCTGGTTTTCCCAACTGAAGGCTTAGCTAATGACAGGCAGTTTGCAAACTCTCCTTTAAAAGCTTAAACAGTAAAAATACATGTAGGACTCTCATCATGCAGGCCTTACGGTTGCAGGCTGTACTTTGAGAATCAGGACAGTCCCATAGATTTCAGAATGGCAGACACCTGCAAGCGAGAGCCAAGGCCCAGGAATTTAGCTCTCCCACAGGGCAGTAAGCAGCACTGCACTAACTAAGTTCTGGGGCTAGGGAAGCAGAAACTTCCCTAGCCCCAGAACTATTGCCAATCTCTGCCAAAGATACTCCCCTACCTCCCTTGGATGACCTTGGCAAGCCACTTAATTTTTGTTTCCTGTGTAAAACCTATTGTTTTTCTGTCTGGTCTCTTCAGAACATGAGCTCTTTGGGGTAGGGTCCACCTTTTTGTTGTGTGTCTGTAGAGCACCTAGCTAGCACAATAGGGTCCTAGTCCGTAACTCAGGCTCCTGAACACTACCACCATACGACAATAGAAATACTTCCGGAGATGTGGGTCACTGCAGCAAGGTCTTTCAAAGAAAATAGGACATTGAGGTTTTCCTCAGAGTCAAGACACGCTTACAACTTTCAGGCCTTTTGTGAACCAGCCCACACCTCAAGAGGCACCAATCTTGAACCAAGCACCTACCAAAGCCAGGGCAGGTCATGTTAAAAAGCAGACAACTTTCTGAGAGCTAGCACAGGTTTTAGGCATCTGCAAACCTGTGGAGTTTATCCTCTGCTAAAAGGTGAGCTGAACCTAAATTATAGTGAGGCAAAATAGCGAGGGAGAATCTTCAGAAAACATCAGTAGGTTCCCTGGTTTTGATGTAGTTCCTTCACCAAGTGGTTTTTGACTTCAGTTCTAGAATATACATTGAGGGGGTAATGCTCAGTTCCTACTAAGCTACTTTGTAAACGCTGAAATTCCAAAACACGCAGCCTTAGTCCACATGATAAGTGAAGTACACGGTAAGTTATGGCTTCTTCCAACAAGAGACAGAGTCCTTTGTTCAGTGATGATAAACTACTATTGTGTGTGATCGCTGTCATCCAACAGCTGCATTGCACCATACATGAGAGCTGATGGCTGCAGACATGTTAGACCTGGCAAGGGGCACAGCTGCAAAGGGACTAGCCAAATTAACTGGAGACCTCCTGGAGCATATAAAGCAAGAGCAGGGATGTAACTATGAGAGATTTTTAAGAATGTGGTTATATATATTATTGTCAACAGAACTGAGTATGGGGCAGGAACCAGATCCTTGGCTTCTAGTCTGGTTATTTGTGTTGCTCTACCTTGTTAAGAGCTGGATCCAGGAAGCCATTTACAGCACATAAGCAGCCTGCTGAACATACTAATTTGTTAAAATGCTACATATTAACAATACTACTACAAACATGGCCATGACAAATGCTTCCATAATATATTATACACTATCTGCTCCCGCGTCTCTGTATAGGAGGCATGGCAGGGATAAGACAACGCATGTCCAAGGTAAGGTTGGCGTATACAGTGACTCCAGCTGATCCTTGGCTGTTCTTAGATCGAGGGCCATTTCGGCCTCAGTGGTGCTAGGATTGGTGTAGAAAGGTGGCTTACAGTTACCTCCCTACCCATTTTGCTCCCGCTGCCCCATTTAACGCCCCCCACACACACACACACCTCAGCAGTGCACTCAGCAAAGCTGAGGATTTGGCCGCAGATTTTAAAAGCTAGATGTGTGCGAATACACAATCATAGTTGTGCTTTTCCTCTTGCTTCCTCCTGAGAGCCACCAGTGTTTGCTGCAGGGGTCTTATTTACATAAAGCAAAGCAGTGGCAATACACACCATTAGTAGCAAACCAGGAATCCCATGCTATTGGGGGCGTTTTAGAGTTTGGGAGCAGTGGTTTAAGGACTTGACAATATGGTGCTGTTATTCCTTCATGTACCTTCTACAAATCTAAATAATGCAAACTAATGGCACCACAGCAGTAAGACATCATCAGTTCCTACCAATGGGCACAGTGGTACACTATCACAATGCAATCTGACCTGCCTTAACATCCTTGAACGCAGTGGGAGGTTTGGGTATGCAAGGCATACAGGATAAGGCCTTCTTGTTACCTCTGAAGTCACTAAGGATGGAGACACTGCTGCACTGCACTCCATTCGTCCAGCTAATCTAGTATCCTGTCTCCAGTAATGTTCTTTAGAGAAAGCCTATAAAGCACATGGACATTTTTGCAAGAGTATCAGGGAGAGAAGGAAGAGTTCCCTTCTGAGCCCTCCACAAGCAATCAGCTTACCTCCTCTGGAGGGGAGAGAGCTATTCATGCTCATAAAACAGGGTAATCCATCTCTGAAACTAGCTCACCATGGGCCTGATCCAAATCCCACTGATGTTAACGGGAATCATACCATTGATTACACTGAGCTGGGGATCAGGCCCTGTTTGGTGTTCCTGTGCCAGTGGATTCCACAGGTTACTTATATGGTTTTAAAAGAAATGTATAAATGAATTTAAAATTGGATTGAGCCCTGGGGCCTGACAGCCTCTCACTGCAGAAAAGGTACAGCATGAACAGCTGCAATGCAAGTTTCCTGGCCCTGCCCCAGCAATGCGCTTCGTCCTTGACCATTTCGAGGGACAAAAGGGTAGTTCTTTCTCCACATCCACCCCATGCTTTAGTTCTCTGCTGCCTGGACCAGCTAGCATCATGGTTTGTGTGACACCTTACCATCAAGAACAGGATTCAAATCACTAATGTGTTTCATCTAGACCAGAGTCATCATGTAGGAACAACATTTGGTCATTGTCAAACTGGGCCAGATTTAAAGTAATCGGGAGAGAAACCCTGTTACCCATAAGCTTTAGCACTCCAGTCCCCTCCCTCTTCAGTGTATTGCATTTCTATTTCATTGACTGTCCTTGCATTGTAGGACAAGGTAAACAGGAGCACTGAATGGCCTTGGTAACATTCCCTGGGGTCAGCTGGTGAAAACTGGTAGCACTCCGTTGAAGTCAATCGTAGTGATTACAATTTAAACTTGCTGAACATTGGGCCTGTTTATCGAATCACATGCAGCTCTTCAGAATGAGAAGGGTTAATGTCATTGTAAAGTGGGGGGGGAGGGGGGGAATTCACATGGACATGACTAACCCCTTCTTTCAAATAGAAATAGACATTGAACAGAAAAATCTCAGGTGACAGATCTGACCTGCAGTTTGCAGATGGATTGCTGCTGTCCTTTCAAACAGTGTGAGGAATGTTTTTTCCATTACAATTAATTTAGCTTTCGCAAAGTCACTGTATCATATGGCAGGCAATCAAATGACCATGACAGCTAACCCCTTACATGCCTGTTATGAAGCTAAACGTGAGCTGTTATGTTTGGCCCTAGAGTCACATTTTCAGCTTCTGGGTTGGGCTCATCTCTAGCCAATTCTTTTCTTTTTCCCTACACAACTCCAGGCCCTCTTCTACTATTGTGGATTTCTGGAAGCTGCTCTCAGATTTGCTATATACTTATTCCAATGTACCGTGTGCACTGTGGAATTGGTACTGTATGGAAATAAACACCATGGACTGTGTCCTCTCTCTGCCTCCTCCCTCCTTTGCAGTACCAGGGCACTTGAAAGCCACCGCTGCATGAGCTACATCCATCATACAGCGCACGCACAAAAATCTTTAGCCTGCCTTTTGATAATGACCATAGACAGCGCTAGGACTCTTCTGTTGAGCCGTGGTGCACCATGGGGCTGTCTGGATCATCTCTCATTTACAATTAAACAAAATCACAAGTTGAGCTTGGCTGGCATCCAGTCTCCTTTCCCCACTTCCCAGAGCTGCGTGCACTGCCTCTACTCCAATCAGAACTCGAAAGCCTCCGTGTGCTGGAGCTGAGCTCGAGCCCTTAAATAGCTCTTTGCTAAGGAAACAGCTGTTAAGGTCCATGGATCAGAGATACTGCCATAAGCTGACCTGCCAGACCCCTTTCTCTCCTCCTGCTTTCACAACAGTGGTGCACTTCACCAGAGTCACTTGGTCCCTGTTGTTTTCATCTGGGAGTTATATGCTCGATATCTCTGGCCAGCGCGCAGAGCATGGAGATTCTGGGAAGGTGTGAGTCCTTTTCCCTCTGGATAACTGTGCTGTCCTTTGGAAGGGTTCTCTCCATGGATTTCTCTTACCTGGGATCCTCCCTGAGCCTGCAGTCCTCCTTCCAGGAGAACACAACACAGGTGGGTTCCTTCTCATTTAGTGCATTTTGCATCTTTTGTTACTAAACGGAAACCCAGTTGCGGTTCCCTGGACTTTATACTATGATGTTACTATTTAACTGGCTGCCTAATCAAACCCTGTGTTTTGCTGGTACATAGAGCTTTAGGGTGGGATTTTCAAGAGCCCTCAAAATGACTTAGGAGCTCAAGTTCCATTGAGATTTCATCCCCTTTGATACATATTGCCAGGGTCTGGATTTCAAAAGCCCCATCCGTAATTGTAATCAGTTATGCAGTGAATACTGTGCTACGAAGTATGTAATGCCAGCTGATGTCTTCCATTCCCAGAGCACAGGTGGCAGGAGCAGGCTGCATACCTGGTAAGGTTGCAGTTTTTATGCAAATGATGTAAGATTTAAAAGACCCTGCCCAGGGAAGACTAATTACAGAGCTGCACTGTGCTGCTCCCACAGCTCTGGAGCTTTTTCAGTCGGAAGAATGTAGCAACTACTCAGGAATCCAGACTCAAGAGTCTCCCAGCCCATCTGGGCTGACCATATGAGGAAACAGGAACTCAAGGAGAACCCTCTGCTCCTGGCGCCCAACCCTACAGCACAGACTCGGCTGGGCTGGCATGCTGACACTACAATGTAGTGCTGTGATGTAATGATCAGTGTGCAGGGGCGGCTCTAGGCACCAGCAAAGCAAGAACGTGCTTGGGGCAGCCCATTTGCAGGGGCGGCAGGGATCCAGCATGGGAGCTGAGAACCAACATGGGGCCCTGGGAGCTGTAGTTCCTTGGTTAGCTCCCTGCCTATAGAGCCAGCCCTGGAGCAGGGAAAGAACTACATTTCCCAGCATTCCCTTGGCCACTACCAACAGGAAAGAGGGAGAGGGAGTGAGGTAGCTGAGATCTCATGCTGCAGCCTGCTATGAATGGAGAGCTGCACTGGGAAGGGTAGGGATACCATATTTGAACATTCAAAAAATAGGACACTCCACAGGGAGGGAGGGTAGCCCCACCCTACCACCATCCACTCCCTCCGACTGCCCCCCACAGAAACCCGAACCCATCCAACCCCCCCTGCACCCTGTCCCCTGATCACCCCTGCCCCTAACTGCCCCCTAGGACCCCACCCCCTATCTAAGCCTCCCTTCTCCTTGTCCCCAACTGCCCCCTCCTGAGACCGCCCCAACTTCCCCCCTAGGACCTCACCCCCTACCTGTCCCCTGACAAACCCCTGGGACTCCAATGCCTATCCAACTGCTGCCTGTCCCCTGACTGCCCCCCCAACCCCTGACCCATCTAACCCCCCCTTCTCCCTGCCCCTGACTGCCCCCCCGAACCTCCGCCCCATCCAACCCCCCCAGCCCTCTTACCGTGCCACTCAGACCAGCATGTCTGGCTCCGCGCAGCACCAGACACACTGCTTCATACATGCTGCCGTGCTTCCCCGCGGAGCCACAGCCCCCCTTCCCCCCCCCCCCCCCCCAGCACCTGCCTCCCAGATTTGACCACCTCAAACTTCAGGAGTGCTCAAGCTCAGTTTGGGCAGCTGTTACTTCATTTCTCCCAGATCAAATATACTGATCCACTGTAACTTGCTGTAGAAAAAGTAGAATAAATTGAGCAAGAAATGCTTCCCAATGGTTATTAGGACTGGAATTGCTATTTTCAACAGCCATTGCCTTTTTGTTTGTTTGTTTGTTTAAAAGGAAGACAGTGATATTGCATTGGCAAATTCCCCATAGAAACAAAGAGTGGAAGAAAAGAATAATAAAGGCACCTCAACTTTTCCTCATTTATGTAGGACAGTCTTATAATATGCATCCAGATATCCTCCAATCACACAAGCTGAAAATTGTTCCACTTTACTGCAGTTCTGTAACCATATGGGAACCAATCCTGTCTGTGTTCTGTGCACATGTAAAATTCATGCTGAATGACCTGCCGTGGGAGCAAGTTACCAGTGACCCAGGGCTGCGGCGGAAGGAGGGTGCAGGTGGGGGAGGGGGGGAGAGAGCCCAGGGCTGGGGTGGCAGGAGATGTGTGTGGGGGGCAATGGTGGGGGGGAATGAGGGAGCCCAGAGCTGGGGCGGCAGGGGGTGTGGGTGGGGAGAGCCCAAGGCTGGGGCAGCAGGGGGGTGCGGCGAGGAGCCCAGGGCTGGGACGGGGGGGCAGCCAAAATTTTTTTTGCTTGGGACGGCAAAAAACCTAGAGCCGGCCCTGTCAGTGTGTCACGGCAGGGCTCAAATCAGCTTTGATAAATTTTGCAGCTAGATCCAGAATTTAATCAAATTCTCCCAGCCCTAAAAAGGAGCATGTGGATTAGGTCCCGTCTTTCCAGGGTTCTCTCACACAGTCCTGGCTGCCCCAGTTTGTCTTTAGCCAGCTCTCATTACTACAGGCTTCTTCTATTTAGCCGGCGGAGAATTTGTCCTCTTTATTTACCCATCAGTCTAGTTACCGATCCTAAAGGAGTCCCTCTGCGCCACTTCTACACCTTGTCTTATACTCTTGTACTGCGCTGTTTACAGAAAAAAAATCCATTATCCACATGGCTCACCTCAACCCTCCAGAATTTCACCCAGCTGCCAGTACTGAGCAGTGTGCACGTCCACATGTCACATAAGCTCCTAGAAAGATCCATTTGGGAACATTAAACAGGATGGAAGCATTCCTGACTGATTAATATTCTCATGGGTGTTTGTTTATTCTCTTCTTCCAGTCTGGAAGAGACAAAGCCATCATCTTCACTGTGTTACAGGGCTTGCAAGAGCAGGAGGGGTCATTTTAAAGCAGAAGACAGCTGAACATCAAAACCATTTAAGAGTTACAAGCTCTAGGCCAGGCGTAAATGGGTCTAGGTGTAACTGGGTCTCAGTGTAGCAAAGCCATTTTCCAGCAGCTGAGCATCCAGCCCGGTGTTTTAAATAGCGCAGGGCTCTGTCGCATCTCCTGCTGCAGTGTGTATATTAACTGAAGCACGGAAACCAAGAGAAACCACATTACGCATGAAGCACCAGTGAATATACTGGACCAGATCCTCAGCTGGTGTATGTCAGAATAGCTCTATTGAAATCAATGGGAGTTAGGTACCTAAATACCTTTGAGGATCTGGGCCTCAGTGCCCACTGGGCTCTGGAGGGGATGGGGGTAAGTGTGTGACCAGAGGGGATTATTCATAGTTGGAGGATGATTTTGCAGAACATGTATCAACCTTTCCAGTAGCACATGGCATGACTTTAAAGCAGTGATCCCCAAACTTTTGAGGGTCGCGCCCCCCTCACCCCTGTCCACGTCCCCCTCCCCGGGAGCTGGGGCTGGGAACGGGGCCACAGCTTGGGGGAGGGGAAGATACAGGCAGGGGCAAGGGGGCTGAGGCTGGGTCTGGGGTTGGCAGCTGGGCCTGCGGACAGCTGTGGCTCTGCTCCTGGCCTTTCCCCCAGCCTCAGCCGCAGGCCGGGAATGGAGCTGTGGCCAGCAGCCATGGAAGGCACGGGGCCAGGAGCGGAGCCACACCGAGGCTGGGGACTGGGCCAGGTGCAGGGCTGGGAGCCGGGAGCGTGGCTGAGGGAGGGACCAGAGTAGAGCTGGGGGTGGGGAAGGGCTAAATATGCTCCTTCCCCGCTGCGCCCCCCCAGACGTTCCTCCATGCCCCCCGGGGGGGGCATGCCCCCACTTTGGGGACCTCTGCTTTAAAGACATCTCATGAACATTTGACTGTTCAGTGTGTGTTAGATCTCTAAAAGGTAGAAGCCCATTTTGCCTGGGCAGCTGCATTTGCTAGCACAAGTACCACAAGTGCACACGTGCATTGGGCACCAGCCAGTGCCAACAGCCAGATGGGCATCTTGCAGGCCAAATGCATGTGTGTTTACCCCATCTGCAACCAGTTATGATATTTGCACATGCCAGTCTCTGCCCTCTGGCTTTGAAAATTCAGCCCTGAATCTACAACCTGCTGCTAGCCAAAACTCAGCTACAGCAAATCTCTGAATTCATAGCTGGCTAATTGCACATAGGGCAGGGATCCCGCTCCCCGCGCTGCAAATATTCCTCTGAGATTGGAAGCGAAGGAATGAAGTGCTGTAAGAGTCTCTTATGCTGCCAGGGGATGCTGTATTAACTGTTCACATGCCATTGTCAGGTACTTTTATATTACCGAGGGATTGCTTCTCCTTGTTCCAGTACCAAAGATGGGATTTGCAGGGCTGTGAACTGCACTTCCAGAGTCCCCTCCGCAGGTTTACAGAACTCCACAGCCCTGTGCCAGCTAGAGGGAGAGGCGGCCATCTTCCCCGCTTCCCCTGGATCCTTCCCCATGAGGTAAGGTGGGTGGTGGGTGTTAATGTCTTCGGTGAATGTAGAGCTGGTGAAAAGTGCTTGGCTGACAGGTACAGAGCATGGCAGGGTCAGTTGCCCCACATACTGCCCCACCAGCATGCCTCAGCCAGACTTTCAGGCAACCCTTCGAGGGTTGGAAAAGCCAAATCCAGCCGTTCGCTTCTCTGCTCAGATTGGGGTGGGGAGGTGGGTTTGTGATGCTAGCCAGGAACAGCCTTTGCCTTCCTTGCAGATGATGGGGGGAGAGATAGCCCCATCAGAGCTATTTTTTGGGCAGTAAGCCTGAAGTATTGTCCCAAACTGATGCGTCAGTAGAAGAGGTTTTGGAACAAACTGATAAATTAAACAGTCACCAGGACCAGATGGTATTCACCCAAGAGTTCTGAAGGAACTCAGATATGAAATTGCAGAACTACTGACTGTGGTATGTAACTTAAATCGGCCTCTGTACCAGATGTTTGGAGGATAGCTAATGTAACACCAATTTTTAAAAAAGGGTCCAAAGGAGATCTTGACAATTACAGGCCAGTAAGCCTAACTTTAGTATCAGGCAAATTGACTGAAACTATACTACAGAACAGAATTATCAGACAAATACATGAACGTGATATGTTGAGGGAAGAGTCAATGTGGCTTTTGTAAAGGGAAATCATGCCTCACCAATCTATTAGAATTCTTTGAGGGAGTTAAAAAGCACATGGATAAGGGTGATCCAGTTGATATAGTGTATCTGGATTTTCAGAAAGCCTTTGAAGAGGTCCCTCACCAAAGGCTCTTAAGGAAACTAAGTAGCCATATGATAAGAGGGAAGGTCCTCTTATGGATCAGTAACTGGTTGAAAGATAGGAAACAAAGGAAAGGAATAAATGAAGAGAGGTGAACAGCATGGTCCCCCCAGGATCTGTGCTGTTCAACATATTAATTAATGATCTGGAAAAGGGGGTCAATGGTGAAGTGGCAAAGTTTGCAGATGCAAAATTTTTCAAGATAGTGAAGTTCAAAGCACACTTTGAGGAGTTACAGAGGGATCTCATACAACTGGGTTACCAGGCAACAACATAGCAAATGAAATTCAACACTGAAAAGTGCAAAGTAATGAACATTGGAAAAAATAATCCCAACGGCGAACCGCGGCTACTGGGAGCTGCGGGTGACCATGCTGCCCGTGGATGGTCAATGTAAACACTGTCTCGTGGCCCGCCAGTGGATTACCCTGATGGGCCGCAGGTTGCCCACCACTGCTGTAGATAGTTCTCTGAAAACTTCCACTCAATGCATAGCAGCAGTAGTCAAAAAGACAAACAGTATGGCAGGAACTATTAGAAAGAGGTAGAAAATAAGACAAAAATATTATGATGCCACTATATAAATCCATGGTGCCCAAAGCCCACACCTTGAATACTGTGTCCAGAGCTGGTTGCCCCACCTCAAAAGGAAATAGTGGAACTAGAAAAGGTTCAGTGAAGGGCAACAAAGATAATCAAGGGTATGGAACCACTCCCTCAGTCTTTCCTGTTGAAGCCATTCCACTTTGGATAAATAATGTAAATAGTCATTGGAGCAGAGAACTGAATTGTGCATCTCCCACATTGCAGGTCAGTGCTCTGATCAGAAGGCTACAGAGGCCTTCTCATGCTTGCTCTCTCTCTCTCTGTGGTCCAATCAGTCTGTCACTCAGTGAAACAGCTTCAACAGAAGTGGTCAAGAGAGGCTATATCAGAATATCCCATAGCTCAGAGGTTAGAGCACTTGCCTGAGAGGCGGGAGACTTCTGCTCAAATCCCTTCTCCCCCTCAGGCAGAGGGGGGACTTGAACTGAGGGTCTCTCACATCCCAAGTGAGTACCCTAACTGCTGGGCTAAAAGTTACAAGGGAGAGCCCCCACTGCACCTGTCTGGCTTCTTGCAAAAACAGGCCCCTATCTCCAAGTGAGGGTTTGCAGCTGAGAATCCCAAGCAGAGGGAGGTGCCTCCTGGCAGTCAGGACTTGGGTACCTATCTCTGTGAGAGGGACAGGGCTTAGCACTCTTTCCATTATCTTAGGCGCACCCTAGCATACTGGCTTTTATCAATTTCATTCTATCGATCCTGTCATTGCATAGGGAGCCTGGACGCCTAACCCCCTTTGTGAATCCCAGTGATTTTCCAGGAGCTTAAAAGTTTGGCATGGTGACGCAGAGCATCACCACACCTCAGTGTCTTTGAGTCTAGCCCCTGCTCTCTCCATTCCTCAGTTCCTCACCAGTTAAATGGAAGTGATAATACTCCCTTTCTCCCACCGTCTGTCTTCCCTATTTAAATGGTAAGCCCTTCTCCTACTAGGTGTATGTACAGAGCCAAGCACAACGGGGCTCTGATCTTAGCTGGGGCCTGGAGGTGCTATTGTAATACAAACAGCAGGGCACAGTATTCTACTACAGTGATATCAAGCAATATGCCCCCTCCCTCCTTCCCCCAAACCACCTTCTTCTGGTGCTTCAGGCACTGCTCCCCACTCTCAGAATGGCAAATCCTATATCCACTGAGACACCAAACAGCAGCACAGTGACTACAAGGCAACAGAGATCACTATTGCACCATTCACTTAAAGGATCTCATGGACAACTGACAATATGATCAGCCAGTCTGGCTCACATGAAACACTGCCACTCTACTCCCACAGAGTGACAGCTAGCTGCAGCCACAAGGGGCATTGTAGTGATTAGCTGTTCCAAGGCAGGCCCATTGTCATTTGCATATTTGTCCAAAGGCATGATGGGTACTGTTGGCTGTTCAGATTCACTGTGTTTCTTGTACTGACTTTTTATTTTAGCTACTCTGGAAGGGTTCAGCACTTGGACTACGTTTAATGTCACTCGTATTTGAAGTAAGGTTTAAGTCAAGGTCCCTAGTAACTATCTTAACCAGGAGTAGCTGAAGCAGACAGCTTCTCTGGAAATTGGTGTGAGGGACTCTCAGGCAGGGATTAATGCCAATTGTGTTTCACTTCCTCTTGGTACAACTGTGTGGCAGGATTAAAGAGCGAGGTGGGGTGATTTGCATGTAACAGGAGTTCCAACAGTGTGGGCCAGATCCTCCACTGATTTCAGTCATCCTGCCTCTGCTAAAGTCAGTGGAACTACGCAGACTTACAGCAACTGGGGAGCTGGCCCTAGGCTTCCCCCCGCCCCCTCCCCTTCTGTCATCTTCAAATCAGGAGTTGGTACCTTTCTGGAAGATGGGCTTTAGCCAAATAAGTGACTGGGCTCAGTACAGGAGGGGCAGGGTGAAATTCTCTGGCCTGTGTTACACAGAAGGTCAGACTAGATGGACTGATAGTCCTTTCTGGCCTTAGAATCTATGAGAAATACAGATGCAACAAAAAATGTACCTTGGAAGGATATCGTTGACTATTGCTCTAACCCTGGGTGACATCTTAGCATTCTCATCTCCACACCACAGACTCCCAGCTGCTTTCCAAATGTCCAAGACCAAAATTAACCATTTCCAGTTCAGAACCACCTGCTCTCTCCAATCCAATGTCAGAGCACTCGCTCCCACAGTAAACACCCTGAAATGCTTCTAACGCCGGACAAATCTAAAGGGCTTACTAACTGCCTCCAGCTCCCAGACAGGTAATTCCAGCCCCCAGACAAGGGTTTCCAGATCCTCAGTGTTAAAGGAGCGTGAGACACCCAAAACACCAGTGCTCAAGCCGGGGGTGGCTCAGGAGGTTGTCAACAGCCACTTTGGACCCTTGCACTGCTAGGGCATTGGCAATGGCTGCAAGTCACTATTGACCAATAGCCATTCCGGGACCCACATGAAGCAAGTTCATGATCTCAGGCCAGGCCTTCAGGGGTATTGCCCTCGCATCTAGGAGCCCCGTCATGGACCAGGACCCCACCGTGCTAGGTGCTGTAGAAACAGAACAAAAAGATGGTCCCTGCCCCAAAGAGGTTACAACTCCCACTACCACGATTGGCTCTAATTAGCAGCCTTAGCTCAGATGCCAAGAATCAGCAAGGCTCTAGAGACTGAACCGGTCACCCAGGGAAGTAATGGCAGGCAAAGGATAAAGTGAGGGAGGACTGGAGGCAGCACAGCTCCCCCTCCGCTCCCTGGCTTGGGTCCCCAGCACTCCCCCATTGCTTCCCCCCCCCCCACTTCTTTGGGTGTGGCAGGAGTGGCTCCCTCTCCTGCTCCAACCTCCTTTAGCACAGCTGGGACACAACGACAGGGCACCGCTGGGAGATGCTTGCCCTGCTGTCTCCCACATTTTGCCTGTTCTGGGAATCAGCAGACATCCTCCTCCAGAGCTGGCCTCTTTCACCAGCAGATTAATAATTTAAAGTTATTATATGATAAGGCTACTCTAAAGCAATAATGCAAACAGACTCCCTAGATAATTGATAGCAGACGATGCTAAATAAAGAAATAAAATTACAAAAAATGATCCTCCCCTAAATAGATATTGCCTCTAATACGGATGAAGTCTAAATAATGGCCATTTAATATCCTGGGCCCAAAGCACTTCCTGGTGGCTAATGACTGTCTGGAAGTCAGGATAGCTTGAAATGAAATGAAGTACCACTCAGCCCATCACATATTAATTCCCCAGGAAATGTCTTGCACTGAGACCAGTAGTTCTAATGCAGTTATGTGCTAGGGGCCTGATGCTGTAAAGTGCTAAGCACTCCAGGCAAAGTGCTGGGCTCCCAACCCCCAGTGAGGGTTGAGGGCTCTTACATAGGCCCAGATTTTTAAAAGGTATTTAGGCATTTCTCCATTCAGCGTTGCAAGGCGTAAGGTCCAGATCCTCAGGCCTAAGAGACTTAGATGGCAAAGTCCAATTTTTCAAAAGCAGAGCAAAGCCTAAATACCTTTAAATATCTGGGCCAGCAGCTTGCAGGATCAGGCCCTAATATCATAGGAAGAAAATGGGCATAGCTGAGTATTTTTAAAGTAGCACTGAACTGAGCGCTCAGCTGATTTTAACCCTCTCTCTAGGGAACTCAAACAACAAAACAAAAACATCACATCCCTTTTCATTTGTCAAAAAAAACCTAGTTTCTTTTCCCTTCATTTACAATGAAGCTGAAATTAACATAGCCAATCTGTTGTGGAGCCAACATATGCCACAGCCATCTCACCTCAAAACAACTTGGTTTGTACCCCATCCTGTTAACGTCTGCTGTTCCCAGAACTGCCCTGTTAGTTCACTGCTGCTGAAGAGGCAGCAGAGTAAGATGGGTTTTTGTAGGATCCATCACAAAAGCAGCTCACACCATCTCAGCAGTGAGACATGGGAATGCAATAAGAAAAGAAACCATAGTGAGTCTGGAGAACTCAGTACACTCAAATAATATTAAAGTAGGTCAAATCTCCTTTTCAAAAGGAAGGGCCAAATTTTGCACATATTTTAAGCCACTGAAGTCAGGGTTGTAGAGAATTTTCCCTAACGGGAAATGGAAACATCACTGAACTAGATTTTACATAGTTTTTCTCTCATGTAGACAGCTTTCCCCAGGGTTCAATGAAGATGATGAGGAGGAGTTTGGACACAGTTGTAGGGGGAAAAATCACTTTCCAGGAATGGACAAGTCAAATTGTTGTTTGATTTACAGCTAATCATGCAGATGCTTTCAAATATTCCCTCTTGTACATTCCCCTGTGTTCCTCTAGGCTCTCCAGCTGCTGCTGGTCCCAGACTGTGCTCTCTCCCAGTGAGGATAACAACTCCAGTGTCCAGTTTGAGATGGTGATGACTTATACCCTGGGTGCTCGCTCTGATACAGGATCGACAAACACCTCTCCGCAGACTCCGCTTCTGCCTCCTCTCAGGTAACTCCCTTCCATTTAGTACACTGCATGTCAGCTACAAGCGGTAATAAGAATAGCAGAGTCCAACTAACTAATGCTGTACTCAGCTGTGCCCTGTGACAGAGATGGCCGTTTCCTGACATATCCTTGGAAACAACGTATGGAATTAAGTTTAGGTCTCTTTGGGGTCCATTGTACTAAATGCAAAGATTGTGTATTATTATGGGCCAGGATTGCATGTAAACTCTCTAGGCAGGAGATGGGCTATAAGGCCTGGATGTTCAAAGGACTGTATTGAACAGTGTGCCAGGCACGAATGGACTTTTGGGATAATGTGTGTGAAATGGATTTTCTAAGAAATATCTAGGGGGAGGTTAATGCAATCCCCCACCTTCCGTCATGCAAAAATTCAGTCTTTTGAAGCTATGCCCTGAGGTGTGGGCCTTTGCTGATCCCCTGTTACATCAAGCCAAGATCAGAGGCCCAAGCTATATAAAGGAAAATCATGGATAATTCAGCCTGTTCTGAATCTGAAACAGTTATGAACTTGTGCCATACCAAAAACTCAGCTGTGGGTATTGAAGGACTGATATGTACCCAAGCCCAAGGCTGGAGTTGGGGTGATCTCTGATAAGCTTTTTGGCATCCGTATTATTGTTTTTAGTATGTTTTCTCTGTATGCTTTCACATTAAGAATAAATGTGCTTGCTTAGAAAGAGCTGTGTGGTTATTCAGAACTACTGGCAACTACACTGTTCATAGCCTTTGAAGAGAAACCAAAGCACACACACTGGTCTACTTAGGCAGTCTGGCTTGCTGGGGATACCAGTGTAGGCAGGGAACTGTGTAGCCTGGAAAACCCCCAGTCAAGAGGGGAGAGGCAGGTCTCTGCCCAAGAGAGGTGATGGCTGAGGAGCAGGGAGCCTAAAGTGGGTGCCTTTGGTACACCATGGAGGGGGAATACAGGTGCAGTTGCCTTGAACCGTGACACACCCCTTTCAAATGTTTCTTCCTATAACACTAACACAACAGGGTTAGAAATTCTGATCTCAGCACAGGACACTGGCAGCAGCATTAATCATGATAAGCTGCCAATACTCCACAAAGCTCTCACATTTGTGTAGTAGCATTAGGGTGTGTATCCTCTGTAGGCTGAAGCCCTAGTGGCAAGATCTCACACATATGTGCACACACATGGTAGATACATCAGCACTGGAGGCTAGGGAGCAGTATTTAGCCAGTAGAGGGAGACATGACACACCTGATCAAATCTGATATTTCACCCCCCAGAAGGCATCAGTGCCCATAGGGAGGCAGTGTGGCGTAATGGATAGAGCACTGGACTGGGACTCAGGAGACACGGGTTCTATTTCCAGTTCTGTCACTAGCCTGCTGGATGACCTTGAGCAAGTCACTTCACCTCCCAATTGTACAATGAGGAGAATGATACTGATGGTTGTGAAGTGCTTGAAGATCTACCGATGAAGAGTGCTATATAAGACCTATGTACAGTTAGTATAGGAGGCAGACAGGCTGGCACATAAACAGAACTTTGATAGCTCATGTTTATAGAATACTTTCCATTTCAAAGGATCCCAAAGAGTTTTACTAAGTTTTTCTATAAACTATACATAGAGGTATCATTCCATTCACCACTGAAATGCAGCTACTTCTGGGAGTGGAAGTGGCAAGTATTTAACAGTGCACATCAACGTCACACATTCAAACACACGTAACTACAGCCAGTCAGATAATAGGGACCATTTTTGAAAAAGGCTCATTGAAAGTGTTCACTTTCAAAAAACCAAAACCCCAACACAAGCAGCCATGCAAGAACGAAAGGGCTCAATGGAGAACTAAATACAAAATCAGCTAGAGAGAGTTCTTCAAAACCATGGTGTTTGTTTTCACAGAGTTCCCCAAAACTGTGCTACATTGTATAATCTGAGTGTCTCAGACCAAGATGGGGATGTAGTGAGGTGCCGATATGGGCGTCGAGAGGAGCTTGCCTGTGCTTTCTGCAAGAAGTACCCTTTTCTGCATTTGGATGAGGCAAGTATGTAGGTCCTGTGCCCTCACACCCAGCAGCAGAAGCAACCAGGCAATAGTGGGACCAGTTATGTCATATACTTATGAGAGAATTTGCAGTGGTCAGTAGTGAGATGTCATTTCAGCCTGACATAAATGCAGCTGAAACCTTGTTTAACCCAGTAGTAAAAGCCCACAGTAGTTAGTAATGGGCAAGCAGCAAAAAGCACAGAGGTTTGTCTCAGTTTAGACAATATCAATGGTCAACTCGAACTCCTCTTACTAACAGACAAGCCGTCCACCTTGAAAGGAGTCAAGAATGTGCAGGGTGAGCAGGATTTACCTGAATTTTGAATCCTCATTGTAACAAGTTCCCTTACCGTCTTTCATTGCTGCCTCAGTTTCTCTCTGCCAGCACCTTGGGTTGTCTTATAGGCTGCTATCTTCAGTGCACTTGGAGCAGGCAGCTAAGTCACAAAGTCCACCCCATCTGAGGTGGGGCAAGAAGTCCACCAAAAAGCAATTTTCCACCCAGCCTCTTGCTGTTTCCAAGGCCTTCCCAGTCCTGTTGACTCAGGACCAGAGGAAAAGGGCATCTTCCCACCAATACAGGAAGCCCCAGCCTGGGCCACTACCTACAGGCATCCACTCAGGCCACAACCCCACACTGCACTATACTGCCCACTTCTCTTCCTCCAGCCCCCTGTTCCCTGGGTCCTTCTGAAGTCAGCCTAGAAGAGCCTCCCAACCATTTCCCAAGCTTCCTGCAGTGCTGCTAATTCTCACAGTATTTGGGGGGGTTTCAGAAGCCCCAGCCCCCTGGAATCATGTGATTAGGGGAGATGCTCAGTTTTCATTTTTTTTTTTTAAAAAAAGGGTAAGTTTTTAGCCTTCGTAGTTGTGCAGAAGCACTCGGCAATGGGAAGGAAGCATCCTGCAGTTTCATGAGCCAGAAGGCAAATTAACAGCACCCCAGATTTATCACTTTTAAACCAATCTCAGGCTTTTTGAATGTTTGGGGTTAGCAATGCTGCCTGGACACTATGGCAAGCCTCACCACTGACTCTACTTTACCCCTACACATACTGAGAGCGAAAGGAAGACATCCGCTTTTATAGCAGGCCCTGCCTCTAGCCTGCAGTCACATGACCCCAGTCCATGAGCCTGCCCAATCAATTTGCTCCCTTTGAACAGTGGCGTCACCTGGGGACTCCATCCCAAGTCCCATGATTCATGAGAAAACCAAACACTGGTGGAGCTCCCTCCCTTAAAAGGCCAGCTCCTGCTGTCACACTCACCCAAAACATTATCATTAGTGCATTAGGTACAGTAGCACTGAAAGGCCTCAGCCTCTGTCAGGGCCTCATGCTGCTGGGTGCTGTACACACAGAGTGAGAGACAGCCCCTGCTCCAAAGTGTGTGATCTAAATAGACAAGCCAGGCAAAGGAAGCCTTGTCATCATCCCCATTTTCCCCCTGGGGAGCTGAGGTGCCAAGAGATTAAGAGCCAGGTTTTTAGAGGTATTTAGGTGCCTAATGGTGCCAATAGGTGGGATTTTCAAAATGCTCAGCAGTGGTGTGCCATGACATTTCAGGAAGGCATGCAATGCTACATTCGCATGCCCTAGCAGGGGCACTGGAACCATTTGTATAGTGGGGGTGCTGAGAGCCATTGAACCAAACTGTAAACCCTGTATATGATGGAAACCACTTCAAGCCACGGGGTGCGGCAGCACCCCCCGCACTCCTAGTTCCAGCACCTACGTGCCCTAGGGGGGTCCAAAATGGCATTCTCCATGCACTATGACCTCACATGAATGGTGCATGGGAGGT
The DNA here is from genome assembly GCF_002925995.2 of Terrapene triunguis. Taxonomy (NCBI): domain Eukaryota; kingdom Metazoa; phylum Chordata; order Testudines; family Emydidae; genus Terrapene; species Terrapene triunguis. The sequence goes on along the minus strand of NW_020664601.1, from coordinate 224,652 downwards.
CATGCTGGGCAGAGGAGACCATTTTGTTCTACAATGCACTTTGGGGGGCCAGACAGGATTGGCCTGAGGGCTGCCAGTTGGACTCCGTTTTTGGGAAATGTTGGGTATGCAATGCATGCCTTGCACACACAGACGGCACACAACCGCTGCCTAGGCACTTGAAATCACTGTTGAAAACCCCACTAGGCAACCATCTACAACTTTAGGTGACTAAGTACTTTTGACAAATCTGGCTCTAAGAGACTTGTCCAAGGTCACTCTGGGAGTCCGGTGACAGAGCCAGAAATTGAACCCCAATTTCATGGGTCCTACCACAGTGCCTTAACCATACCAGGAATCATACTCAGCTATCCTGGGTCCTTCCTTAACTTTGTTTAAATCTCAAAAGAGGCTTGGTTTGAGATTTGAGAGCAGTTTTTTCTCTGAACCTGTTCACTCCTTTTTTTATTATTATATGGAGATATACCTATCTCATAGGACTGGAAGGGACCCTGAAAGGTCATTGAGTCCAGCCCCCTGCCTTCACTAGCAGGACCAAGTACTTCACTAGCAGGACCAAGTACTTCTAACAGCAATAGGCAGTGTTCCTGTTGGAACACACCAAGCTCTTGTTGGTCTTCTCCAACTCTCAGCTGG
>NW_020664601.1:170413-223616 GCF_002925995.2 Terrapene triunguis | reverse complement strand
CCCCCCAGCTTACCTGCTGCCTGCTTCAGGCTTCCCGCGAATCAAATGTTCGCGGGAAGCAGGGGAGGGGGCGGAGTTGGGGCGGGGATTTTGGGGAAGGGGTGGAGTTGGGGCGTGGGCCGGGGCCCCGTGGAGTGTCCTCTTTTTGGACACTCAAAATATGGTAACCCTAGCATAGACAGATGTTATGCATCTGTAGGGCCTGATCCAAAACCCACTGGTCAATGGGAGTCTCTTCACTGACTTCAGGGAGCTTTAAGTCAGACCCTAAATTTCCTGGGTACATTTCTTGTGGGGTGATGCTCAGACTGTTAGTTCTTCATCAGGCCTGTTAATAGCATGCTGTTAGAGCTCTCTCTTTCTTGTACTGCATCTGCTGTGGCAGTGATTGGATTGCATATAACAACATGTCTTACCCTGGGGGATTATAGGTGCTGTGTGGGCAGAGCTGGGGCAGTGGATCAGCCAGCATTGACTGCAGTGGAAGTGGGAGCTCCCACTTCTTTTTCTATTCCTTTCTGCAGAGGGGTGTTGGGCTCTGTAACTTTGCCCTGAATGCCTTGGAAAGGCCACTCAAAATTATATTCTCTAGCATTTATTGAAAAGCAAACCATACCTTACCCAGTGCATGGGCTGCAAGATAAACTAGGTATGCCTGGTATTTTATGCCCACCTTAGTGACCTGTAGGATAGCGGCAGTACCAGTGCAGACAGGTTTTGCACAGCATTATTCATGACCCTGCACAGAAGCCACAGGCGTGCAGCTGAATTAATAAATCAGTACTGCATCTATGTCATTATCTGCTGCGCTGACATGATCTGCCCTCTCAGCTCTGTGCATGATTACAGTGCCAGGCTCACATTTGGATGATCCTCAGGGCTTGAAATGCAACCCTTTTCTCTTTTCGGGCAGGATGGCGGACTTGCAGATTCTGGGTCCTTACGGGCTACACACATTGGGTCCGTGGATGGCAGATGATCTCTGCACTGTCTCTGTGAATATCACCTGGGACAGCAGGAACCCTGCAAGATCGCACCAGGTTCCTGTATGTTTTGTGGCCAGCACATTGTCCGGGTGAGAACTGCCAAAGACTATTGTGAGCACAGCTGTTCTGTATTAATTTCAGTGTAACTAGGGTAGCTTAAGGTCTGACCTGCTCTGCTTGGCAGGTGACTTTATCTTCTTTGCTTCTTCTTTGGCGTCTAGGTTACAGTCTGAGCTCAGATGCATTTGGATTGTGCAGAGTGAGTATCTGGGACGGGTTGTTTTCTGTCATCTCTCATATTTTCCCATCAGTCTGTGTAATAATTGCAAATCCCCCCTCATTAGGGCAGCAATCTGTGTCAGTTCTACATGCAGAAATGCAGATTTCACAGGAAGCACCGTATATCCTGAGCTTGCTGCAGCTTGAGCCCATTTCAATCACAAGACACTGCTGGATGTTCAGTGTGATGTTACATTGCAGGGATGAATGGGAGCTTTCTCCCCTGGGTCAGTCTCAGCATCTCTGAAGCAGCCTGACTAAGGGGAGTAAAATCACATTTCTTACCTCCAGGTGACGTGTCATTCCAGTGAACTCCTTTCCCCTAGTGCCCTCACCACATTGCTGCTGGTTGCATGTTTGTCTAGGACAGCAGGAGATCTGTATAACCTTCAGGCTGATTCACCATAAAACCAGGAACTCATCAAACTAAACTAAACTGCTGTCCTGGCCCCTCACCCCCCAGGGTTGTGAGTGAGTGACTAGCCCAGATACAGTATCTTGCTGCTGATTACACAGCAGAGTGGGCTGGCTCTAGATTTTGTGCACAGGAAGAGGTGCGGATGGCAGGCAGGCAGGCAGACATACATAACCCACAGGAGAGGGAGTATTTAGCAGTTTAGCTGGGTAGGTCAGGGTTGGGGGGAGGGGCGGGGGTTAGCCATTAGGGCGACGCATGTAGGATAATTGTGGCAGCAGGGGGGGCATGTATCAGTGTGGCTGGGTACATGTTATTACAGGGCACTGGGGTGGGGAAGCCAAGGCTTCTGTCACTGGCTGAAGGTTTGAAAGGTGGGCATAAGAGGAGTGTAGACACCTGACTTCATGGCTAGCAAGCCTGCCCTCCTATTCTCTGTGGTTCTGGAGAGTGGGGCTTAATGCAACAGCAACCATAGCACATGGTTGCTGTGTCTGCAACCTCCCGCTCACTAGCTGAGTTTAATATTAATTGTAGATGAATACCTATTGCATACTATTGCCGAAGGGGGTTGTTTAATAGGTTTTTCATCTTCCTCTCTCTTGCAGAAGCTGCTGATTACCCACAGGGCACAGGTAAATAAAAGTAGCATGTAAGATGCTAGGAATTAGTAGAGGGACGTTCACTTGCAAACCCTAACACTTTGCTTCTGCGTTTCATCTTTTATTAATCAAGTATGGCACTGGCTGATTATAAATGTAGAGGTTTGTGTGGTGCAAGGGCACCACCTTGTGGGGTTTTTGAAAAATCCCAGTCTGCCTTTCCTATAGATTCTCCAGGCCATACAGAGCTGCTTTGTCTATTTAAAAACAGTAATCCAAAATCAAAGAGGTCTGAGCTTTCTCTCATGTTTGCAGAAGCTGCAGATTTTGCTAGATTGTGCCCAGCCCCGTGTCATGTGCAAGGGTGAAAGGAAGAGGGTGCAGGAAACCTCCCACCTTGCATCCCCAGGAAGGGGGCTGGGCACAAGCCACTGAGAAAGAGTTGCTGCTACATGGTATTGCTGTCAGCCCCACTAGCCTTTCGGGGAAGAGGCCACCTACCACAACAGTGCTGGGGGAAAGGCAGAACTGCCAAGATACAAGACTAGAGGGACCACTGCTGATTCAATATGGCAATTCCTATTTTACGTTCGGTTCCCAAGGAAGATCACTAGCTCATCCCCAGGACAAAGTGTAATAGCCCAAACCTCCAAGCACCTTCATAGAGCTGCCATTAAAAAGAAGCAAACAAAAAAACCCGACAGAGAAATATTTCTTCCTTTCCTGAAAATGTGGACTGTCTCCAAAAATGACACTGGGCCGAGGTTAGCCATTCCTTAATGTCGAAGAACTAGTGCAGAGAGTCAAGAAAGGGGGAGCCAAAGAAGTGATTCTGGAAGATTCCAAGGACAAGGTGTACAGCCTCAGGCTCTCCTCAGTAGCCAACACCATTCCTGAGGTACTTTACCACTTTGCTCCTTCTTATACCACTATAGCTGACAGCTCAGTACTGCCACACCCTTGGGAGATACTGGGATGAGAACCCAAGGTGTTCAATAGGCTGTGATACTGTGCAAATAGGGAATAAAGGCTCCTCTCTCAGCTCCTCCAGAATTAGAAACATGAAGGACACACCTTCTCCCATCCATCTCCTTCAAATTAATACAGATACTTCCCTCACTGACACAGAGAAAAAGAATACACATCCATGCCTCTTCCTACATACCCAGAGAGCTCTGCAGGAACACACCCATACTTACATTAGTGCCGTGCATGTTCTCACACATCATACACTTCTGAAAAATGTGTGACCTGATTTCTAGCTTCCTCCTCCCACAGAACATGTAAAACATGAAAGAGAAACTCTCCTCCATCCAGCTCCTGAAAATTAACTCCTCTATTCCTACAAGTCACTCCCCACCCTGCAAATGCACAGAAATACAGGCACAAACAATGCCGCACAGAAACGTCTGCAGCAGAGCTGGTTGAAAAACGGGACATTGTCACAAAAATAGTCTTTGTTTCATACACACCCCAAATTCAGGAATATGCAAGAGAGCAAGTGACACAAATGGCAAAACTGCAGTGTGTATCCAAGGGGAAAATTCTGCCACAGAACCATGAATAGTCAAAATTCCCAGGCTGTGGTAGAGGAGGCTTGGAGCTATATTGCTGACTGTGAAGGCTGCTAGGACTTAAAGCCAGCTGTCCTTGTTTCTAGGGGTGTTTGTAACTTGTGACGTGAAGCTGTGCCACAGCTTGAACAGGTCCAGGCTATGCCCTTCAGGGTGCAGGTCCTTCAAAAGCAACGATTCGCCATGGAAGATACTAGAAACAAAGATCCATCGGATCACCGCTGGGCCAATCCAGATCACCAAGGGTCCTTCCAGCGGTAAGAGGTCATTCGATTTCTGAGCCATTTGTCACTTAATAGGCTCTTCTAAAACAGGCTGTGAGAGGGAAGGATGGGAGCAGTTGGTGTATTATCCCACAGCACCAACCTCACCACTGAGAATATAGGATTGTAGAACTCATAGCCCTTATGTAACAGAAACAAGCAGCAGCTCGCTCTAGGGGTGCTCCTGTTGCACAGGGTTTCAGGCCACCACAAAGACTTTGGTTTTTGAGGACTGCAATGATCACCAAGCACATGATTTTACAAAAATGGCAGAGTGGGCTTATGCCCAGAATTTAGAGTAGTGGCATTTGGACCTGTCTGAGTTAGCGGTCACTCTAGGTTTTGACTTCCAAGCAGGGCAATCTCTAGGCACCACAATGTCCACAGTAATGGTGGAGCCATAGGCAATGGTGCAGACAACCCCTCAAAATTGGAGGGAGGGTGTCACTTGTAAAATATTAGATAGTCCTCATTTTAGTTTTTTTAACAAAAATGGGATCATCCCAATGTCCATCAGTGTGTGAATCAGGTTTACACAGCAAAGAGTCCCCCGGATTGTTTTGGGCATTGCAGCATTGTGATTATATGTTCATTGGTAGCATCACAATGTTGCATAATCTCATCAAGATACTAGATCACAACATGAAAATATAAAACTCAGAGGGGAGTGGGCTAGCTGACTCTATACCACTGAGCAGAGCCGTACCAGGTACCAAATACTCCCCATGTGCCCATATCAGTCACCTTATCTGACAAAAAGCTTCTACAAGCCATAGTAATCAATGCCGAGTACATCAGTATACAAACTATAGGGGATGCAGTAGCCAAATAACAGTCCTCAAGCCTCCCGGTAGCACTATAGAGGTAAGGAAGGGATATATAGGGATCATTCCATCAATCACTGAAGGAAAGCCGCTCCTTTCTTAGCCTTCAGCAGCAGAGTTTGGTATGGCTCCAAGTGTAGATGTAGTTGGCAAAACTTACATGCCACCCACTACCAATGAAGCACAAACTGCCATATTAATGTTCTTTTCCTTTAGCTGCTGCTTTGGAGACTCCAGGTAGACCTGTACATCTTGAAATATAGCGAGATGTTAATACAAATAATGATCTCCATTGGTGGGGCATGGAAGGCCTTATTGCGTGTGCGTGAGAGCATGGGAGCAACCTTATTATGGAAAATTCTAATCGGGCCAAAACAAAAGGTGCCTCAACAACAGCAGCAAACATCTATAAAAGGAGAGCAGCCTTTTCTCAAAAGAAAAGAGCTTCCACCTACACTAGAGCTTCCACCTGCACCCTCTGACAGACCAGCTAGTTAGGGTTTAAAGTACTACCTAACTCAAACTAGAGATTTTTGTATGTGGACAGCTGGCAGGCTGGGGGCAACTCTTGAGTTATACCTCATGCTAACACTGGTGCCTCACTTTCATGAATACCACAATGCACCCCAAAATACCATTTGAACACTAGAGCTTGTTGGCAGCTTATTGGATTTTTGCCTCTCCGTGTTTCTTTTCCAGAGATAGAGACAGGGTATCAAAATAAACCAGTGGCTAGCACTTTGGTGCTTAGAAGAGGTTTAGAACATTTCACAGGGGTGAGGCCTGTCCTACAACTTCCAGCACTTAAAATCTCTGATGGTTCTCCCCTGGAGGCTCCTGAATACATTTATCATATCTGCCTCCTCTCCCTCCTCCCTGCAGGTACCAACTACACTGCCTTAGTGGTTGGGATAGTGCTGGGCTGCACAGTGGTGTGTGTTGTCTTTCTGCTGTTGAAGAAGTCCTTTGTGGGGGTACCATACAGGAATGTATCCCTAAGAATTTGAGACTATCACTGCAAAGGGCATTTAAGGAAGTCAGATGGTTGGGAAGATTACTGCACTTGAACTTGAAGGACACAACTGAAAATTCCGAGAGAGAGCAACATCAAAGTTTGTGGGAATCAGATGCTGAGCAGATTGCTTATAGCAACATTTCTGAGTTTGGTACAGGTACCACTGGTGGCACGAAGCCCACAATCAAGTGGTGTATGGGTGGTTTAAATTCTAGAATCCACTATGACACCGATTAAAAAAAAGAATGTGGAAAACACCACATACTTGTGACTTTTAGATGTAGTTTGCTTAAGGACTTGTCTTCACTGCAACAAATAGCTTAAGTTATTCCTCTCGTTAGCCTAACTCTAGTGAGTGCAACCACATTATGAAACAACACTCAAGCTACACAGAGGAATGGATTAGCATCTGATGAGTTGTGCTAACTTGAGATGCATCCCCAATGCATTGCTAGTTTGAGCATCAAATGCATTAGAACTTCAAACTACCCCCCCTGACAGACCAGTTAGCTAGGGTTTAAAGTATCACCTAACTAAAGCTAGAGATTTTTGTGTGTGGACTTCTGTCAGGTTGGGGTCAATACTTGAGTTATACCTCGAGCTAACACTGCTGTGAAGACAAACCTTCAGTCTTAACCTCTGTAAGAACTGCTGACTTACGGGAAACATCTCACATATAAACAAGCTGCTCTCAAACTACAGTCCAGGGCTTAATGGTCTGGAGCACTTCCTGGTGGGCATGTAGTATTTTGAGTACCAAGTGGAACCAAGATTTAGCTGTTGGGAAGGAAGGTGCCTTATGAAAGATCTTCTTTTCTGAAGTGATGTGCATAAGAAGAGTTGGAGAACCAATGGTGAAACGAATATGCAGGGCTACATAAGCTTATACAAAAATGCATGTAAGGTTGGGCCTAGGCAAGAAAGATCATCTTCAAAGCTGTTAGATTTTGCATGGAGTTCAACAAGCACCCACTGATTTTGGAAGGAAATCAGTGAGGCTCACTGATAACATTTATTTCTCTGTCTCACTCAAAAACCTTACACTTTCCACTTTGAGCATTCTCTCACCCTTCAGTGTCATGTTAAATTGTAAACTCCTTGTGGCAGGGACAGTGCCTTCTTGTATGTTTATACAGGGCCTAACATATTGGGAGACCAGGGTAGTACAAATGATAAATCAGAGAAGTGAGAACAGGAATTTTAAACTATTGATGCAGGCATCTCGCAGTGTTACAGGAGGGTGAAAGCTAAATGACTCATGATCCAGAAATGTACTTCCTGCAGAGTGACAATGCATTTATGAAATATAATCTACATATGAAAGAACCCAGTCAGGGCTCGGGCTGTGTATTCGCTGGGCATATTCCACACCTGTAGCAGCCGGAATGCTCTAATTATGTCCAGAATTCTAAAGCCACTTGATAACTAACCCCATACCAGATCCAAAGCAGCAATAAAATGGCTATGGAAGATTTCAATTTTCTTCACTCCACAAAGGGCCAGTTACAGTGTTAGCAGATGTCTCAACTACCATTGCAGTGGAATCATAAAAGCTTCTTTGTTCAGGTGGGGCACTGCCTTGGCCAAAGTGTCTGCTACATTTGCAGAGCTGCTACAATGTCTGCAGCTGTGTTTTAGTACGCCATTAAGCCAAAAGAAAATTGGATTTTAAGAGGCATTACAAGTCTAATTTTAAACTGAGAAAAAGAAGGAAATACACACTGAAGGTTATTATTCAGTATCCACCTCTCAATTTGGTGAAGTCCAAGTGTGAGAACAAGACCCACACTAAGAAATAAGAAAAAAACAGCAGAAATGTTCAGACAATGTGAAAGCCTTTTCTTTAGAGTGACACCGGCATTGTTTTATGACATTTTTACAATATTAAAAGTACACTTGCCATTTGTGAGGCATAGGGACCAATTTAAGTCTCTACTGATGGAAACTTGACACACATAATAAAGGTCGCTGCTTGGATGCAAGAGCTGAGATGCCTACTATGCATACTTCTCAACCTGCCAAGACCCAAACACAGAACAATACTCTGCATAACACAACGTGTGGCAGATTCAAAAAGGGTCAAAAATTATTCAGGGAGGAAACTTAAAATGTCTTGGGATTTTTTTTTAGCGACACTCTTTCCACAACCGCAGTTTCATGATTATTTATTTCTGATGTAAATACACTTTCAACAATAAAATGAGGGGGATGCCAAATTTGTGTGGAACATGTTTAACTTTGGGACTAAATGAGGGACAGCTGAGAGATGCTCCAATAGCTGGGCACATAATGACTTAAGCTTTCATTTCTTTCTCTGTGCCTATACTTCAACTTTGTTTGCATTTAACTAATTTCAAAATGAATGGGAATGTTAAACACGCCAGTAGTTTTGGTGCCAAGAACATACCATATATGCATTTGAGAAGCAAATTCAAGAGATGTATTGCTGTTTGAAAACATTTTCCAATAGTTCTTCGATTATGAAAACTGTAACTTTGAGACTATCAGCCCCTCCAGGGGCGAGGGGACCGGAGAGTGTGTCATGAGATGGAAGCTGATTAAAAGTGACATCAGCTCTCTGTGCTCCGGTATGTGTGAGGGAGAGGAGGGGATAAATGGCACTAACTTTCGTAACAATGTTCACCCTAACATATTTTAGTAATTCAATGATACAGCAACTGCATTTCTAAATAAATCAAATATATTTCACCATCTGAAATCCACTGCAATGTTTTCTCAGTCCAGGATTTCTTCCAAAATTTAAAAAAGCCTGAGCCAAACAGTATCTGCTGCTTCCTTTGTGGTTACCTTTACCCCTTTTTCATCCTGTTACCCCTTTCATTGCTCCACTCAGCAGAAGCTAGTGTCCTTGCACTTTTATCCAGTGACCAAAGAACAGGAAGACTCCTCACAAAGCTAACATGCTCTTTGGACATGTTTTGTAAGACAGCCTGACATTCTTTCCACCCCAGTGTAGACACTCACTACAGTGACAGGAGGGGTTCTTCCATCACTGTAGTGGTAAATCCACCTCCCTGAGAGGCGGTAGCTAGGTTGATGGAAGAATTCTTCCGTCAACCTAGCACCATCTACAGCCCTGAGTTTAAATTGGTCGTATTGTATGAAAACTATATTTTTTAAAAATAGTGTCAGCATCAGTTCACTATTTGTCACTAAAATTTCTAAGGCTGTCACTTGCTAGTCCCCCATGCACATTAGGGTGAGGGTTTCCTTCTCAAAATCACTTACTTGCTTTGCTATTAGAAATCAGGTCACTACCAAACAGCCAATGTTCTTTTTTCATCAGACAGTGCAAGCAGACATTATGCCTCACCTATCCAGCCACTTCTTGCTCGGGCATGAAATGCCTACTCCCTGTTTTGCAATAAAAATGGATCCAATATGAGGACTATTTAGATCAGAAAGAAAAAGGGCACACGAGATGGAATAATGAAAAATAGGGAAGACGCCTCTTCATCTAGTCCCTTAATGTGAGAACAAGGAGGCACTCAAAAATATTAGGTAGTACATTTAACGTATACATATTTTTTACAATGATTAACCTTGAAAACTTCCTCGTACAGGTGCATACAAAGTTTAGTAGATAGTCACAAGAGGCAAAAAAAATACATAAGCAGCTACAATAGAAAGTGTTACGATGGATAGTTACCTTTTTAATACTTTGAGCTCATCTAGCATCTTCAATCCAAGGGTCACCAAAGACATTTCCAATTAGGAATCAAGCCTCAGCACTCCCCTGAGATGGCAACGTGGTTGTAGTCCCTTATTCCAGATGGGGAACTGAGATGTTAATAAGTTTGCACAAAATCAGGTAGGAAGCCTAAGGCACAGCTTGAAATAGAACCCAGTTTACTACCCAAATCCAATCAAAAACTATTTTGAATTAAGTTACGTTTCACTTTGCGCTTTCAAAACCACAAGTTCTTGCCATCACACTTCTAGTTCAAGCTGCCACTGGGGGAAAAAATAGTACTTGGGACTCTAATTTTGGGTGAAATGAGCCTTGGTGAAATTACAAGTCTTCTCTACTGGCCCCTAAATGTTTCAATAAGAAAAATAAAAGCAGAAAAGATTGGCAGTCTTGAGAGCAACTTTCAGTTTCCTGCCCTTAGAGAACTAGGTTTCTCTCAACTGCTTTTAAATGGGGGGGGATGGGGGGGAAGAGGGGGGAAATGAAGGGAGAGGCAGGAATACGGACTATCAAAGCTGGGAACATGCTAAAGAGATATGGGAGGCAGTGTAGGCTGGTGCAGTATTTCTCAAACTTGATTGTGCCCCCCTTGTGTCTGTAGTAGTTTATTCCCCCTCCTCCTGCTACACAAGTATATATATACACACAACAATAAAAAAAAAAAACAATATGCAGCTCTCACTTAAATATTAAAAACAAGTAAGGCTTTGATCCAAACAGAGCCAACAATCCATTGTAATAAGAGCAAAAGCAAAACAGCGATTGTGGTCGATGCTTACAATGAAATGCGCATGCCGGGTCGTAGCAAACAGATTAACATACAGATGACAACGACTTTGTATCATGCAAGGTTAACAAAATCCATCAATATGCACAGTGCCATCTAGAGTCAAATGCACAGCGCCATCTGAGGAGCTACGATGTCTGGAGGAATCAGCTTTGCTAGTTATTTATGGCGGTGGGTAAAATGTGTACAGCAAGTTTGTTCCCCCTAAAGCAGCTCATTCGCCCCTCCCCCCAAATGCAGTCTGCTGCCCTTCCCCTCCCCCACCCCCACCCAGGGGCCCGCCTCCCAGTTTGAGAACCTCTGGTCTAGTGGATAGGGCTGTCTGTTTTGTCTATTTAGACTGTACATTCTTTGGGGAGAGCCTATCTCTTGCTCTGTGTGAGTACATCAACCAGCACAATGGGGCCTCAATCTCAGTCCTGGTCTATTTTAGAGTTAGGTAGACGCAAAACAGCTTACGTTGACCTATATAAGCATCTACAGTAAAATTTCGCTTCCACAGACGTAACTGGCCCGTTACACTGACTTAACTCGACCTCCACGAGAGGCGTAGAGTCAATGTTGATTTAGTTAGGTCAACACAGTGTGTGCAGACACTGTTGCTTACATTGACTGTTGCTGGCTGTTCCACACTGCCCCACACTGATAGTTCAACTGGTGCAAGCGTTCCTGGTGAGGACGTGCACCGCTGACATAAGTAGCAAAGTGTAAACACGCACAAGCGATGTAATTACCGCAATGACTGTATCCTGATGTAAATAAGGTAGGCTTAATTTTGTAGTCTAGACATGGCCTCAGTCTGGGCCTCTACATGCTAATGAAATAGATGTTCCATATCATTTCACTGGATGGTCCACTGAAAACTGCAGCTGAGATGTATGTTCTGGCAGCAGAGAACTAAAAGAAAATCCTTGACAGGAGCTGTGACAGGGATGAAGATTTAACCAACATTTCCATCGTAAGTGCAAATCTGAAAGCAGGGCTTCAGTTTATAACACAGCCAGAAATCCTAGAAACCCCATGGCAGATTATTTAAACTCTCACAGCAGTTTTGAGCAAGTAGAGCTAATAAACATTTCCCCTCAGAAAAGGAAACAAGGCTGGTCTGCCTGATGACTATGATTACAGCATCTCATGCTCCCTTTAAGGAAAAACGTAACCAGGAGAAACTTTATGAGTCCTGCTCCCTGGAAAATACTGCAGAAAAGGGTGGTCTCAATTTCAGTCATGAAAAAAAACCAACCATGAATGCATCCATCTTCCAGCAAACACTTTCGCATGGTTAGGACTAAGGTGGAGGGAAAACCCTTCTTCATGGTCTGACTGTCCCCTTTCATTTTTAAAATGGATGGAAAGGAACAAATGACATACTCAATATGAAATGCAAAGAGAATGAGTCATTGATCTGCTAAGAAACTATGTACAGGATGAAATCTATTTGGTCCAAGTAAATTCATTTCTACATTTTTACTTCTGTAATAAAATTAATTCCAAGAACAGACAATGACACTGTACTTGCCAGAGATCAATATTTCTGACAATCCAAACAATACAAATTCATAATATGTGCTGCACAAGACAGTACTGCAAATGACTTTTTAGAGGGTCCTTTAAAACAACCTTTGAGTAGATTTTTTACAGAAGAGCATTAACCTGAATACACAATGAGAAAAGAGCACATTATGTCAATGGTATCACCAAGGTGAGCTGCTTCAGACTCAATTGTTCAGTTGCACTCATGCAGGATTTATCTAAGCATTTTCCTTTATATCTCAAATCTGTCACACTTTCAAAAATCCATTTAGAGAGTCTGGAGCCAACTTTGTGACTCATTGGACAGGGGGCTAGAATAGACTTCAAACTGCAATTCAATGCAGCATTAATTGTGGAGTTTGATATCTGACCCACAGGCACCAGCTGATAAATGAATGGACCTAAATTGAGAGTATTCCAGAACTGTTTTGCTATGGAGCTGAATTACCACGTTCCCAACTAAGGGCTGACATTATATAACCCTGGAGTGGGGTCTCTGCCCTTTAGCACAAGTGTTGGTACTATAAATATAAATGCTCTTTTTAGGATGTTTTCCCATGTAAAATGTAGAAACTTCTTTTTTCAAGGGCAGGGGGGAGAAAATCTGCAAGAAAGGTTTCACTACCAGAAAGATAAGTGAGACTATTTCAGGATCATCTTTAAGGAGTGATACACGTTAATGCTTTCTTGTTCACAAGCTTTATCCACTCTGCACGTACATTGGTACTGCCTCTTCATGATCACAGAGTCAACGGAAGTGCTGATGGCCCTCTCCATCAGCAAGACATCCCATTCACAGACAAGAAAGTCTTCAGTCTCTCTGGCTCTTCATCCATCCCAGCTACAAGGAGGCCTGCTCCTTCATTTCCTGCTGAAACGAAACACATCCAACAGCATGACATGGCTAGCCAGCCCACAGCTGGAAAGGAACTTCTAACCGATATTCATCTAATCCCATCCAGATTTTTGTTATTTGCAGTCTTTCATATTGGCAGATCCAAGAAACAAATCAATTAAACCACCAACCTATTAACAACAAGTATCTGAAATCTGTTTGTTCCTACTATACAAAATATATGAAGTTGCCCAAATACTAACTTATCAAAGCTCAAAGTGTGACAGATATTGCAATCCCATGCAGTATTTTGGGGGGACATTGTAATAAATTTACAAATGGTTTATGTATGAATGTGTTCTACTCCATGGCAGAGGGTTACTGCAGCTCCTACAGAAACTAAAAACAGTGGGTGGTGATTAAGGCGAGTCACTGAGACCAAACAACTTTAGAAAGGTACTGCCCCATGGTGGTTTGCATATACTGGTTCATGATGAGTTTTCCAGAGATTAAGGGCTCGTCTACATTTCCAAGTTTTGTTGACAAAATTTATGTTGACACCCAAAAGTCGACAAAACAAAAATCGCCAAAGGGTGTTCACACTTGCTCCCTCTGTCGACAGATCATGCCCACATTGTGGGCCCCATCATCGACAGGGTGAGCAATGCACCGTGGGTATGTATCCCACAGTGCAGCATTGTGGGAAGGAAGAGCTGATTGCTGGGCATCTTGGGATTCTCTCTGAATTCTCCCACAGCCCCCTCAGCTGCCGAGAGCAGCATCATGAGTAGCTGTGTGAGCTCTCCCTGCTGAGGAATGGCAAAGCAGCACAGCAGTCTATCCCCCTCCCCCTGCAGCAGTCTGCCTGCTGCTGTGTTCCTAGCACAGGGCAGAACAGGAGCATTCGAGTTATTTGCTCTTTGTTTCTTCCCCAAGCAGAGCAGCACACAGATACTTCCCGCAGCTTTGAAAGGGGAGGGCTGTATGCCTGCAGGGCAGCAGAGATCAAAACACTGAGCAGAGGGATCAGGGCAGGCATCGTGGGATACTGACGGAAGCCAGTTCTGTTGACAAAACAATCAGCAGTGTCTACACTGGCTCTTTGTCGACAAAAAAGGGAGGGGAAAGACAAAAGTCTCTCGTGGGGATGGAAGTTTTTTGTCGCCAAAACTGGGCATTTTTCATGACAAAAGTCCCATTGTAGTGTGTACGCTTTTGCTGTTTTGTCGCCAAAAGGCAGTTTTTGGCAACAAAACTTGGTAGTGTAGACAAGGCCTAAGAGACAAAAAAATGGCTTTTGGTATAAAAGGATGAGCTTGAACTAACATAGGGCTTCTTTCTGATTCAGCAAATGGACAGGAGCTTATCTCCAAGGGGGATCCCCAACCCTTGTGAAAGGATTGGAATGATTTTGGCCTACAAGGGTCCAATAAAATTGATGGGTGACTCCTGGTATGTTTAAATCTGTGTATTGCTTTTATTATGTTTTTACTGTAATGCTTTTACCTTAATTATAAAGGTGCTTGCTTAGCAAGAACTGTGTGGTAATTTTTAACTCTTGTCAATACACTGTTCATAGCCCTAAGTGAGAAAGCAAAGCACAGGTGCTGGCCTTTAGACATATTGGCTAGCTGGTGATATCAGAGTGTCAGGCAGGGGAGCTATGCAGCCTTAAAACCCCCTGGTCAGAAGGCAGTGGGACAAGAGTTCCCGGCCAGACACAAGTGGCAGCTGGAAACGCGATACCCAACTGGGAACTCCTGGAGCGGACCATGGATGGGGGGGATACAGGTGACGTTCCCCTGCAACTGACATACTAAGAATTTACACATAAAAGATTAATTTCTCCTAATGAAAAGACTGAGTGAACCCAAATTCCATATTTCCCTTTATCAGTCTGTGTGTGTAGCTGTGCATTTCAAACCCAATAATTGTAAGTCAAAAATGCCGTTAGTAAAAGGAAATTAAAAGACACAAGAGACAAAACATGTAGTTAATCAAACTGCAATTTAAAAAGACTCGTACTTCTGTTGTTATATCAGAAAAATTGTCATCTTTGTGACACTATTCAGAGTTATTCCTGAAATATAAATATTTCTGGTCAAAGAATCCATTCCCATGGTGCTTTACCCATATTTCCTCACCTGCCATTGCAGAGAAGAATAAGGTTCTGGACTGCTATAACAGTGGAATTCTCATTCTGTCCTGTAACAAGATGCCTGTCCAGAACTATGTGTACAGCATCTGGCTTGCTGGCTGAATAAGAGAAAAATATTCAAATACTGATGTCAATGGACATTGCTTCATAATTTCGATTTCACCTATCCAATGAGACTGCAGTACAGAAGTTAACTATTTCAAATAGACATAGTGTTTGGTGACTAATTGATATGTTGAGCTGTCTACAAGAGAGAGATAAACCTGACCCTCCAATCAAAGCTTCCTGAAGATTTCAACAGGAATTCCCTGCATGGAATGATGGACACATTGGCCCTTTATTTGTACCAGTCCTCTATCAAGTTCCCTGTGTATTTCATGAGGCTATCCTGGGAAACAAATTTTGAAGTGCATTTCTTTAGCTTCCATTCACCCATGCAATACATTATAAATACCCCTCATGTAAGAAACCAAGGTTAGCAATCACTGCCTTACAAAGAGCCCGCAATGATACAGATTTTCTGTCCAGTGAAAATACTAGCAAATAGCAGTATATCAGGGTAACATGTTGGTATTTCACCAACCACTTTGGTCTTTTGTCCTTGATCAAACTTTTTTACATACTATTTTACGAAATTCCATTAATCTGTCATTCTTTTTCTGTATTCCACCCCCTTCCTGACAACTGATGATGATAATCCAAATGCGTGGGTAGGTATAAATGGCTTAGCTCTGAACATACTCCTCCTGCTGCTGCTCAATCCACTCAGTAAAGCTTCAGCCAAATCTGTATGACATCACAAGTAGTCACCATGCAAGTGACTGTGACATCAGATGCTGGAATATCATTACTGAACTAACCAGGAAGAGGCAGCTAATTAGAAAGGGGAAAGCTGCTATTTAAACACACAAAAAGCTTGATTAGCAGCAGTAATGGAAAAACATTTTTAACTTTCCAGGGTCTTTTAGCATGTGTTGCATTTTAATTTAACAGAGTGTAACAGAGCACATTCTGTAATGGTCCTTCTCACATGTGTGGCAAAGGTATAAAATAGGGGTGAGCAAACTTTTTGGCCTGAGGGCCACATCTGGGTGGGGAAATTGCATGCAGGGTCATGAATGTAGGACTGGGGCAGGAGGTTGGGGTGCGAGGGGGGGAGGGTGCGGTGTGCATGAAGGGGCTCAGGGCAAGGGGTTGGGGCGCAGGAGGAGTGCGGGGTGTACGAGGGGGCTCAGGGCAAGGGGTTGGGGTGCTGGAATGGTGTGGGGTGTTGCAGGGGGCTCAGGGCAGGGGGTTGGGGTGCAGAAATGGTGCAGGGCATAGCAGGGGGCTCAGGGTAGGGAGAGTGGGGGTGTGGGGTGCAGGTATTTGGGGTGCGGGCTCCGGCCTGGCGCCACTTACCTTGAGCGGTTCCGGGGTGGCAGCGGCGTGCAGCGGGGCTAAGGCAGGCTCCCTGCCTGCCCCACGCTGCTCCCAGAGGTGGCCGGCACCACGTCCCTGCGGTCGGGGGGGGGGGGTGGTGGTGGCAGAGGGCTCCACGCTCTGCCCTCGCCTGGGGGTACCTCCCCCGAAGCACCCATTGGCCCCTGCTCCCTCAGGAGCCACAGGGACGTGGTGCCGGCTACTTCGGGAGTGGCGCCGGGCCAGAGCCAGGGAGCCTGCATTAGCCCCGCGGTGCCACAGGGGTGGCAATCACGCGGGCCGGATCCAAAGCCCTGACGGGCCGGATCCAGCCTGCGGGCCGTAGTTTGCCAACCCCTGATATAAAAGCTATTTCACCCACCAACAATGATTCATAAGACATGAAGGGCTAACAATCAGAAAGTGACGTACCGCTAAAGGTAGCTCCAGAATCTTTCACAAAGTCCTCCACAATAATGGACAAACTGGCAAAACTGGGCTGCCTTATCAGCTCATACACAGAGGGCTGAAAAGAAACAGGAGAATGAGATAAGTCTGCTTAGCTTTTACATAAGACAGATCCAAGCAAAACCAATAAGGAAAATATTCAGTCACAATCTATTCTTCTACCCACTTCCTTCTTCCAAAAAATTTTAATAAAAACATGCAACTGAAGTTATTTTTGGAGTACTTAAAAAAAAACAACAACCCCAAACCCCAAAATACCCGATATCCTACAGATATCCAAATTAGGGAGCAAACTGGAAATTATCATGGGAGTCAAACTCAGTCTGCATAGAAAGGTTAAGCACACAAGTACCTCATAGTGGCACCAACAGTACATGACTAAATTTGGGCCTTCTGTCTATTTTAGGATTTGGTTTTGCCACCATCTGAGAACGTCACACTTAATTAGAATAGCAAAGCAATGTCCCTAGAGGATGTCATGGGTTTTTCTGCTCTTCTCCCTTCTCTGATTCTGTGGTCTCTGCAAATCTTAAATAATGAGAGGTGAAAATGGTCTACCAGTGTCAGGGAAGGAGTAGAACATCATGCCCAGAAACCAGGAGAGAAGCTTCTGAGAAAACAATAGTTGACTGAGAACTGCATTATACCAATGCACCCTGAAGCTCTGTAATTATAAATATAATTCCACTTAATTGAACTTCCAATTGATTACTTTCAAGTTGTTTTGCAATAATGGTAATAGCAAGCTATCTCTGATAAAAGTTTGTTACTTGACCGCCATCAGCATTAAATCCAGCAAAATCACCTACATGAAGAGATGAGCAAAGCTTTGTGCCCACAAAACATGATAAGTTGGGATGGAATTACAGACTATGTTGTTTTGTAAAAAGCTAGAAATGCTTGGGGCCATTTTATAGCTACGGTGAAATACTCCATGAGTATGTTTAGCTGGGATTCTGTAATTCTGGATGTTAAAAGGCATTCGACTCCACCTCATGATTTGTAACACGCCAAGGCATGGTGCTATTCCAACCTGACACATTGTACATTACATCTGCTTGCTTACTCACACAGGTGTTAGTTTTCCTATCGTGTTCTATCTTAATGGAATCCACACGGGGATATTTTTGAACCCTAGCACTTCATAAAGTTAAAATAAATACACCACACTAACGAGAAGGTAACCCACGATGGGCAGGCAGGTATATTAACAATTCTCAAATCATGACATTGGGGGTCACAGAAGCAATCCAAGATCTTAATGCAAATGTGAGAAAAATAATCTTTCAAATAAAACACAGCCTGACCTTCAGTTCCTTATGGTCTAGGAGGTGTTAACACTCAACCATTCATGCATACAAAATCATCACACATAAGACGTACTTTTTCTTAAACAAAAGATTATTGGACAAGCCCTTTGCCCTGTCCCATGAACGATCTGCCTTCTGTTAGCTACTTCTGTGGCCCTCTGCCCTGTCCCATGAACGATCTGCCTTCTGTTAGCTACTTCTGTGGCACTTTTGCCTGCAGTGCTGGCTAAAGGGAGGTAAAAAGATAGCTCTCCACCTTGCTGCTTCTGGGGTCAGCCCATTCAACCATGATATAAAGGAACTTCCCACTTCTGCATTCACACAAGAGCATGATACTGACAACTAATTTAACAGCAGAAAATATATGTCTGGATCCAGTAAACAACATGCAAGAGATTAACCCCACTGAAATGTCGCCTAGTCGTGATCTCTATACTGCAGAGCCCAGTTACTTGGATTCCGTGCAGGACACAGTGTTTGTGTCTGATTCATAGGCGTGCGCAGCCCATTTCATTAGGGTGTGCACCCAGGGAGCCCCACCCTGCCCTAGCCCCACCCCCATCCTGCCCCCATCCACTCCCTCCTACTTCTCGCCCCCTGACTGTCCCCCTCAGAACCCCCAATCCCCCCTGCTCCTTGTCCCCTGACTACCACCTCCTGGGACCCCTGCCCTTAACTGCTCCCCAGAACCCCTCCCCCTATCTAAGCCTCCCTGCTCCTTGTCCCCTGACTGCCCCCCTAGGACCCTACCCCCTACCTGTACCCTGACTGCCCCGACCCTTATCCACATCACTGCCCCTAGACAGACCCCCAGGACTGCCACGCCTATCCAACCGCTCCCCACCCCCTAACAGGCCCCCACCAGAACTCCTGACCCATACAACCCCCTCTGCTCCCTGCCTCCCCAACCCCTCTCCAACCCCTGCCTCCTGACAGCCCCCCCAGAACTCCTGACTCATCCAACCCCCCCAGCTCCTTGTCCCCTGACCACCACCTCCAAAGACCCCCCATGAGATGAGGGTCCTAGCCTCCCCGCGGAGCCAAACACTGCCCCGCAGAAGCATGCAGCCCCAGCTCCACAGGTGGGATGGGAGACAGAGGGGCTCAGGCCAGCTCCACACAGAGTGGGGTCAGGGCTTCAGCCCTGCAACTTTTGCCACTAGGGTGGCTGGGGTTCACGAGACGGGGACTTCAACCCCACATCTTCTGCCAGGGTCCAGGGCTTCTCCTCCCTGCCCCAGTGTGGCTCCTCCGCCCCCGCCCCCCCCCCCCCCCCCCCCCCCCCGCCCCCCCCCCCCCCCCCCCCCACCACACCCCACTCCAGTGCAGCTCCTGCCAGGGTCCGGGCTTCTCTCCTCATCCCCCCCAGTGCAGCTTCTACCGGGTGCCAGGCTTCTCCTCTTCTCCCCCCTCTCCCCGGGCAGCTCCTGCCGGGGTCCAGGCTTCTCCCCCCGCAGTGCAGCTCCTGCCGGGGTCCGGGCTTCTCCCCTCCCCCCCAGTGCAGCTCCTGCCGTGGTCCGGGCTTCTCCTCCACACCCACTCCCTCCCCCCACGTGGCTCCAGCCCCGTCTGGGGTTTCTCTTCCCCCACCCCCGCATAGCTCCTGCTGGTATCTGGAGCTTCTCCCATTGCACCCAGCCCTAGCCTAGCTGGCCTCCCTTGGGTCACCTACTGCCTGCTGTGGCCAGAGTGGAGCCTGGCTGGCAGGGAGCAGCCATACACGTGGACGCCATGGCCACCAGCCCAAGAGGTGCGGGGCAGCCCTAGGCAAGCAGGGGCTGGCTGTGCTGCTGCTGATAGCCCAACACTCCCGCCCACACCTAACCCTAAGGCTTTTTTTTTTGGTGAGAGACTCACTTGGCCCCTGCCGGAGCAGGGAGGCAGGAAGCAGTTGATTTGAGCCTGCCCGGCAAACAGCTGAGGAGGGGAGGGGGGGAAGAGCAGCCTTCCCAGCCGGAGCTCAGGGCATTAGGGTGTGCACCCCGTGCGCACGCCTATGGTCTGATTGCACATTTCAATGTACAACTGCATCATCAGTTTAAACAAATCTGCATCTTTAATGACCATAACTAGGCCACAATGCACATATTACATTAAAAGTATCAGCATATGCTGTGATATCAAATATATATGCACCAGGAGTCTGCGTTACAGCTTCTGAGGAAACCATAACTTTTAATTTCCTGACTGTGTGTGTAAATTTTCAACTACAAAAGTTGCATTAGGAATGTTTATTATGAATATTGAGAAATGAATCTAGATCCTACATAGACAGGTGACAGTCTGTGGGTGATCTGAGACATTACAGCCTAGCAGCACAACAGGATAAGCAAGAGATCAATAATGGCAGCCTGAGTTTGAATTTCTTTTAGTTTGTACAAATAGCTCTTTTCTGAGTTAGATTCCTTTAACATGTAAAAATCATTCATAGAAATAAAATTCACGAGCAGTGTTATGGCACCAAATTGAATAACCATAGTATCTAGGGACATTTAAAGCCATGAACTATCAGCCAGAGAGGCTATGGCAAATTTGTTTAGAAGTTTTATCACCTTCATTTGGTATTTATAAAATACTGAGACTGACAGCACTCACCAGAGCAAGGCTGAATTGCAGCAGAGCCCTCATATGCAGTCTTGGGCCCCTACAAAACTCACCATCCTGGCCTACAGCACCCCTTGCCAATGACAGTCCTGCAGCTCTTGAATAACAAGTTGTTGAACATGTCAGATTGATTATTTTGATTTGGCCCAAAGTCTCTTAAGACCTAGGATGACACCAAAATCCCTGGCACTACCACACTAAATTACACTGCCCCATGCACAGTGAAATCCTCACTTTGGGAGAAGTTTGCTTCACAGTACCTACCCCGGTCAGGCTGTATCCCTGAAATACCCACGATTTATCCTCATTTGTGGCACAGCATAAAGCAGCAACTCCATGTCCCACAGCACAAATAGGCTCTAAAAAACAAAGAGAATTAAGTATCAGAGGGGTAGCCGTGTTAGTCTCGATCTGTAAAAAGCGACAAAGAGTCCTGTGGCACCTTCAGACTAACAGAAGTATTGGAGCATAAGCTTTCGTGGGTGAATACCCACTTCGTTAGACGCATGGGAATTAAGAAAATTAAGAAATTCATTTAATTATAAATATCCTGAAAGTTAGAACAGCCAAAATAATATCCTTTAAGTTACTGTATATTACCTTTCTGAAAAGAATATTATGAGGCATTGTTTGCATTCTCTTTGGCTTTACTGTTTTCTCTGTGCACCAATTTACGAGATTAGGGCCCAATCCTTCAGAGTTACACATGTGCTTAACAGAGGTAGTTCCAACAGGACTATTCACACTCAAGTGCTTAAATTAAAGCACACATGCGATTCTTTGCAGGATGAGGAACTTATTGAAGAGGACTCTGGAATACTGTGCAACTGGCTATGAACTAAGAGTTCCATCTAACTCACAGGGAGCATCACTCCAGTCTGGACATTGGTAAGGCAGAATAATTCTCTTCTCTCTCTCAAAAGCATTCAAAACATCTTATTTTTATCTCTTTTCACAAGGAA
Organism: Terrapene triunguis; assembly: GCF_002925995.2. Lineage (NCBI taxonomy): Eukaryota > Metazoa > Chordata > Testudines > Emydidae > Terrapene > Terrapene triunguis. The sequence continues at coordinate 201,888 of NW_020664601.1, read as the reverse complement.
GGTTTTGCTATTTTTTTTTTTTTTTTTTTTTTTTTTTTTTTTTAAGTGAAAGGACACACTGATCTAGAGCAGTTTCCCAGTTCTGATGCTGCTGCACTCTTCCAGCTGTGTAAGTAATTTGAAGTTTGCTAGCCACATCACCACTTCTTCCATTACAATGCACACAAGTGTTCACTGCAAGATAAATGGACTTTTGCATGGACCAACAATGAAGTAATGAATTACATACAGACTCTGGATTTTATTAAAACAAAATAAAGATCCCCAATAGGGTTTACCTACTGTTCTCATTGCTGAAGTGCTGCAATATCCTAGCTAGGTATCCACTGTTTGCAAGGTCAGTCAAAGCCCCAGGACAGTTAGGAATCAACAGGGCATGGTATCTAGCACCTAGTCAGGAAGAGAAAATAATACAAGTTTGGACCATATTAACAGGCAAAAATATCTGAGCATGATTTCTTTTCAAAATTTATTTGACAAAACAAAAAATACTCCACAGAAGAGTCAGTCACATACTACAATATATAAAAACACATACCAAAGAAATTAAATAAAAATAAAATACCTATGTGGCTCACTATAAAGACCAAAGCTCGGGAAGAAGAAAGCTATATTGTGGTATAAAGGCCTACAAAGATCACAAGCTTCTAAAGAGATATTCTTAACAAGCCAAATTTCCTTCTGCTATAACAGAAGCCCTTTAATTGACCCCATAGTTACCAGTATGCCTAGTTTAGTATACTCTTTCTTCAGGAGCAAATATATCTCGCCAAAATATTGGCTTTTTATTTGTCTAACATTTTCACTGCTTGCCCATGACATCCTAAGAAAAAAATTAAGATGCAAAAAAACAAAACAAAACAAAAAAAAAAACCCCAAACCACACCTCTGTTTAAGAGCGAGAATTTTTTAGCACAACTTTGATTCAATCATGGGAAAGACATCTCAAGCCTAGTGCTTCTTCCCAATCTACACTAGGGAGTAGAGGCCCACTGCAATACCTAGACAGGGCCCATATCTTGGCTGAAATGCATGGCAAAATCCACGATGAGAAAGATAAATTCAAGCTCCTGGTCCTCATTTCCAACAAGGCTCTGCCCCATCTCACTTCTTGCCTACATCAGTTCCTCAGTCTGACTTTACAGCCCCCTCATGCTTCTTCCACAGTGTATGAGCTTCTCTTCTTACTGATCCTTTTGACTTCTTTGCCCACTTTACACCTTCTTTCATGAACAACCCTATCATTTAGCATATCATAAACCTTCTCCCACTCTTCCTTAATACATTTTCTTAAGACCCAGTTCATCTAGCTACAACACACTCAGTAATTTTCCTGTATTCTATTGCACTGCATCCACATGCCTTTATATTGTAAGTGCTTGGGGGAAGGTACTCTGTTAGGCATATTCTGCCGGAACAGTGCTGAGTACACATGTTAATAAAAACAGAAGAAAAAACATTTTATAGTTTCATCTCTTCCTGTAGTTTTTGTCTCAGTGATTACTTACGCAGTCCGTTTGCAACAGATGATGCAGCTTCTCCAGAAAATTTTAAGGGGGGAATAGCCCGAGCAATTAGTGTGGGAAGACAACAGTGATGCCCATTCTGCAAGTTGACAGACCATCTCCAAAAACACCCATCACATTTTTTGCTCCTTTCTTCCCAAAGGTTTAACACTCAGAAGCATTTGTTTTCACAATATAGAGGGGAGACATGTAAGGCTAACCTCAAAGATACTCACCATCAATTGACTCCAACTTGGCAGGATTTGCATAAGATTTCATTCGGAAGTCCTGTATCCAACGCATGTTGCTCTCATTCACATCAACAAAGTCAATTAACTTCCCCTAGTTGAATCATTGTTCAAAGATAGTAGTTAATATCACTACACAGTTTTTTGTTTAGTTTGTTTCTAAGTGTGTGGAGTTTATTTTTTTTTACAGGGACTTTAGTGCTCATTGGAACCAAAAGTTCTCTCTTTGTCCACAGAAAAGGTATTTCTCTCTCCAAGATGACTTAACCCTGAAATCAAGAAGCCATATCTAACAGGAGGTCTACACTACAAACTTTTGTTGGAACAGAGGTGTGCTATGCCAGCAAAAGCCTCTAATGTAGACATGTTTTTGCCAGTATCGTTTATTTTGCTCAGGGGGTCTGAAATAAGCTATACTGGCAAAAGCTAGTATACCACTCTAGGTATACTGGCAAAGTATTATTAGTGTAGACCTGGCCTCTGTTTGAGAAGAGGATATTTCATCTTCCAGGGCCCAGTTAATCCCTGGCCTTTTAGAGGCACAAATCAGAGTACTGATTAGTGCCAAACTATGATGCGGATTTGTGTGAACTGTTAGAAATGAACTTGTTTCAGTAATAAAATGGTATTAATTTTCAGTCACTTCTGTCCTGGACTGGATTTTAACTGGTGATCCAGAGATAAAGGCCTCTCCCAGTAGTATAGCTGTATATTTGTCAATTTGACAAATTATGTGAGTTTTTCCATGAAAAGTCTTTTTCACTCTATTCTGCCTATTACAGAGTTAAAGCTCTTCCATGAATTTCTACACAATTGGCTCTTTTCAATTTTTTGTAGTCATGTTTATATGCTTTTAAAACTATTAATGACAGTTAATTGTATTGGAAAATGATGTTTAAACTACAACTATAAGTGTTGCATTTGTTTGTTGTGAGGAAGCCACAACAAGCAACCAGACTTAACTATTACTAATCTCTCAAGAGTGATGTCAGAAATTTGAATTCCAGCCTGTTAGAAACAGAGAAAACATCAAACATTTGTCAAATGGTAATTTTTAATCTGTTAGCCCGCAATGAATTTGAACTACTGACCCAGAGGTGAGCAGATTTACTTCCTATTATTAGTCTCCTGACATATGTAGTTATCCAATTCAATATATTTTACAATAAACCCATTTAGAAATTTCTGAAAAACTTGTTAATCAAAATAAGTTATATGAATACTAAATTTTTAAATAAGCCCAAAGGATATTACATAAGGCTCAACTATCCACTGCAGATTTTGCCTGATGAGCAAGGTAAACATAGCACAGAGATGGAGCAGTATTGGGGAAAGTGTTCCTTTCTTAATATTAAGGAGTTCTGTGTTATTAGTTTTTATACATGCATTTAGAGATAGTTGGATCAGCACATTTTATTTCAGTTTACTTGTTTGTATCTGAGACAATAAGACAAAAATCTCAGTGCAGAATGAAAGTGAGTCATTTTCTTATTAACTTTGCAGGAAAGCAGTTTCAGTTTGGACTGTGGGAAACAACTTTTCATTGTGTGCAACTGAACAGAAGTGTTACATTGGTATTTTTTGCCAGACTAAATGTAAAAGTTGCTTATTTGTCCTTTTATGATCCATTTGATTCTTTGCAATCAATCACGCACGTTTGTTTTTCCAATAATTCATACAACCAAGCTAGGGAAATATTAGTTTGAATATCAGAATTTAAGGCCTTGATCCTATGCAGCTACACTCAATGTTTTTATTAAAGGCTTTAACATCTTAAATGAAAATGAAGAATCTTTAACGAAGATGTCCTTTAACTTCAATGACTAACATGGTCAAAGTGTTAGCAAAACACACAAAGGGTCAGATTTTCTGTAGTAATTCCAATCCCTCTGCGTCAACTAGAAAACAGCCAGATCTGACAGCTGAGAATTCCTCTGGTGTACAGGAACTCCCAGCTGGCGCAAAGCTGGCATACCAGCCTCCTATGCTAAACACACACACACACTCCTGTCGCCCCAGGATAGGGACTGAGGCAGAGGAGCATGGCCAGAACTGGTTATCATATGGCTATACCCAGCTGGGGTAGTAAACACTGTGGACTGTTGCTAGGTGATGCAAGTTAGAGCTGCCCCCGGTTGCTCTAAGTTACGCCAGGACAGGAACAGATCAACCCTGAGAATCAGGGAGATGCAACAGGCTCCCTGAGGGCTTCCCCTGGCTGTACCAAGCAGAACTAGGTGCAGCAGAGAATCTGGGTCAAACAGTTTTTAAAAGTCTGAAAAACCCCTTCCCATTTCTATTGCTCAATTTTTACTATCTTGATTCTTATGATGTCATCATTTTCCTAGTTCTCTAGTCAAAATCTTCCAGAGCCGGAAAAATCAAAATGTCTTATATGCAAAACAAGCAACAAAAGATTTTGTTGGGGTTTTTTGAGGGGATGAGAGGGGGAGAAAGAAGTTGACTATTCAAACCTTCTTTAAACAACACAAAGAAGCAAAAGAGAGCACAATCTCCATGGTTTTTTCCCTTTGTAGATCCCCTTTAAAAATTCTTGCAGTATTTCAGGAAACATCCTGTAGAACAGGGGTGGGCAAACTTTTTGGCTGGAGGGCCACTTCTGGTATGCGGGCTCTGGGGTGGGGCCGGGGGTATAGGACGGTGCTCCGGGCTGGGACTGAGGGGTTCGGAGGACGGGAGGGAATCAGGGCTGGGGCAGGGGGTTGGGGTGCGGGAGGGAGTCTGGGATGCAGGCTCCGGGCAGCGCTTACCCCAAGCAGCTCCCAGAAGCAGCGGCATGTCCCCCCTCCAGCTCCCACGGTTCCCAGCCAATGGGAGCTGCAGGGACAGTGCTTGGGGCAGGGGCAGCGTACAGAGCCCCCGGCTGCCCCTACACGTAGGAGCCCCAGGGGGGACATGCCATTGCTTCCAGGAGCCGCGCAGAGAGGGACAAGCCCCCGACTCCACTCCCTGCCTGGAGCGCCGGAGCAGGGCAAGCCCCGGGCTCTGCTCCCCGGGGGGAGCTCGAGGGGCCGGATTAAAATGTCTGGAGGGCTGGATGCAGCCCCTGGGCCGTAGTTTGCCCACTCCTGCTTTAGAACATAAAAAACAAAAGGACTTTATAATTATTATTAATTAATAATAATAATTATAAAGCATAGACCCCAATCCTACAAACACTTATGCATGGGTTTATCTCTATGCATATGAGTGTTCTCATTGAAGTTAAGCATGTATGTAAGAGTTTAAAGATCAAGGGCCTTCATCTGTAAAGATGATCAGAATTCTCGCAACAAAGGGCTACCATACTTTTTCATTATTACTAGTTTATACATTAATGCAGGATTGGTTGTTTTCAGACCATCATAGTATGTACTGGTGTCAATTGCTGTTCTCTCACACTTACCCCTGGAGTGGCAACTTGTAGATTAAAAGCAGCGCTAGCCAGTGTAAAAGAATGAAGAAAGGATTGGGCAGACACACCTGGAAAATAAGAGTTGGACAACTTAAGGAAAGAATCATCATATCTTAAACCCAGCTACACTGTACAGTACATATTTCACCAAGTAGCCTATGTTAAATGAACCTTCAGGTCACTAAAAGGCTCCCATGGCCTAGGGGCATTTTTAATAACACAAGGAGAAATATTCACAAAGATAATGTATCATACTTTCACACTCTACACTTGATGTTAGTATTTTAATAACGGCATTAGAAAATGTAATGCTTTGAAAAACAGGAACAGTACAAGCAGAGTCAGTGTTAATGAAATTAGAGAGAGCAACAAAATCCAAAGTCCCAGACCAATGAAAAATTAGTTAAGAACATAAGAATGGCCATCCTGGGTCAGACCAAATGTCCATCCAGCCCAGTATCCTGTCTACCGACAGTGGTCAATGCCAGGTGGCCCAGAGGGAGTGAACCTAACAGATAATGTCAAGTGATCTCTCTCCTGCCATACATCTCCACCATCTGACAAACAGAGGCTAGAGACACCATTCCTTACCCATCCTGGCTTATAGCCATTAATTGACTTAACCTCCATGAATTTATCTAGTTCTCTTTTAAACCCGGTTACAGTCCTAGCCTTCACAACCTCCTCAGGCAAGGAGTTCCACAGGTTGACTGTGCACTGTGTGAAGAAGAACTTCCTTTTATTTGTTTTAAACCTGCTGCCCATTAATTTCACTTGGTGGCCCCTAGTTCTTATATTATGGGAACAAGTAAATAACTTTTCCTTATTCACTTTCTCCACACTACTCATGATTTTATATACCTCTATCATATCCCCCCCTTAGTCTCTTTTCCAAGCTGAAAAGTCCTAGCCTCTTTAATCTCTCCTCATATGGGACCCCTTCTAAACCCCTAATCATTTTAGTTGCCCTGCTCTGAACCTTGTCTAATGCCAGTATATCTTTTTTGAGATGAGAAGACCACATCTGTACGCAGTATTCAAGACGTGGGCGTACCATGGATTTAGATAAGGGCAATAAGATATTCTCCGTCTTATTCTCTATCCCTTTTTTAATGATTCCTAACATCCTGTTTGCTTTTTTGACTGCCGCTGCACACTGCGTGGACGTCTTCAGGGAACTATCCACGATGACTCCAAGATCTCTTTCCTGATTAGTTGTAGCTAAATTAGCCCTCATCATATTGTATGTATAGTTGGGGTTATTTTTTCCAAAGTGCATTGAAACAGTCTCCAAAAAAGGAACAGCATTGACTGTGCCATCTTCAGAAATTTCTAAAAGAATGACCACCTGGCATCTGACGTAGCAGGATAAAGAACTATGGGAAAGGATTGTGCCTGGACACGTTAATTATAGAAATCTTAAGTTCTGCTCAGAGCAAGTTCTAGCCATTAAGGTATTTTTACGGCCTGCAACAGCACAGTAACTGAGCCTTTCACAAACATTAATGAACTCATTCTCACCACACTACTGGAAGGTAGGGAAGTAGTATTATCCTTAGATTACAGATGGGGAACTGAGGCATAGAGAGATTAAGTGACTTGCTTACGGCCACACAGGAAGTCTGACAAAGCGGATTATTGAACCCATCTCAGCACCTGAACTACCAGATCAACCTTCCTCTGAAATATCTTAGTGTTGTTCCTGTCTTTCTTCTGCTGGAAGCGATTAATAAATCTCTCTCCAATGAGGCTGTGTGTGCAAGCTCAGTTTGCCAGCCAGGTCTACGACCCAGCATCTCCATTCCCTCCCGGACAGCCTGGATCCCATAATGAACACACGGTGGGCCTGGGGGCTGGCACAGACCCCTCACCTGCCCCGGAGCCAAGCTCGGCGCGCCGCTGTGACAGCGAGGGCAGCGGGCTCACCCCGGGCAAGTTCTACACGGGCTGGGAAGGCGGCGGCAGAGCAGGGCCCTGGTCCCCCCCTGGCAGCAGGGCTCAGGGAGCGGGGCGGCTCCTGCGGTCACCGCGCTGGGGCTGGCGTGGACTCACCCCCGGAGGCCGCGCTGGCGATGATGAGGCAGGCGGGTTTGCCGGGCCGCTCCGACATGGCGCTGGCGGGGCCCGGCGGCGGCGGCTGCCTCCTCATACGGACGGGCCCGGGCGACGGCCCCAGCGGAGGTTCCCGGGCCCGGCCGGCCCGCACCGCGCAGGCGCCGCGGCGGCACCGGTTAGAACAGGGGGCGGGGCCTCGCTCGACTCCGCCCGGCTGTTCCCCTCCCCCCCCCCGCCAGCGCCCGGGCCCACGGGGCAGAGGGGTGGGGCCGAGAGGGGGTGTCCTTGGCCGGGGGGAGGGGACAAGAGAGTGTCATTGGCAGGGTTGTGTGGGGCTGGGGACAGGAGGAGCTGTCGTGGCCTGGGGGCCATACAAAGGTCCCCCATTCTGTTAGCATTATTCAGGTTGCAAAGTGAAGCACTCAAAGCTAGGAAATGCCCAGAATTAACATTGCTGTGTGCAGGGGTCCTACAGCTGACAGCCTCCTTCAATACACAACGCTGATTCAGCCCCAGAGCAGGGGCAGCCTGTGCACTGAGTGGATGGGGTCCTGGGGGGAAATAAAAACCCTGTGATCGTAATTAATGAGGACAGTAGCCTAACACAAACACACGAGGGGTCAAAATTAAAGCTGCACAAAGATAATCTTAATTCTGTCATTTTCCAACTTCAAGGTCTTGAGTTTGCAAGTTTAATGTTCTTTTTAGGTGGGGCTGTTCTTGTTTTATTTGTTTGTTATGTAGTTTCCTAGCTTTTAAAAAAGCAAACTGAAAAAACAGTAACTCCATCATGTAGAAACATACTGAGTTACATGCCCCCCAGCTCCTTGTCCCAATCCCCTTCCCCCCCACCTGCCCTTCCTGGGCCTCTTGTTCCAGTCCTTCCACCCCTCAGCTCCACCTCTTAGTCCAGCTTCTCATCCCAAACCCACACTGTACCTTGGCTCCTCACCCCACGCCCAGTATTGTGGTTCCACATCCCAGTTCCAGTCCACCCCCTGGCTTCTCAGCCCAGTCCTCATCTAATGCCAGGCCCAGCTCCTCTCCCCTCCGCATTCCTGTCAGACTTCTTCCTCCTTCACTGCCTCGGGAGGGGGGGGGGGGCACCAGAAGGGGAAACACTCAGAGAACAGGAAAGGCTGACTCTCAGTTCCTCTGCCCAGCACCATATCAGCCCTTAGCTGCCAAGAGTAGCCATAGCAATTTGCAGCAACAATCCTGCTAAGCATCTGCAGTCCTTGGTAGGAGCATGCTCAGTCATTGTGTGGGGAATGGCATTGGTGCAGCCACAGGCAGAGTCCAGTCATAGGTAGAAGCTGTAATGGGGAGGCTGGAGCATAGTCGGTGCAGATGGAATCTGCAGAGAATTTAGCAAACTCTAAAGTCTCTAGTAGGCAGGTGCAAACTGAGATTTTGAGAGCCGCTTCACTTGGTCAAATTTTGGACATACTGTGACGTTGCACTCTATATGATTTTATAAATATATGCTAATGAGTGAATATAATGTAACTGGAATATGCTTCATGCAAAAGTTCTCTTGTAAGGTATCATTACAAAGCTTATAATCTACTGAGTGTGGTCATCCTATTTGTATAAATGTATCACTCTTGTATCTAAAACTAGAAATATGAAATATAACTCTGAGGGCCTATTGTAATTATTCAAAGTGTTGGCCATTAATGGTGGTTTGGAATCTTGATGGTCCCCATCAACCAGGACAATTGACTGTGGATGACTCTGTTTGCAGGCAAGCCTTCCTGTGAGTCTGGCTGGGAGAAATGAAGGCTTGAAGTCCTACAGTGACATGTGATCATGTCACCTGAACTGGGATCCATCTTTAACCTGGTGTCTTTCCATTGACAAGGAGGGGGTGGGAACCTAGAGAGGGACAAAGGATTCCCGCCTTATGCAAAAGATATATAAAGGGGTGGAACAGAACAAAAAGGAAGGAGCCATCATGAAGAATCCCCTAGCTACCACCTGAGCTGGAACAAGAGCTGTACCAGGGGAAAGAATTGTGCCCAGGCCTGGAAGGTGTCCACTCTGAGGAAAAAACTTACTGAAGCATTTCTAAGGGTGAGATTATCTTATTCAGTTTGATTAGACATAGATTTGCATGTTTTATTTTATTTTACTTGGTGACTTACTTTGTTCTGTCTGTTAATACTTGGAATCACTTAAATCCTACTTTCTGTATTTAATAAAATCACTTTTTACTTATTAATTAACTCAGAGTATGTGTTAATACCTGGGTGGGCAAACAGCTGTGCATATCTCTCTATCAGTGTTATAGAGGGCGAACAATTTATGAGTTTACCCTGCATAAGCTTTATACAGGGTAAAACGGATTTATTTGGGTTTAGACCCCACTGGGAGTTGGGCATCTGAGTGTTAAAGACAAGAACACTTCTGTAAGCTTCTTTCAGGTAAGCCTACAGTGGTTAGGGGACGTGATTCAGACCTGGGTCTGGGTTTGCAGCAGGCTAGCGAGTCTGGCTCAAACCAGGCAGGGCACTGAAGTCCTAAGCTGACGGGGCAGGGAAAGCAGGGGCAGAAGTAGTCTTGGCACATCAGTTGGCAGCTCCCAAAGGGGGTTCTGTGATCCAACCCATCACACATACGTTCACAGGAATGGTGAAAAGTACATATCTGACACGAGCTACTCCCCTTCCCACATCCAGTTTCTACTTCAATATATAAGAGGTGCTAGAGCAGGGGTCGGCAACGTTCGGCACGCGGCTCGCCAGGGTAAGCACCCTGGCGGGCCTGGCCAGTTTTATTTACCTGCTGACGTGGCAGGTTCGGCCGATTGCGGCCCCCACTGGCCGCGGTTCGCCGTCCTGGGCCAATGGGGGCAGCAGGAAGCGGCGCGGGCGAGCGATGTGTTGGCCGCGGCTTCTCGCCGCCCCCATTGGCCCGGGACGGCAAACCGCGGCCAGTGGGGGCCGCGATCGGCCGAACCTGCCGTGTCAGCAGGTAAATAAAACTGGCCCGGCCCACCAGGGTGCTTACCCTGGCGAGCCGCGTGCTGAACGTTGCCGACCCCTGTGCTAGAGCTTCTCAATGAAATGATTGTTAGGATTTTTTAACATGGACAAAACAAGGTATTTTCCCCGAGCCTTTTCTTTGGAAACAGCTAAACTATTTTTGTTGAAAAATTCCAGAAATAAATTCACCCTGAGGCAGACACCCAGCAGGAAAATTTCAGCCCAAACAGTTAAAATTTGGCAAAGTTATAAGTAATTTTAAAGAGGGTCTTAAAATAGAAAGGATCAGATAACCTTATCTATAGGCAGTGCTACCTGCACCCCTGTAATAACATAGGCTTACATTTTCAAACATAGATGCTTAAGGCTACGCACCTAAATCCATATTTAGGCCTCTAAATAAGTGTCCTGGGGCCAGATTTTTTGAAGTACCAAGCATCCACAACTCCAATTTAAGTCACTAGGAGCTATAGATGGTCAATTCCTCTGAAAATCAGGCCAATTATTTAGGTGCCTAAATTTTAAATATGGATTCAGATGCCTAACTTTAGGCATCAAGTTTTAAAATCCAAAGCTATGATACTTTGCTAAAAGCCCTTTAAAAATTGTCATTAACTCTGTATTTCTTCTCCCAGCATCGCTGATCAGTAAGATATTTGCATTCTCCATTTCAAGGCCTTAGAGGCAGGCGATCAGGGCAGTCCTTCTGGATTCCAACTTCATGGGGGCGACAAATCGACATCAAGGGTGCTACGTTGCTTGGCCACACAGCTGTTTGGTTTTTTTCCCCCGTCTCTCTCTCTCTCTCTCTCTGCTTGGCCACTTTGTTTTTGTTTTTTGCTCATCTGCTTCTCTCGGGGGGCACCAAAAACGTTCCACTCTGGGCAGCAAAACACCTAGGGCCAGCCTTGTTTCAAACCCTCTGGATTTTTCCCTTCTGCAACTGCATGCTCAAAGCAAGGAGGGAGATAGTGAGTCCTACAGTGTCAGTTGACTTCAGTGGAAGTTGTGGATGCTTAGCCTCTTCGAAAATCAGAAATGTTATTTAAATGTCTAAATATGGATTTAGACATCTACCTTTAGACACCCACATATGAAAGTATTTACCCTAAGTGTCTCACCCAAAGAGATACAGCTAGCAATTGAACCCACAAGTGGGGGATTCCCATTCCCTTGCTCTAACCTCAAGAGCAAAATTCTTTCAGGATTGTGTACTTGAATTTGCAGAATCATTTGCTTTTCATCTGAAATTCTCCAGGTGCTGATATTCTCCAAACTCAGGCTTGGAAAGTCTAGAATTGTCCTGTTTAGATGGTGGACATCAAATCGGACTGAGCTCAAATACCTTATTATGCATCATAAGGCACGTAGCAACCATTACGCTATCATATTTTATCATGTCAATCATGCAATGCTTTTCACACACTCAGGCAAGGAGGAAACAATCTCACTTTCTTGACCCAAAGCAATTTTTCATTTTACACTTATTGTATTTTATTCCTAATATACTCCAATGAACCTGTTGAGGAGAGGGGTTGCGGGACAGGGACAGAAAGGAACAGCCATTTTGGTCTCCCTGCATCCTTTAAGAAGCTGCAGTTGCTATCAAAATTTCACAATGATGAGATTATAAAAGATCTCAGAGAACTAACCTATCAAGTTGCTATGGCAGCTGAAAGAGTGAAGATTGAAATTTATGGATCCAGGACTTGAGTGATTACATCGAGCCAATAAAACAAACATCAGAATTGTAAACTAAGTAAACAAATATTTGTCCTAGAACTATCTTTCCCATTCTTCATATCTACTGCTGCATTGCCTCACTTGTGTACTGTATGCTTTTAATTTTTAATGACTCGTTAGTCTTTGAGGAAGATGTTCATTTATTGTAAAAATCATTCTTTTTGGTGGCCTATTTCTATAAATCGTGTGTAGTAACAGTTTCCGGATTTGCATTTTTTCCAGTATTATTTATGTTCATTCGTTAGGCTTATTCTCTTCTATAGTCTATTAGCAAATAAAAGCATCAGTGTCAATACACAAGGGCTTAAAAGAAAGAGAGAGAGAGACAACATCATTTTCTTTTATTATTTTGTTTATGTGAGGAAACCTGTTTTGTAATGTTATATATTATTTTCTGCTTCCAGTTGTAAAGCAGGCTTCACTCTCATGATGTACCACAGACACATTCTGTGATGTCATAGGACTGATATGTGGAGTGTTTTCTTCTTTTCCTAATAGGGTTATAACCCTTAAGGTTTTGTGTTTAACAGTCACCTCAACAGTATTAAGGCATAATAGCTTCTCAAAGGCATGAAATGTGCAACTGTCAGATGTGCTGAGCCTTTGATATAAAAACAAGTTTGATGAAGTTGGATACATGTTGCTTGTTATGCATAACTGTTGAAGATGGAACCTGAAAGCCTTATTGGAGTATGTTATTGATCGTGTTGTATGAAATACAAAAGTGGAAATATCTTTCCACTAGGCTAGGGTTTCCAGCCCACCTAAATTTCTCACCGCTTCTCTCTCTCGCATACTCCCTTATAGCTTAATTTTGTGGAGGCATTGAGCACCTGCATCTCTCATGGATTTTAGTTATAGTTGCAGGTGCTAAGCACCTCTAAAACAATAGGTCATTAATTCCTAACACACTGGCTTTTGAGCCCAGTAGATATGTGGCCAGATCCTCAATCAGTATTGCTCCATTGACTTCCATCAATTTACACCAGTTGATGATCTGACCCTTGTGCATAAATCTTGCCTTGGGCTACAAGTGAAATGATTTTGGTGGATCTTATTCTAATTCCTAATTTGTGTCAATCACAAAACCAGCACACAGTTTGGTAAAATAGAGCCAGATATTCTTTGGTTCTGTTAAATTGCCCTCAGCTCAGCATGGGCTGCAGGGGCAAAAATGGCTTTAAAGGGGACTTGCAGTCCCCTGATCCTGGGGCTGTCTGGTCACTGGTCAGGTCCCAGAGTAAAGGACTGCTCTACGTTACACCCGGCTACTATTGCCTCAGGGAGCTGTTGGGAAAGCCAGGAATTGCCAAATTGTAGAGATGCCCTGGAGACTCCTCCCCCTTTACTCCAGACTGCTCACTGTGCCTGGGTCTGAGACAGAGGTCGCCTTCCACTGGCCAGTTAAGCTGGCTTGATGGTTGCTTTGTGCATAGGCCGCAGGAGCAGAGAGTCTGGCCCATTGTCTCTGCTCAGTTGATCCTTTGCTAATCTACTGGTTTTTAAAAATAGAAAATCAGAGTGCAAACTGATACATCAGATTGTGGCCTGACTAGATTGATCAATGAAATGAATGTGGCCACAGTCCTAGCTTCCCCTGCCTTTTTTCCTAATGATTAGTCATATATACCCCTTCACCTGGCCTAAAATACAGATGGTCCTGCAATGGTTTACGTGGTGGGTGTAAAAAACCAATTTGTTGGTGGTGTGATTGTAGCTGTGTTCATCCCAGCCGTGAAGAAGATCTCAAGCTCGAAAGCGTGTCTCTTTCACCAATAGAAGTTGGTCCAATAAGAGATATTATCTCACCCGTCTAGTCTCTCTAAAAAAAAACACAAACTTGTTCAGCATCTAGTTAGCCCCAGTTGCTAAGAGGTTAAATCACACAGTGATGTCACAGTCTGTGATGTTCCATTGTTCTCTGGGTGCCAATATGTCAATTTTATTGGATCACAGGACTGGCTGGTTCTGGAGATGATCTGCTGTTGACTTCTCTTTCCAATAAGCTCTAGATCAACATTTAGATTTCTCTATGCTGGATTTGGCTGGTTAGTAACTGTGAGTAAAGCCATTCTGTAAGTATCTAGATGACTATGAAACATACCTACTACTGTACCATGTCAGACAGGCCATTCCTTTTATTAGGGTTTTAATGTTATGGTTTTATTTAACCAATTGGGTGCTGCCTCAACAGGTACATTGAGCAAAACACAGCTGCAGTGCAGCTCAGTACATTGCTTTCAGCATGTCATCCACTTTCAGCGTGTCATGTCATATTCTTCTGCCAAGCAGTGACTGGAGCTGGGGATAGCAGTGAAAGGGTTATTTTCATGTAAGAAAATAATCATAAGGGTAGCATCTGGATTTCTGAAAGAAAGAACCTTTTAAATCATAATATTTTCATTTCAGAAAATAATCCAGCAGGACTAGAAGTCTAGAAACATTAGGCTCCATATCTTGTGGTAGTGTTGTGAGGCACAAGGTCAAAGAACAATTTCCTTCAGCTCTCGAGAACTGAATGTATGTGTTTATTTATATCATATCTTTGCAACCGCTCGCCCCATGATATTTAATTGTCTTTTAAAATAATTGTTGGTTTTGTTTCAACTGGACGAAGGAACAAAGTAAAAGGCATTTATTATTCAAGAGTTTACAAGGGCAGTAAGCACAGAGACAGGTCTAAGCCACAAAGTTTAGAGCTGAGCCTTCCTCAGTTCATTATAAAGGTTGGGGGCCAGTCACAAAGTCTGAATCCAAATTCACACTTTCCAAAAGTTCCAGGGTGTGTTCAGAGCCCAGGTTTTGTTAACCTCTGAAAATGGGAATAAAACCAATAGTATATAGTATTTGCCCTACAGGATCAGAACATTGATCTATTAAATCCAGTATCCTGCCTCTGGCAGTGGTCAATACTTGATGCTTTAGCAGAAAGCCTCATTCTGCACTTATCCCATTAGCCATTGCCATTATGTATCAAGAGAGGAGGGGTAAATAGGAAGGATTCCTTCCCATACTTTTAATTTCTGCTCAAATTTGCACTTCAGCATGTTCTTCTTGCAAATATAGCCAGCAAGATAATAGCCATCTGCGATGCTATCAGCCTTTCTCTGGGGGAGACTGAGCACCTTGTTAGTCATGTAGACCTTTGAGTCCAGTGATTAAAAGGGACAATTGGAAAACATGACTCAATGAAGTTACTAAGCTTTCTGTATTGTGTGTTATCCCCCACACAGGAGGTGAGTTTCAGCCCACACATAGCATGCCTTTCGTGAGTTTCCCCACACTCCAGAGAGTAAAAAGGGATGAATTCTTTGAACAAGGTAAAAACCATTAGTGCTCCCTAAACTTCTTCAATAAGCTTTCGATCTGGCCCCTTCTTGCTAACTATCTGATAGCACTGTTGTGAGGATTAATCAGATAAGGGGGAATTCACCCCTGTTCAGAGGGCTAGAACAAGGGTTATGTACCACTTAGTTTCTTGTGCCGCAGTAGGGTGAATGTCACTCTTAGGGCATGGCTACATTTGTGAGTTAGAGCACATTAAAGCAGCCCCGTGCGCTCTAACTCACGACGCGTCCACACTGGCAAGGCACATAGAGTGCCCGGACTCCGTGGCTAGAGCGCTCCTGGTACTCCACCTTGGCAAGTGGAATAACATTTGGTGCACCCCTGCTGGAGCGCCGCAGCGCCAGTGTGGATGCCCTGGTCTGTTAATGTGCTCTGATCGGCCTCCAGAAGTGTCCTACAATGCCTATTTTAGCCACTCTGGTCATCACTTTAAACTCTACTGCCCTGCCCTAAGGTGACCAACCATCAGACCCGCCCTTTAAATTCTCTGGGAATTTTGAAAGTCCCCTTCTTGTTTGCTCAGCAAGGCATGGAGTGCTCTCAGTGAATCTTTCCAGGTGACCGTGCCTCCACGCGCCAGGTGATCCCCAGTATGGAGCAATGGTGAGGTGCTGGACCTCATCAGTGTTTGGGAGGAGGAAGCTGTCCAGTCCCAGCTGCCCTCCAGCCATAGGAATTACGATACCTTCAGTCAGATATCAAGGGACATGATGGAAAGGGGCCATGACCGGGATGCACTGCAGTGAAGGGTTAAAGTGAAGGAGCTGCGGAATGCCTACTGCAAAGCCTGCGAGGCAAACTGCCGCTCCGATGGTGCCCCTGTGACCTGCCGTTTCTACAAAGAGCTGGACACGATACTTGGAGGCGACCCCACCTCCACTCCGAGGACCACCATGGACACTTCAGAGCCCAGTTCAACAAGGCAGGAGGAGGAGGAAAGCGGGAGCGAGGGTGTTGAGGACGAGGAAGACACCCCAGAATCCCTATATGCATGCAGCCAGGAGCTGTTCTCAAGCCAGGAGGAAGGTAGCCAGTCACGGTGGCCGGTGCTTGGGGAAGGACAGACACCAGAGAATGTTCCCAGTAAGTGGCTTTTATTTTGGGAAGGAAATTATTCGGTGCGGGCTCTTGGGGTGAGGAGGGTTAGGGCTGCATGCACACCTAGATGCGGAATAGGGCGTTGATGTGCTCTCTCACATCGCGGTAATCGGCCTCAGTGATCTCTTCAAAGGTCTCATCCAGGAATTGGGCAATGCGCTCGCGCAGGTTTCTTGGGAGAGCCACTGTGGTCCTTGTCCCAGTCAAGCTAATATGTCCGCACCACTGTGCCGTGAGGGATGGGGGGACCATTGCTGCACACAGGCAAGCTGCATATGGGCCAGGGTGGAAGCTGAATTGCAGTAGCAGACCCTCCCTTGCTTCCCAGGTCTCCCTCAGCAGCGAGATTTCTTCCAGGACGAACTCCTGTGGAAAATGTGGGGACAGTGTTCAGTATAGGGGCCCCTGCAGCTGTTGGCTCTCCCCAAGGCACAGAAATCCAGAGGACAGTATGGCCGTGAAACAATCAGTCCCCCTTGCCCCTGTGCTTACTCACCATTTTGGGACTCCCGTGGGTTAAGTGCGCTCGCTTTGGACGGGCAAATTATGCTATTGTGTAAACTGCTTGCCCTTAAGTATGGGGGAATCATTGCTCTGTCTTGTGTGAACAATACTGCCTCTGTTAAGTGTTGCATTTTGCCTTTACAGATGCAACCTTGAGATCTCAGCCGTCCGTGTTATCACTGGCCAAAAGACTCCAAAGAATTAGGAAGAGGCCACATAGAAGCAAAGAAGACATGCTGCATGAAGCAATGCAGCAGTCCCTTAACGAGAATCTAAAAGCGCAGGAGTGGAGGGGGAGTGAAAGGAGGATTGCCAGCAGAATGAGGAGCACCGGCACAAAAGCACGGAACTCTGGTAGCAAAGGACGGATTGGCTGATAAGCATCATAGAGCGCCAAGCAGACTCAATCCAGGCCAGGGCCGGCTCTAGGCACAAGCAAAGCAAGCAGGTGCTTGGGGCAGCACATTTGCAGGGGCGGCAGGGATCCAGCATGGGTGCTGAGAACCAACAGGGGGCCCTGGGAGCTGTAGTTCCTTGGTTAGCTCCCTGCCTATAGAGCCAGCCCTGGAGCAGGAAAAGAACTACATTTCCCAGCATTCCCTTGGCAACTGTCAACAGGAAATGGAGGGGGAGGGAGTGAGGTAGCTGAGACCTCATGCTGCAGCTTGCTGTGAATGGAGAGCTCACTGCTAGAACGGGGTGGCACTGTGAATGGTAGGGATACCATATTTTAACATTAAAAAAAGAGGACACTCCACGGGGGTAACCCCGCCCCTATCCACCCCCTCCCACTTCTCACCCCCCACAGAACCCCCAATCCTGGACCTTTTGAGAGTTTTACAAATTCCTCCCAGATGGCTATTTAAAACCCCAAAAGCTGGACATGTCCGTGAAAATACGGACGTATGTTAGGTAACCCTAGAACGGGGAACAAGTATGCCCAAGGAGTAGAAGGCTTTGGTCCAGATATCCCCTTCAGAAGACATCCCCAGACTGGATTAGGGATACTGGTGTGACCTCACCTTGCAGCCCCCAAAGAAAGAATTGGGTGGACTAAATGGACAGTGCCCCTCTCTATCTGAAGCCTAGCAAGGGAGGTATGTGGATCTCACTAGAATTTAAAATGAAAAGTATGGGAGGGGAGGCTCTACTAGAGGACCTGGGCAGCTTTAGATACACTGCTAGGCACATAGGAGGATTTCCACTTCTGAGCCATGGAAGCAGAAATTGACTTTTCCTTTCCAGATTTAGCTAATACTCAGAAAGGGAATCTAGCACCTGCCTTCCAGCTTTGAACACCCTCAAAATTCAGGAGTGCTCAAGCTCAATTTGGGCAGCTGTTACTTCATTTCTCCCAAATCAAATATACTGATCCACTGTAACTTGCTGTAGAAAAAGTAGGATAAAATTGAGCAAGAAATGCTTCCCAGTGGTTATTAGGACTGGAATTGCTATTTTCAACAGCCATTGCCTTTTTGTTTGTTTGTTTGTTTAAAAGGAAGACAGTGATATTGCATTGGCAAATTCCCCATAGAAACAAAGAGTGGAAGAAAAGAATAATAAAGGCACCTCAACTTTTCCTCATTTATGTAAGACAGTCTTATAATATGCATCCAGATATCCTCCAATTACACAAGCTGAAAATTGTTCCACTTTACTGCAGTTCTGTAACCATATGGGAACCAGTCCTGTCTGTGTTCTGTGCACATCTAAAATTCCTGCTGAATGACCCACCCTGGGAGCGAGTTACAAGTGACCCAGGGCTGGGACAGCAGGAGGGTGTGTAGATAAATCTCTGATAATTTTCATATGACTTTACATTGTGCTTCTTCATGTAACCTTGTAGTGGGTCTACCCACCTGTGACCTCTGTTTTCATGAAACTTTGTATCAAGGCCTAATATAGAAACCTTGTACTGATAAGCCTTGGTATATGGAAACTTTGTATCAAAGCCTCATGTAGAAACTTTGTGTTAAGCCTTGGTATAATGTTATAGCCCCTAAGGATAGTTAAAGTAGAAGGAAAATGTCTTTTTGCTTGGAGTAGAATAAGATCTTCCCCCCCCACTCCCTTAATCAATTGCCCTGTTGAATGAATGAGGTGTAAATGAGCAAGGCATGGAAGGCAGCACCTCCAAACAGCTGCAACAGTTGGAGAGGGGTTGGGAGCCAGACCCAAGGACAATAAAACGTGTCAAGTGGGCTCACTAAAGAAGAGCAGACATACTGACAGCCTCGGGGGTTAGAAGCAAGCACCTTCTTTTGGGGCAGCAAAAAAACCTAGAGCCGGCCCTGATCCAGGCGCTCGTAGCCATACAGGCGGAGCACTACCGCAGTTCTTGTCCCAAAACTCTTTCCCTTGTGCCCCCATGTCACCAGGGCCGGCTTTAGCAAGAGCAGGGCCTGATTCCTGGGGGCGGGGCTTGCCGCAAGCCTCGCCCCCAGGAATCGGGCTGTGCTCCGGCCGGGGTCACGGGGCTTGGCTCCGGCCGGGGTCACGGGGCTTGGCTCCGGCCCAGGCCGGAGCCGAGCCAAGCCAAGCTGCGGGGGCCGGGCCGGGCCAGAGCCGAGCCGGGGGGCCAGACCCGGGCTGAGGGGGCTGGGCCGGAGCCGAGCCTAGCCGGGGGGGCCGGGCCGGAGCCGAGCCGAGCCGCAGGGGCCGGACCAGAGCCGAGCCGAGCCGCAGGGGCCGGACCAGAGCCGAGCCGAGCCGCGGGGGCCGGGCCGGAGCCAAGCCGGGGGGCCAGACCCGAGACAGACCCAAGCCGAGGGGGCTGGGCCAGGCCAGACCTGAGCCGAGCCGCGAGGGCCGGGCCGGAGCCGAGCCAGGCCGGAGCCGGGGGTGCTCGGCCGGGGCCGGGCCGGTGCACTCGGCCAGAACCGGGGCTGGAGTGAGCTGCTCGGCCGGGGCTGGACTGGGCCGCGCCGTGCCTCTCCGGAGCCCTTTTCGCACCCCCCGCCACCCCAGCTTGCCTGGTGCTGCCTGCCTGCCTGCCCGCCCCTGCTTCTTTTCCGACTTCCCACGAACCTCTGATTCGCGGGAAGCAGGAGAGGGGGAGGAGCAGGGGGTGGAGCGTTCAGGGGAGGGGAGGAGGGGGAAGTGAGCTGGGGGCGGGGTGGAGAGCTGCAGCGTGGGGCCCTCTTAGCGCGGGGCCCGATTCAGCCGAATCGGCTGAATCGGCCTAAAGCCGGCCCTGCATGTCACCTCCAACCCACTTTCCCCAACATCCGGGTTCTTATTGCCACCAGCTGCCTCCAATACCTCTAGCTTCACCACCCAGCCCTGAAAACTACGACCCTTACTCACTGCACTTAACCCCCATCACCATGCATTATAGCCATCCTGAAGTGCAGCACTCATTGCACAGCACTCCAGCCAGGAAGGCTGAGTATGATAACAGGACATACGCAAATCTGTGATTTTACCGTTCCCCACCCCACCCCTTTGCCCTTTCTGTTTCCCAAGCAGTTGTGTTTCTTTTCAATAAATGGATTTTTTGGCTATGAAAACATTCGTTATTATTGCATAAAGTAAAAGATACCTTAGCCCAGGAAAGGAACAGGCACTGCAAGTCAGTGTAGCAAACACAGATTCCTACTAACATTTGAACCACTGCACTTCACTCCCGTGCAGGGCACCAGACATTACTGGTGGCTTTCAGCCTCAAACTGCTCCCTCAAAGCATCCCTAATCCTTGCAGCCCTGCGCTGGGCCCCTCTAATAGCCCTGCTCTCTGGATGTGCAAATTCAGCCTCCAGGTATTGAACCTCCGAGTTCCATGCCTGAGTGAATCTTTCACCCTTCCCTTCACAAATGTTATGGAGGGTATAGCATGCGGATATAACCGCGGGGATGTTATCATCGGCCAGGTCCAGCTTCCCATACAGAGAGCGCCAGAGGCCCTTTAAATGGCCAAAAGCACACTCCACAGTCATTCTGCACCAGCTCAGCCTGTTTTTGATCCCTCCTTGCTGCTGTCAAGGCTCCCTGTGTAGGGTTTCATGAGCCACGGCATAAGGGTAAGCAGGGTCTCCAAGGATCACAATGGGCATTTCGACTTCCTCTATGGTGATCTTCTCATCTGGGAAAAAAGCCCCAGCCTGCAGCTTCCTGAACAGGCCAGTGTTCCAAAAGGTGCGTGCGTCATGCACCTTTCCGGGCCAGCCTGTGTTAATGTCAATGAAACGCCCATGGTGATCCACAAGCGCCTGGAGAACCATAGAGAAATACCCCTTCCGATTAACGTACTCGGAGGCTAGGTGGGCTGATGCCAGAATTGGAATATGCGTCCCATCTATCACCCCTCCGCAGTCAGGGAAACCCATTTGTGCAAAGCCAGCCACAATATTATGCACATTACCCAGAGTCACGGTTCTTCTGAGCAGGATGCAATTAATGGCTCTGCAAACTTGCATCAACACGATTCCAACGGTCGACTTTCCCACTCCAAACTGGTTAGCGACCGATCGGTAGCTGTCTGGAGTTGCCAGCTTCCAGATTGCAATAGCCACCCGCTTCTCCAACGGCAGGGCAGCTCTCAATCTCGTGTCCTTGCACTGCAGGATGGGGGTGAGCTCCTCACACAGTCCCATTAAAGTGGCTTTTCTCATCCGAAAGTTCTGCAGCCACTGCTCGTCATCCCAGACTTGCAGGATGATGTGATCCCACCACTCAGTGCTTGTTTCCTGAGCCCAAAAGTGGCATTCCATGGTGGTGCGCATGTCCGTGAATGCCACAAGCAATTCGTGTCGTATGCTTTACTCAAGTCCATATCATCATTGGAGTCCTCACTGTCAGTTTGGATCTTAAGGAGTAACTCGACTTCCAAACGTGACGTGCTGGCGAGACTCGTCAGCATATTCCTCAGCAGTTCGGGCTTCATTCCCACAGACCGAAAGGGAAGACAGAGTGCGCGGTACAAAAAACATTGAAAGATGGCGCCAATGTGGACGGAAGCACAGGGATTGCTGGGATGCGAACCGATGCATCACGGAGTGTTGGGACAGGACCCAGAATGCCCCACACCTCCCGCCCCCTTCCCACGAGCCACAGCACCAGAATGGGAAGAGGTGCTCTGTGGGATAGCTGCCCATAATGCACCGCTCCCAATGCCACTGCAAGTGCCGCAAATGTGGCCATGCCAGTGCGCTTGCAGCTGTCAGTGTGGACAGACTGCAGCACTTTTCCTACTGCGCTCCACAAAGGCTGGTTTAACACAAAACGCTCTACATTTGCAAGTGTAGCCATGCCCTCAGTAAGTATTTGTACAGTGTTTTGAAGATGTGAAGTACTAAATAAGTACCAAGTGTGACGATGCACTCCATAATGTTTATGGAAATATGCTCATGAGTGTGAATACGATGTAACTGGAATATGCTTTATGCAAAAGATCACTTGTAAGGTATCATAACAAAGGTTATAACCTACTGAATATATTCCTCCTATTTGTATGCATGTATCATCCTTGTATCTGAAGCTAGAAATATGAAGTATAACTCTGAGGTCCTACTGTAATTATGCAAAGTGTGGGCCATTAATGGTGGTTTAGAATCTTGATGGCTCCCATTGACTAGGACAATTGGTTGTAAATGGCTCGGTTTACTTGCAAACCTTCCTGTGTACATGTGTGCCAGCCCGTAGCTAATGAAGAATGAGGTCTCATGGGACATGTGACCAGGTCACATGATACTGGAATCCATCTTAAATCTGGTACTTTTCCATTTAGAAGGAGGGGTGGGGACCCAGAGAGACAAAAGATTCCTGCCTTGTGCCAAAGCTATAAAAGGGGATGGAGCAGGACAAAGAGAGCTCCCAGTCATGAGAAAGCCCCTGCTTTTCACCTAAGATGCCTGCTGGAACTAACAAGGACTGTACCAGGGGAAAGGATTGGGCCCAGACTAGGAAGGCGTCTAGTCTGTGAAAGGTTTCAGAGGGGTAGCCATGTTAGTCTGTATCAGCAAAAACAGTGAGGAGTCCTTGTGGCACCTTAGAGACTAACAAATTTAATTGGGCATAAGCTTTCATGGGCTATAACCCACTTCATCAGATGCATGGAGTGAAAAATACAGTAGGCAGTATAAATATGCAACACATGAAAAGATGGGAGTTGCCTTACCAAGTGGGGGGTAAGTGCTAACGAAGCCTGATCCATCCTGATTGAATTGGCAACTCCCTACGTTTCAGTGGTACTGCAAGTGCTGGGGATCACCAGGACAGTCAGGGAAGGTGCATGAGCCACATATCTTTAAGAACACAGGTCCGTTCAGCAGGGCCGGCCCACAACATTTTGGCACCTGAGGCGGGGAGTGCAAATGATGCCCCCATGCCCTCTCGCTTGGGCCAAAACTTTGAAAGGTCTCAATTCTGCCTTCTTCCTGTTCTACTCCTCTCATGGTACTGCTCTGCTACCTACCCCAATAAAGGAGAACTAACAACTTAAAATGCCTTGTTCAAAAAATTTAAGTAACACTTAACTTTCAAATGCCTGAACAGCAAATGTAACTTTTCTTGTCTGCATAGTAAACATTGGCATGTTTATCTGTTTGAATAATCAAAGTGGTGCTTTCCGTGCCTTCTTGGTTGCAAAGATTTGAACTGTTGCCTGCTGAAGGTCCACAGTCTGGGCCATCTCATGCTCTATCTATTGAGATGGTTGCAAGGCTGACCAGCCTCTCCTGTGTCATTGTGGAGCGTAGATGTGTTTTTATTAACTTCAGCTTGGAGAAGCTGCGTTCTCCACTGGCAACTGTTACAGGAAGTGTTAGAAGTACGCGCAGAGCAACAAAAGCATTTGGAAAAAGAGGGTGGTCATCTTATTTGTGCACATATATTCCAGAACAGCCTTTGGAGTTGATCCTGCTGAAATGTATCTTGAAAGAGCTTTCAGTTCATCACCTAAATCACTCACATCAATATCGCGCATGTCATCACGTGTCAATACTGTCTCTAGTGCCCTGAATTGCTGGTGTAGGTCTTCTTCAGGTAGAGTGAGGAGTTTTGGAATATCATACAACATCCCAAATATACTGCTGTGTTCCTTGAGCTGCATGAAATGTTCTTTAACTGACTGTATTGCAATATCTAGCACCTGGTTAAAGAATTCAACTTTGAATTGTTGTTCGGAGTCTCTTATGAGATTATCCCATGCCTCGTAATAAAAATGTCTTCTTCTTTGGTGACTCTTGTATTCTTGAATGGGTAGGAAAATAGCTTCAGTGTGAAGTTCCTCTGCCAACTTCTGTGCACTCTTTAAAACGTTTTGAAATCCCTTATCTGACTGTAGGTATGACTTTGCTTTGTCCAGTTGTTCCATTGCTCCAGATATATCAAGGTCAACACCTTGGAGTCTCTTGCTTACAACATTTATTTCAAACAGTATGTTATGCCACAACACTAAGCCACACAGAAATTTGAAGTTATGTACGTTTCTGGTGATTCCATTTCCCTCTGCCACTGTTCTCCCAGGAACAGTTCCTGTCATAGCATTATCCTCCATAATGGCAACTACGGCATCATCTATCTTCCCAATTTGGTGTTTGATAGGCTTTATCGCCTTCCCTTGACTTTCCCATCATGTGGCACTCAGTGGTTTCAGTGTCAGAGAAGATGTTCCCAGATGTTGCTTCAAAATTTGTCATTGATGAGTTGATGCAGAGAAAAATACATAGATGCTTTGAATTACATTAAAAAATTCAGCAGTCTCACTAGAAGCTGATGCTGCATCACTGACCACCAAGTTCAATGAATGAGAACTGCATGGGACAAAAAAAAAAAGCTCAAGGGTTTAACTCTTGGATCCGTGTCTGCACTCCTCTGTTCTTTCCTCTCATGTTGGCACCATTATCGTAGCCCTGACCTCTCATGTCAGCTATTGCAATTCCCGTATCTTCCAGCTTTTTAAGAAGCACATTTGTCATACCAGCTCCTGAAGTATTATAAATGTCAATACATTCTAGAAAATGCTCTCTGACAGTCACCATTGCAGGGACAGTTTCAATAGGCTCTGTTGTTGTTACAAAAAGCACCATTAAAGTCAATTGTTCCATATGGCTGATGTCAGGTGTGCAGTCCAGAATAAGAGTAATATCTTGCTGACTTCAGATCTGCCACAATCTTCTGTTTGACTTTTGTTGCCAGTAACTGTATGATCTCATTTTGAATTGCTTTTCCAAGGTAGTGTTGTGTGTACATTTCTCGGGTGGTGACTCTTTTTAGATGCTCCTGGAGTAACATCAAACTCAGCCATCAGCTCCACAATTTTAAGGAAGTTTCCATTGTTTGTCACATACAGGTGATCTGAAGTTCCACGCAGTGCTAGGTTTTGGGTAGCAAGCATTCTCACAATGGCAATGAGCCTTTTCAGAACATTTTGCCAGTAAAGAGACTCTGAGGCAATCTTCTCTTGATGCTGATCATCTATGGCGGCCTTTAACCTTAGTCTCATCTCAAGCTCTTTCCACCTATGGAATGCTCTCTGGTGATTTGCTGCCTTCTCATGGCATGCCAGATTTCTAGCCAGATTTTTCCAGTCCTTTGTTCCTGTAGAACCCAATGTGGCTGGAACATTAGACTGGAAGAGTCTGCAACAAAAACAGATGCAGCATTCTGGGTTTTTGAGTACATAAGCCATGGCCTCTCCACTTTGTCACCATTGGGGATTTCACGCCAGTAATGTGTTGGATGGAAACTTCTATTTTCATTGTCTTTGGGGAACATGCAGTTTTTCACTTGCTGTGGCCCATGCAGTACAAGGAAGTCCCTCAGGCTACTGCTCAAGTGGGTCCACAATCCTGGATCATCTAGACTTAAGGAACTAAACTCAGCAGCAGCTGTTTCTTGCGCCTCCACCACACTCTTCTCTGAGCTACCCTTTTCTTCAGGAATGTGCATGGTTACATCCATTTGAGTTGGAGATATGGATGCTGCAGTAGCTGCCAGGTCACCTGCACTCTGACTAACTGGAAGATCAGGCATCTCCTCACCACGCACATCCTCTCTGGGGCCGGAAAGCTCACCGTGAACATTTGTGTCTATGTATCTCAGGAGAGCTCCTTCCTGCTTAGATAGAAAAGCTTCCTTTGCTTTCTTTCTTTTTCTGAATGCTGCCCCAGAGGGGCGTTTTCTTCTTTCACTCATGACTGCTGTTCTGTGCCAGCTATAGTGGCTCTCAACACTCAATTGAAGGGGACAAATAAGTAGGCTGGTAGCAGGGCCTGAGTGAGGGAAGATAGCAGTATCTTAAGGGACTAACTGGCTCCTACTACTTCAGTTGACTACTTGTTCTCCTCAAGTGGGTTCAGGGAAGCAGCAGGAAATAGGAAGCTCCCTGAGAAGCTGGTGTTAATCAATCCAGGCTCCTGGGGGTGCTAGAGAGGTACATAAGAGGCTCCTCCTCCTCTCTCTCCCTGAAGCTCCTGCTGCTTTCTGTTATTCCCTCTCACCTTTTCTCCTGCCTGCCATGTCTCTTGTGCCCTCCTTCTTCCAGCACAGCACTCCACCATCTCTGTGCATCTAGAGCAGAGAGAATACATATGCACCAGCAGCAGACACAATTTTCTACACTCTGGGTCCTAATGACCCTCCCCCACAGTCTGGCATCTGAGGCAGCCGCCTCAGTTTGCCTCATGGTAAGGCCAGCCCTGCCATTCAGAAAGCTGCAAGAAGGGACTTTCTTTTCAGACCAAAGGATTACCACTGAGGGATGTTGAAATGCCAGTAGCGATCCTGGAAGACTCAGCCTACTCTTCACTCCTGTGGCTCATGAAGCCATACACCAGCCACCTCGACAGCAGCAACTACAGACTCAGCAGATGCAGAATGAGCCTCTGGCCATTTGAAAGGCCACTGGTGCTGTCTACTCACGAGATTAGACCGCAGTGGAAAAAAAAAAGTCCCCATGGTTATAGCTGCCTTCTGTGTGCTTCATAATATCTGTGAAGCAAAGGGGGAAAGTTTCCACCGAGGTGGAAGTGAAATGTCTGTCTGATGATTTTGAGCAGCCAGCTACCAGGGCTATAATGGTATGGTAGGAGGGAGAACAGCAAAATAAAGACAATGGATTTCAAGAAGGCAGACTTTAGCAAACTGCCTGGAGCACTGGAGCGGGGCCGAGCCGCGTGATGTGGTCACTGACCCAGTGCCCCAGCCAGAGCACCACAGCAGCCCCTGACCCAGTGCCCCAGCTGAAGCACAGGAATGGCCCCTGACCCAGCACCCCGGCCGGAGCGGGGCCGAGCCGCATGTTGCAGCCCACGCCCTGGCACCCCGGCCAGAGCACCGGAGCAGCCCTCGACCCAGCGCCCTGGCTGGAGTGCCAGAGCAGGGCCGAGCCATGTGATGTGGTCCCCGACCCCACTCCCCAGCGGATCAAGCAGATCAAGCCCACGGGCCATAGTTTGCCCACCCCTGTGCTAGCATCTCCTGCCACATGTCTCTCCCTTTTTCCTGTGCTCTCCAAACTATCCCTGTCCATTCTGTCCACAAGGGTGATCCTCCAAAACCTGTGCTCAGTAGCCCAACCACCAAAAGTCTTGCAAGATCTCTTGAAACATGTCATCCTGCGTCCTCTTCCTTCTCCCCCTTGTCTGGGTGAGCCACTCTGCTGGTGTGGATGGAGAGCCCTCAAGGCCACATTTACGTTGCAAGAGATACAATGCACAGAGGTGAATACACTCACAATCGTATAAGATACATGGAAACGTGGTATACTGAACTCACTCCTCTTGAGCCACACAAGTTGCAAGCACCACGTTCTCACTTCTCCTGGGATTCATAGAGCACAGCTACAGTCCCAGCCATGGTGAGTATGGCCTGGAAGGGAGAGGGAGTGAGTTGGGACAATAAGGGGGGGGGGGGAAGGTTAGTTCACGAACATGAGTATCTGCAGATAGGGCAAATGAACTGAATACTGGCGCCCTTTTCCTCCGGCAGTGGTGATTTTAGCTGATATTTCACTTCTGAGGGTAACTGCTCTTGTTCACTTCTGGCTGCTGACTGGGGCTATATGCTGCTAGCCTGAGTGGTGCAATAGTGCCTGCTGGAGTAATTGCTGAGTGGTGTGGGAAAGAGTCCTACCGCGGCAGAAGAAACCAGAAACCTTCAGCAGAGGATTGCAGACTACCTTCAGGAAACTTTCCTCAAGATCTCTATGGAGGATTCACGGGACACATAAATAAACTGTTCTGCATGGCTCCCTGTGCCTAACTGGACAGGGGAATGAGAAGCAGATAACCAATAGAGGTAGAGTTGCTATTTCACTACCTCTTCTAGCATGATTAATAAAAAAAAAAAAAAAAAAAAGAGTAAATGTACAGCTGTGTCCCTGCAATATCAAAGCAAACTGCATACTTACTAGAGGTTCCTGCCCCTGCATCAGGCTCTCCCATGCTGCACTGTAGGGACTGGCTGGACTGCTCTGGAATAAAAAGACAGGTCCTGGCTTGTGACGCCACTGGATCCCCCAGTTGCCTGGCCACCCATACTCCTTCTGCTCCTTGTCCAATCAACTGTGGGAGCTGCTGTGCTCCAAGTGTGCAAGGTCATTAATCAACTTCTGCTACGAGGGGTAGTGAGTCTGGGAAATGTGCAGGACATAGTGGATGCTTTTGCTGTGATGGGGTTTCGTAATTGTGGTGGGGTGATAGATGGCACGCATATCCCCATCTTGGCACCAGTCCACCTTGCCAAAGAGTACATAAACTAAAAGGAATACTTTTCAATGGTGTTGCAAGCACTGGTGGATGGTCGGGAAAGGTTCATGATGCACGCATCTTTAGGAACTCGGGTCTGTTCAAAAAGCTGCAATCCGGGACTTTCTTTCCAGACCACAAAATGAACACTGATGACGCTGAGATGCCTATAGTTATCCTGGGGGACCCAGCTTACCCCTTGCTCCCATGGCTCATGAAGCCATACACCGGCCATCTGTACAACAGTAAGGAACGGTGCAACTATAGGCTCAACAAGTGCAGAATAGTGGTTGAATGTGCCTTTGGTCATTTGAAAGGGCGCTGGAGAAGTTTACTAATGAGGTTGGATTTTAGTGAAGAGAACATCCCTCTGGTTATAGCTGGCTGCTGTGTGCTCCATAATATCTGTGAAAAAAAAGGGGGGAAATTTTCCGCAGGGGTGGGCAGTTGAGACAAATCACATGGCAGCCATTTTTGAGCAGCTAGACACCAGGGCAATAAGAAGAGCACAGCAAGGGGCGCGGTGAATCTGTGAGACTTTGAAAAGCCATTTCAATCATGAGTCACAGCAATGTGAGCTGCTTGTCTGCATTGTGCTTTCCCAACCTTCACCTGCCTTGTATCACTGTCCCTGTTAAGCCAACCCCCCACCCAAGCCCACTGCTTCTACTCAATAAAGAACATTTATTTCTTGAATCCATCTACTTATTTAACAAACACAAGTAAAGAAGAAGAACAGGGGGAAAAAAAGATAACCTTGGGGGAAAGGGGTTATAAAGTTGGAACTGGAGAAATGTTTTCAGCTGTGTAACATAACACCGCATTCCAGACCATCAAAGGTCTGTGAATGGGCACCTTCTGTTCCTTGTACCCTCCCCCTGAGTTAAGTGAAAGGGATAATGGACTTTTCGCCCACGCCTCATGGAACGCTTGGGGGAGGGTGATTCTGTTCCAGGCCATGCTGGCTGGCTGTCCACCAGGGTCTGCAGAGGGACTCTACCCTCCTGCTTCTGTTCTTGCGGTTCAACCTGACGCCTCAACATGTCTGCTTGGTCCCCTCATAATCCGAAGCATCTCATCCTGCGCTGCACGCTCTTGCTCATTGGAAGCTTTCCTGCTCTCCATGTCAATGTCTAAGTTCTCAGACAGTGAAATCCTCCACGCTCTCAGCTCTATGTCAGCTGTCCTGGAGGCATTCATTATCTCGGTGAACATGTCCTCCCGCATTCTTTCTCCTCCTTCTAATCAGCGAAAGTCTGCTTTCAGGTGTTGACGCACCAAAGGACACATTTCCAGCTGTCAGTCATGGGAAAAAAATAAAAGGACCCATGGTGCATCAATAAAATGTTTCCATAGTAAGGCCGTTTTCATTTAAAAAAAAAATCCTTATTACACTAGGTACAAGCCATAACATAATCAGAATCCATAACTGTTCATTGCGCCGTTTTGCTGTTCCAGCCATGGTGAGTAGACCCCTCCCCCCAAGTCATGCGTGACCACACTTTTAATGAAGTTTATGGCAGGCTCATGTCGGGAGCAGAGGTAGCTAGTCAAACAATGGCCCTTCCCCATAGTACCACGGGAAGCTGATAACGAACGGGGGTGTGAGAGGGAATGTTTTCACTCCCAAATTGTGGAATCTCACATGTGGGGCCCCAGTCCCCTATCAGCCACTTTAAACTACTTGCTGATCCATGCTGAGCACAGTAAAGGCACATTAGCGGCCACGTGGTTTGGCGATCCGGAGTGTGTGTGGGGGTCTACATGCCCTTTTTTCCCCCTTGTAAGGGCACTTTTAATGAGAACGTCCTGCATTTCCCCTAGGGGACCCTATATGATATCAGTCTCCTGAGGGTAACAGAGGTGGAAAGGAAGGAGATGCTGCAAGCGTCGGGGTATCGACCTGGTCCTTATGCTGCTATGCTGTGTACCGCAATGATGCCAGCCGAATTAATTCAGGAGTTGCGTGGGAAAGTGTCCTACCATGGTGGAAGAAATAAAACTGCCCTGCCTAGAAACCTTTTGCAAAGGATTGCAGAGTACCTCCATGAAAATTTCCTAGAGATATCCATGGAAGATTCCTGGGCTATCCCAGTCCACCTAAACAGTCTTTTCCAGGGTCCACTCTCTGCGTAGCTGGAGCAGCCTCTTGTAAGCAGAGAACCACAGCACCTCACTTTTTCTTCACAGTAAACATGCAATACCACCAAATGTGTGTGCCTTCTAAAGTTTAACTGGACTTTGATTGTAACTGTATACTCACCAGAGGTGCCTTCCCCGGCATCACGGTCAGCCACCGTGATGTCCTGTGACCCACAGGGCTCCAGGGTTAAAAATATTTCCTGGCTCTCGGGGAGAATGGATCCACTGCTCACCTCTCTCCCATTCTCCTCCTCCTCCTCATCTACCATATCGTCCTCCTTGTTGTCCCTAGACTCACACACCTGTGAGGTGTCCATGTTGCTTGTGGGGGTGCTCGTAGGGTCACCCCCGAGAATCACATGCAGCTCGTTGTAGAACCTGCATGTGTGGGGTTCAGCACCAGAAAGACTGTTCCCCTCCCTTGCCTTCTGGTACACTTGGCAAAGTTTTTATTTTCACACAGCGCTGCTGTATGTCCTTCATGTAGCCCTTCTCCCCCATTCCACAAGCGATCTTTAGATGTCAGCATTTCTTCTGCTGGATTGAAGCTCTGCCTGCACAGACTCTTCTCCCCACACAGCCAGGGCCGGCTCCAGGCACCAGCTTAACAAGCAGGTGCTTGGGGCGGTCAAGGGAGAGGGGCGGCACCTGCAGCAATTCGAGGGCGGCAGGTCCCTCACTCCCTCTAGGAGCGAAGGACCTGCCGCTGAACTGCCGCTGCCAATCGCGGCTTTTTTTTTTTT